>NC_045434.1:41306842-41616736 GCF_002776525.5 Piliocolobus tephrosceles | reverse complement strand
GCGCGGGAAAGGTTTGGGCGCGCGCGGGAAAGGTTTTAGGCGCGCGCGGGAACAGGTTATAATGAAGAACCCGGAAATGTGCCATTTTGTCTCCGCTTTGCGGAGATCAAGCAACAGAGGTCGGCTAACTCCGGGCCTCATGGCTCCGGACACAAGAGGTTGGGGACCCCTGTTCTAGATCATCTCAAGGAATAATGCAAAACATTTTTACGGCTTAAACCAGCCTTGTACATAACTCATTTTATAATTAGATGCTATGTTTCAAATATTAGTAGCCCTGGGAGGGGTAACACTAATGTGCAGAAATAGCTGGGACATATGAGACATCTGGAGGAAGGGAGAACCATGGAGAGGGTGCTAAAGACAAACTTGACTATAGTATTTGATGTGAACATGACCTCAATTGTAAGTACACCACTATTTTATGTACCTTTAAGAAAAAAGTGCTGTCAGTTATGTTTAATGATTGTGCTGTACTACACATGAGTTGGTCATACTGGCTTCTTATTGCTTTGACATTTCCTGCATTTCTTCTGGGATATTTGGCTCTTTTGCCTGCTTTCTTGTATGGCTTGGCATAAGATAGACAATTCTTTGCACATGTCTGTGTAGCAAAATGCAATTCAACTTCATTTACCTTTTGTTATAGATCCTGTAAGACAACTGATTGCTGCTTTGCAATAAAATATGGAATTGGGGTCATTCTTCCGGAGAAAAATAATTCCACTAATATCAAATTTATCCTCCAACTTCATTTCTATGCTTTTCTACGTATACACTAATTTTTGGTTTCAATGGTGGGTTACATGTAAAGACATATAAAATGGAAATTAAATTTAAATGACCAAGATTGTACACATGCAACTACATCATGATAGCAACTAGTGGAAGGCAGTTATAAGACCCCAATGATTAAAGACATGCTCACAATATAGAGAGGTTAAAATGAAGGCTGGGTGCAGTGGCTCACACCTGTAATCCCAGCACTTTGGGAGGCCGAGGTGGGTGGATCACCTGAGGTTAGGAGTTCAAGACCAGCCTGGCCAACATGGTGAAACCCAGTCTCTACTAAAATTATAAAAACTAGCCGGGTATGGTAATGGGTGCCTGTAATCCCAGCTACTTGGGAGACTGAGGCAGGAGAATTACTTGAACCCAGGAGACGGAGGTTGCAGTGAGCTGACATAGTGCCACTGCATTCCAGCCTGGGTGACAGAGTGAGACTCGGTATCAAAGAAAAAAGAAAAAGTGTACTTAGAAACAATGAAACATGCTCTCTTTAAAATGTGCCTGCAGACTCATCTACCTCATGCTGAAGTATTTTATCTAGCACTTAAGACTAATTGGTTGAACCACATCCCTTTATGGCTCTGGTTTTATGATGTACACTAATATGTGTCATAAAACCATAATGTACATTTGGTGACCACAATCATCTTATCAAAGGGCTCTGCCAGAAGGGAGGCTGACGCAGGAGTATCCATACCCTAAGCTCTGTTTTCCAAGTTGGTGGTTGTATGATTATATATAGAAGCGTCCTGGTCATCTTCGCCCTTGCTCCCTTCTACCCACTACATGTACCAGTTAGGAGTTTGTTTAATGGGTGTCTTATGATTTTCTTGTCTGGTTTACCTCTTGATGGTCCACATTTCATAAATCATATCTCCTTGTATATACAGGAAAACATATGTTGAAATCAATGAAATTACATAACTTGCTCCCTTTGAATCAGTTTCCTTCTTAACACTTTGAATATGCTCATTTCAGGCATCCCTATGCTACAGAGTGTGCCCTACAAATAGAGATGTGGGAAACCTGCCAGGAGAAATTAAACTGTCAGTCTCCTCATCTTCCAGAAGAGGGTTGATAGATACATCTCTCTATGTTGTGGCAGCCTTCAATCTGAGTTGAGTAGATTTCAAACATTTCTCACAGCTGTGTACCTAGAGTTTAATCTCTGAAGACTTATTTCATTGCTGATCATTTGCAAGATGAATAGATTTGAGTCATATCTTATCTGTTTTTCTCCTGTCACTTATTGGTAAAAGAAACAATGAGCAGGAAGTTGTGAAAGAGGATAAAGGAAAGTTCGGCAAACTGGATGGTCCTGAAAAGTCTGTAAGAGACACATGCAAGGTAAACATGACGGTTGCTTTTGTTTCTGCCAGTGAGGTCATTGGAGCATGAACAGGGCAACTTCGACTCGGAGCTGATGTGCTGATGCTTTGGAAGCTCTCTTGGGATGGAAGTGTTCTCCATTCCTGTTTTTGGTCTTACTGTTGTTACTAAGAGGGTTGTCTCTGTTCTAATCTGCTAGTTGCAGGCTTACAGTTGGTTAGATGATGAAATGTGATGTTTACAGCATCAAGCACACTGTTGAGTAGAAGTTTTAACAAATCCTCCTACTAACACTTCATGATAATTTAATCTATCAGATACACTTTAGCAACACTTTTGACCATATATTAGTGGAGCTGATATAATTAGCTAGTTCTTGTTTTATTGTTACATTAAGAAAAAAAAAAAAAAATTTGAATTTAAATATACAACTCATGTGATGGAGGAAAAAAAGACATACTTTCAGAGGGAAAATCTTACAAGTGAGTTTTATGGCTTAAAAACTGAATGCCTTAAAATTTATATATCTTCTTTTTTTTGAGGTGAAAAAAATCTTCTAGGAAGTTGCTATTTATAAAAAAAAAAAGTGGCATAGACCCTATTTTCAAACTTTAGAAAAAATTAAACTTACTAAATCTCACATAGTCACAGGACAACACTGTTTAGAAGCATTTAAAACATTATGATTTTGGGGTACTTGAATATTTGAATATGAATGAAAGCAATTTTTTTAGATGGCCTGAATTGTTTTTTTAAGATTGGGTTTTTGGTGTGATAAAAATATTTTATTTCATGATTGTGTGGTAGTTGTACAGTTATAAATATGTGTCAAACTCATTGAATTTTACTCTTAAACTTGGTGAAATTTTTGTATGTAAATTATACTTTAATAACACTGACTAGAAAGATAAAGTATTTTGGGATTTAGAAAAGGACTGGCTGGAATTTCAAGGAAGAGAGTTTCTGTGGACATGCAATATGACACCAAAATCATGGATAGGAACAGAAATTATTTTAGTCAAAAGCCAAATGTAATGAAACTGTTAAGAAAAATGATTTAGTGACTGTATTTTACATGTTTATTATACTTCTCATTACATTTGGGTTATTTCCCCACTTATGGTCATTTGTATGTGTGCAGGTAGAATAGGGTGGGGACAAGGGGATGGGAGGGTGGGTGTGCATCACGTGAAAATGAAGAGGACTTAGGGCAGAGCAAGATGGCCTCATAGAAGCCTCCAGCGATTGTCCTCCCTGCAGGAACACCAAATTGTACAACTATTCACACAGAAAATCACGTTTATAAGAACCAAAAATCAGGTGATTACAGTACCTGCTTTTAACTTCCTATCACCGAAAGAGGCAAAAAAAAAAAAAAAAAGGTAGGAGAGGCAGTCTTGAATTGCCTATACCACCTGGTCTTCCATCCCCTGGCAGTGGTCACATGGCACAGAGACAGATATGTACACTTGGGGGAGGGAGAACACAGGAACTTTGCATTGGAACTCAGTGCTGCCCTGTTACAGTGGAAAGCAATATCAGGCAGAACTCAGCTGACACCCAGGGAGGGAGCATTTAAACAAGCCCTAGCCAGGGGTAATCACCCACCCAGTGGTCAGAACCTGAGTGCTGGCAAGCTAAAGTACTTTAGGGTCCTAAATAAACTTGAAAGGCAGTCTAGACCACAAGAACTGCAATTCCTAGGCAAGTCCTGGTGCTGTGCTGGCCTTGGAGCCAGTGGACTTGGGGGACATGTGACCCAATAACACACCAGCTGGGGTGGCCAAGGGAGTGCTTGCATCACCACTCCCCTAACCCCAGGCAGCACAGCTTGCATCTCCTGGAAAGACTCCTTCCTTCTGCTTCAGGAGAAGGAAGAGTAAAGAGGACTTTGTCTTGCAACTTGGAAACCAGCTTAGCCACAGTAGAATAGGGGACCAGGCAAAGTCCTGAGGCCCCCATTCCAGCCTCTAGTTCCCAAAGGACATTTCTGAAGACATCCTGGGCCAGAAGGGAACTTGCTACCTTGAAGGGAAGGCCCCAGTTCTGGCAGAATTCATCACCTGCTGGCTAAAGAGCCCTTGGGCCTTGAATAAACATCAGCAGTACCCAGGCAGTACTCGCCATGGGCATTGAGTGAGACTCAGAGCTGTGCTGGATTCAGGTATGATCCAGCACATTCCCAGCTGTGGCGGCCACAGAGACTCTTCTGCTTGTGTAAAGGAGAGGAAAGAGTGTAAAAGATTTTGTCTTGTGGCTTGGGTGCCAGCTCAGCTGCAGTAGAATAGAGCACCAGGTAGATTCCTAAGGTTTCTGACTCTAGGTCCTGGCTCCAGGATGGCATCTCTAGACCTGCTCAGGGCCTGAGGGAACTCACCACTCTGAAAATAAGGACACAAGCCAAGCTCATCTTGCTATCTGCGAATTGTAGGGCCCTAAGGCCTTGAGCAAACATAGATCGTAGGCAGGCAGTGGTTACCACAGGCCTTGAGTGAGTCCTAGTGCTGTGCCTGGCTTCAGGTCTGACCAAGTATAGTCCCAGTGGTGATGGCCACTGGGTGCTTGTGTCACCCCTTCCCCAGCTCCAGGCAGCTCAGCACAGAGAAAGAGACTCCATTTGTTTTGGAGAAAGCAAGGGACGAGAACAAGACTCTACTCGGTAATCCAGGAATTTTTTCTGGATCTTGTCCAAGACCACCAAGGTGGTATCTCTGAATCCACAGGAGCCACAGCATTACCTAATGCAGATATGGCAGAAGTGACCAAAAACTTAGATGACAACACCTAAGTCCCTTTGAATACCTGGAAAGCCTTCCTAAGAAGGAAGAGTACAAACAAGCCCAGACTGAGAACACTACAATAAATACCTAACTCTTCAATGCCCAGACACTGATGAACATCCACAAGCATCAAGACCATCCAGGAAAACATGACCTCACCAAAACTAAATAAGGCACCAGGGGCCAATCTTGGAGAGGCAGAGATATTTGACCTTTCAGACAGAATTCAAAATAGCTGTTGTGAGGAAATTCACCAAAATTCAAGATAGCACAGAGGAGGAATTCAGAATCCTATCAGATAAATTTAACAAAGATATTTAAATAAGTAAAAAGAATTAGGCAGAAATTCTGGAGTGGAAAAATGTAATCGACATACTGAAGAATGCATCAAAGTTCCTTAATAACAGAACTGATTAAGCAGGAGAAAGAATTAGTGAGCTTGAAGACAGGCTGTTTGAAAATACACAGTCAGAGGAGATTAAAGAAAAAAGAATGAAGCATGCCTAGAAGATCTAGAAAATAGTCTCAAAAGAGTGAGTCTGAGTTACTAGCCTTAAAGAGGAGGTAGACAGACAGATAGGGGTAGAGAGTTTATTCAAAGGAATAATAAAAAGGCTTTCCAAACCTCAAGTAATATGTAAATATTCAAGTACAAGAAGATTATAGAACACTTTACTTGGGTTATAGGTTTAACCCAAATAAGACTATCTTAAGACATCCAATAATTAAACCCCGATGGTCAAGGATAAAGAAAGGATCCTAAAAGAAGCAAGAGAAAAGAAACAAATAATATACTACCGAGGCTGGGTGTGGTGGCTCATGTCTGTAATCCCAACACTTTGGGAGGCCAAGGTGGACAGATCACTTGAGGTCAGGAGTTCAAGACCAGCCTGGCCAACATGGTGAAACCTCGTCTTTACAAAACACACAAAAATTAGCTGGGCATGGTAGTGCATGCCTGTAATCCCAGCTACTCAGGAGTCTGAGACAGGAGAATCACTTGAACCCAGGAGGTGGAGGTTGCAGTAAGCAGAGATTGCACCACTGCACTCCAGCCTATGCGATACAGTAAGTGAGACTCGTCTTAAAAACAAAAACAAACAGACAAATAAAAAACATACGATGAAGCTCCAATATGTCTGGCAGCAGACTTCTTAGTGGAAACCTTGCAGGCCAGAAGAAAGTAGCATGACATATTTCAAGTACTGAAGGAAAAAAAATACCTCGTATCCTAGAATAGTATATCCAGCAAAAATACCCTTCAAACATGAAAGATAAATAGGGACTTTCTTAGACAAGCTAAGTTTCATCAATGCCAGACCTGTCCTACAAGAAATGCTGAAAGGAGTCCTTCAATCTGAAAGTAAAGGACAATAATGAGCAATAAGAAAGCATTTGAAGGTTCAAACTCACTAGTAACAGTAAGTACACAGAAAAAGCCAGAATATCATAAAACACTGTAGTTGTGGTGTGTAAACTACTCACATCTTGAGTAGAAAGACTAAAAGATGGACTGATGAAAAATAATAACTACAAGTTTTCAAGGCATAGACAATACAATAAGCTATAAATATAACAACAGAAAGTTAAAAAGTGGATTAACAGAAAGTTAAAAAGATGAAGTTAACGTATAGAGTTTTTATTAGTTTTCTCTTTGCTTGTTTGTTTATGCAATCAGTATTAAGTTGTCATCAGTTTAAGGGGTTATAAGAGACTATTTGCAAGCCTCATGGTAGCCTCAGATAAAAAATCATGTAACAAACAAAAAATAAAAATCAGGAAATTAAAAACACCACCAGAGAAAGATCCTCTTCACTAATAAAATGACAGAAAGGAAGAAAAGAAGGAAGAGAAGACCAAGAAGCAATCAGAAAACTAGTAACAAAATAGCAGTAGTAAGCCCTTACTTATCAATAATAATATTGAATATAAGTGGACTAAACTCTCCAATCAAAATACATAGAATGGCTGAATGGATAAAACACAAGACTCAATGATTGGTTGCCTGTAGGAAATACACTTCACCTATAATGACTCACATAGACTGAAAATAAAGGGATGGAAAAAGATGTTCCATACAAATGAAAACCAAAAAAGAGCAGGAGTAACTGTACTTAGGTAAAATAGATTTCAAAATAAAAACTATAAAAAGAGACAAAGAGAGTCATTTTAGAGTGATAAAGGGGTAAATTCAGTAAGAGGTTGAATCAATTGTAAATATACATGCACCCAATACTAGAGCACCCAGATATTATAATAAGCAGCCAATAACAGAAGCAAATTAATAATAAAGATTAGAGCAGAAATAAATGAAATGGAAATGAAAAAGCAATACAAAAGATCAATGAAACAAAAAGTTGGGTTTTTGAAAAGATGAGTAAAATTGACAAACCTTTAGTCAGACTAAGAAAAAAGAGAAGACACAAATAAAATTAGACCTGAAAACTGAAACATTACAACCAATGCTGCAGAAATTCAAAGGATCATTAGTGGCTACTATGGGCAACTATATGTCAATAAATTTGAAAACCTAGAAGAAATGGATAATTCCTCGATACCTACAACCTACCAATATTGAACCATGAAGAAATTCAAAACTTGAACAGACCAGCGTAATGAGATCAAAGCTGTAATAAATATATAACAAAGAAAAGCCCAGGGCCTGATAGCTTCACTGCTGGATTTTACCAAACATTTAAAGAACTAATACCAATCCTACCCAAACTATTCTGAAAAACAGAAGAGAAGCAAATACTTCCAGATTCATTCCATGAGGCCAGTATTACCTGATACTAAAACCAGACAAAGACATATCAAAAAAAGAAAACTACAGGCCAATATTGTTGATAGATACTGATGCTAAAATCCTCAACAAAATACTAGTAAATGGAATTCAGCAAAACATTAAAAAGATCATTTATCATGATGAAGTGGGATTTATCCCAGGGATGCAAGGATGATTCCATATATGCAAATCAATCAATTTTGTGACATCATATCAACAGAATTAAGGACAAAAGCCATATGATCATTTCAATTGATACTGAAAAGCATTTGATAAAATTCAACATCCCTTTGTGATAAAAGCCCCAAAAACTAGGTATAGAAGAGACATACCTCAACACAATAAAAGCCACATATGACAGGTCCACAGCTAGTATCATACTGAATGGGAAAAACCGAAATCCTTTCCTCTAAGATCTGAAAGACAACAGGGATACCCGCTTCATCACTGTTATTCAACATAGTACTGGACATTCCAGCTAGAGCAACCAGACAAGAGAAAGAAATAAAAGTCATCTAAATTGGACAGGAAGACATCAAATTATTCTTGTTTGCAGATGATATGATCTTATCTTTGGAAAAATATGAAGACTCTACCAAAAAAAAAAAACTATTAGAACTGATAAACAAATTCAGTAAAGTTGCAGGATATAAAATCAATATACAAAAATCAGCAGCATTTCTATATGCCAGCAGTGAACAATCTGAAAATGAAATCAAGAAAGTAATCCCACTTACAGTAGATGCTAATAAAATTAAATACCTAGAAATTAACCAAAGAAGTGAAAGATCTCTACAGTGATAACTATAAAACATTGATGAAAGAAATTGCAGATGGCACACACAAAAAGGAAAGATATTCCATGTTCATGGGTTGGAATGATCAATATTGTTAAAATGTCCATACCACCCAATCCAAAGCAATCTACCAATGCAATCCTTATAAAAATACCAATGACATTCTTCACAGAATGAAGTACTGAAGGAAAAAAAAATACCTCGTATCCTAGAATAGTATATCCAGCAAAAATACCCTTCAAACATGAAAGATAAATAGGGACTTTCTTAGACAAGCTAAGGGATTTCATCAATGCCAGATTTTCATCAATGTCATCAATAGAAAAGATAATCCTAAAATTTATATGGAACCACAAAAGAACCAGGAGAGCCAAAGTTATGAGCAAAAAGAACAAAACTGGAGGAATCACATTACCTGACTCCAAATTGTAGTACAGAGCTATAGTAACCAAAACAGCATGGTATTGGCATAAAACCAAACACATGGAACACCAATGGAATAGAATAGAGAACCCAGAAATAAATCCATATATCTACAGTGCACTTATATCCCACAAAGGTACCAAGAGCATACTTTGGAGAAGGGACAGTCTCTTCAGTAAATGGTGCTAGGAAAACTGGAGGTCCATATGAAGCAGAATGAAACTAGACCCCCATCTCTTGCCATATACAAAACCCAAATCAAAATAGATTAAAGACTTAAATCTAAGACGTCAAAGTATGAAACTACTAAAGTAAAACATTAGGGAAACTCTCCAGGACATTGGACTGAGCACAGGTTTCTTCAGTAATATCCCATAAGCATGGGCAACCAAAGCAAAAATGGACAAATGGGATCCCATCAAGTTAAAAGGCTTCTGCACAGCAAATGAAACAGTCAACAAAGTGAAGAGATAACTGACAGAATGGGAGAAAATATTTGCAAACTATCCATCTGACAGGGGCTAATAACCAGAATGTATAAGAAGCTTAAACAACTCTATAAGAAACAATCTAATAATCTGATTTAACTCAGGCCTGTAATCCCAGAACTTTGGGAGGCCGAAACAGGTAGATCACCTGAAGTCAGGAGTTCGAGATTAGCCAGACCCACATGGTGAAACCCCGTCTCTACTAAAAATACAAAAATCAGCTGGGTGTGGTGGCAGGTGCCTGTAATCCCAGCTACTCGTGAGACTGAGGCAGGAGAATCACTTGAACCTAGGAAGCAGATGTTGCAGTGAGCTGAGACTGCACCACTGCACTTCAGCCTGGGTGAAAGAGTGAGACTCCGTCTCAAAACAACAAAACAAACAAAAACAAAAACAAAAAAACAAACAAAAGGGACAAAAGATCTGAATAGGTATTTCTCAGAAGAAGACAAACAAATGGCAGACAGCTACGTGAAAAGGTGCTCAAAGTGAGAACTTTGCATGTTCTCACTTGTTTGTAGGAGCTAAAAATTAAAACAATTGAGCTCATGGAGATCGGGAGTAGAACAGTAGTTACCAGAGGCTGGAAAGAGTAGTGGGTGAGGTGAAGGGGGTTGGTTAATAGGTAAAAACATGTAGTTAGATAGAATTAATAAGGTCTAGTATTTGATAGTATAACAGGGTGACTATAGTCACAATAATTTATTGTACATTTAATAATAACTAAAAGTATAATTGGATTGTTTGTAACACAAAGAAAGGATAAATGCTTGATGTGATGGCTGCCCCATTTATACTGATGTGATTATTACACATTATATGCCTTATCAAAATATGTCATGTATCCCATAAATATGTATACCTACTGTGGACCCACAAAAATTAAAAATTAAAAAAAAATGAAGGAGATGTGAAAGGTAATTGGTAAGGGTATAGTTGTGGGGAGAGTAATTCCTTCTACTCTCAACTTAATTATGTGCATGTAATTAACATTTGTATTTCAAAGGACTTGTGTGTTATAATACAAAAAGCATTTGCTTTTATAGAGAAACAGATAAGCCCCAATTGGCTTTATCGGTGTTATTATACAATTATTGCTTCTTTAAAATTGAGCCTACATGCTGAAAATAACCAAAGCACAGAATCATAGTTTAGCTAAATTGCCTTATTATAACCATGTGAATGTTCCTGAAAATAATGGCAGAGGTGATGCTAATTTGGAGATTGCTATTGATTGACTACTCCTCTTGAAATTATTGAATTGATAACGCTGTGCTTTGGCAGCTGATGGCCACTCATTTGCCTTGATTTTTACATACTAACTTAATGATATGTACTAGTTTTAGTTGGGCAAATATTGTATGCTTTCCAAGCAGGCTATTGCTTTGTACTGTTTCTTTGGAGAAAATTTCTTTCTTATCCACTCAAAAATGAAATATGTCTTGAAACACAGCCCTTTGTAAAGACAGAAGGAAAAATTTTTATCTATGGGCCTATTACCCAATGATAATCACTTATCATTTTGGTATATTTTCTTCCGGTCTTCTCTACTCAGCTGGTTCTTTCTTTTACTTTTTTGTGATCGCTCTCTCTATAAGTCTGTATTCACTTTTTTTTGTTGTTTTTGCTTACCTTATGATGCCTTTTTATGTGTTAGATATGTTTTACAAATTTTTTTTTTGAGACAGAGTTTCACCCTTTTTGCCCAGGCTGGAGTGCAATGACGCAATCTCGGCTCACTGCAACCTCCGCCTCCCAGGTTCAAGTGATTCTCCTGCCTCAGCCTCCCAAGTAGTTGGGATTACAGGCATGTGCCACCACGCCAGGCTAATTTATTGTATTTTATTTGTTTATTTATTTTTTGAGACAGAGCATTACTCTGTCGCCCAGGCTGGAGTGCAGTGGCGCAATATTGGCTCACTGCAACCTCTGCCTCCTGGATTCAAGTGATTCTCCTACCTCAGCTTCCTGAGTAGCTGGGACTACAGGTGCCTGTCACCACGCCCCACTAATTTTGTATTTTTAGTAGAGACAGGGTTTCACCATGCTGGTCAGGCTGGTCTCGAACTCCGGACCTCAGGTGATCCACCTGCCTTGACCTCCCAAAGTGCTGGGATTACAGGCGTGAGCCACCACGCCTGCCTACAAATGTATTTTTAATAGTTGCATTCATTTTAAAATATAGAATGCCTTCTCTGAGGTTACCACTTTCTTATATTTTATTATACATAATTAGATCAGAAAATGCATTTATTTTTGGTGGGAGAAAATTATTGTTTGCTTCAACTTTTATAATTTTAAAGTAGTTGATAAACTACCAAATTTAATAATAATTAAGATATCTAATAAATATTGCACGTTCTTACTCATGTGGAAGCTAAAAAATGTTCATCTCATAGAATTGGAGAATAGAGTAGTGGTTACTAATAGTGGTTAGAAGCTGGGAAGGGTGGAGGGAATATGGAGAGGTTGGTTAAAGGATGTGAAATTATAACTAGGAAGAATAAATTCTGGCATTCTGTAGCACTGTAGGGTGAGTATAGTTAACAATAATTTGTTATTTATTTTCAAATAGCTAGAAGAGAGGATTTTTTGATGTTCCCAACACAAAGAAATGATAAATGTTTGAGGTGATGAGTATGCTAATTACCCTGATTTAATCATTACACATTGCAGGTATCAAAATATCACACTCTGTATCCCATAAATCTGTACAATCATTGTGTGCCAATTATTATGTCTTATGGTCTCTTCAAGTAGCCATAAAACGTTAATTGGTAGTATTTCATATCTTTCTGATAATTTAGTCATGGGCTCTGAGTTTCTTTCTTAAGATGAGAGCCTTGATTTTCCATTTTTACACATCTTGCAGGTTTCCTCCTCCTCAGTGTCCTCCAGTTGAAGGCTCGAACCCACTTCCTCTTTAAAGTTTGCTGCATTTCCTGTCCATTCATTTCCCTGACTTTGGTGACAGGTCTTATTTATTTAAAATTACAACAACTATAAGTTTTTTTCTTTCTATCCCTGGGTAAAGAATTGAGACAAGACTTTTCATCCCCAACACTTTCCCCTCCCCCAGCCCCCCACAAAAGGAAATTTCTTCTGCTTGAAGATACTTTTGAGTGCCTGTGATTAAAAACAATATTTTTGTTATCTGGAGATTATTAAAGAACCAATGACTCATAGAAGGCATTGTGTATTTACATATATATTATACTCATTACCTAGGATGTTTACAGAATTTCCCCCTTGGGAGTTAATATGCAGCTGCGTTTTATTCCTCACCTGTTACCATTACCCTAATAGAGACAAGTCCAAAGTACCATGGAAACCCTTCAGGAGAAACAGCAAAACAGATGACAAAGCAGCTCATTTCTTTTCTTCTTAATGGTCACTCTTTTAAAATTATTTCCAAAGCAGATTTGAGTGTGTTTTGGTTTTCCAGGAAGTAAATAACTTCTGATATTCAGACTGTTTAAATGTAGTTATTGTCCCCTTTGCACTGAATCGGATTAAGTCAACCAAGTATTTTGCGCCCCATAAACATGTTCTTAATCTAAATGTTCACCTCAAAACTTTCTTTGTAAATATGTAGTTTTGATGCCTTGCTTCCAACAGAACAGTAAGCTTCATGTGGGATTTGGAGAAAAGGCATCGAACACTCCAATGCTACCTTTGGGAACTCTTTCCCTGGAATCCAGGGCTCCTTCAAGCAGGTCACCTTGATTCACCTATAGGTCAGGACAGACCAGTTTGTACCATCTATTTAAATGCTGAACTTACTGGTCTTTTTTTGTTTGTTTGTTTTCAATGTATCTCACACTAAATCACTGCATAGCTCAACGTATTACTTTAGGATGAGTCTTTCTGACAACTTAATATTTATTT
Organism: Piliocolobus tephrosceles; assembly: GCF_002776525.5. Lineage (NCBI taxonomy): Eukaryota > Metazoa > Chordata > Mammalia > Primates > Cercopithecidae > Piliocolobus > Piliocolobus tephrosceles. Next base: position 41,603,457 of record NC_045434.1, on the reverse strand, counting down.
GTAGTCTTTCTGGTTCTCTAATGAAGAAATAATAAACTCACAGTATGTAAGAAAAAGAATAGTTTTGAAATGGAGTTTTCTAAAGAACTTTAGAGGTTTTTTTTTTTAAAGTTTAAATGTTGGTGTAAATGTTCCATTTGTGTGGCAAATTAATTTTCCATGTGCATTCCCTTTATTCTGATGGTGGAGGATGTTGGGAGGGTGGACAGGGAAAATGCACTCACTATACAGCTAATATCAAATCTGTGCCTGCTACTGACCACTCTAGGCTCTCAGGAACAAAGATGAGCAATGCACTTTCAATACGCTGCTATACTGGAGAGAGAGGGCATGTAAATAAATCACTATATTACATTATGGTGTGGACACTGGAAAAATGGGGGTTCAGGTAAAGGACTCCATAAACATAGAAAAGGGAATTAATTCTGACCAAGGCATTAGATAAGGAGCGTTCAGGAGAAGCTTCAAGGTAGACTTGCAATTTGACTTTGCAGATGAATAGGAATTTATCTGGATCTATAGGTTCCAGGAAGGGTGAACAGTACAGGCAGGTATGATGTGCTATGCTTAACCACTGTGGGGAATGTGCCATAGCCAGCATATAAGAGGCTCTGTGGATAGAGGAGAAGCTGGACAGGTGGGTTGGGACCAACTTGAGAAGAGCCTGGAAGAACCCAAGGTGGCTTTAATCGGGGGAAGGACCTGATCAGTCATGTGTTTTCCAATGTTACCTTTGCTGTGATGTGAAGAGTAGGTTTGAAAGGAGAGCAGTTAGAGGCAAAATTAGGATCTCATTGCAGTCATTGTATTTGTAAGAGACAAGGGCCTGAACCAGTCATTGGTGGCAAGGTTGCTTTTGAGAGAGATCCCCAAGGCCCAAAGGGCAGGGTTTGCTGACTGTGGCACCTAAAGGAGGAGATCCAAAAGGAGGATTCTGAGGTTTCTATGGCAGGCAGCCCCGTGATGGTAAATCTGTTAACTGAGACAGGGGAGCAAGTTCGAAGTGCCTGTCAGGACTTTCACAAGGAGTTATTCAGCAGGAGACATTTGGAAATATATGGCAGGGATCCAGGAGAGGTTGGGACAGCAAACACACATGTAGGAGTCATTGGGTTGTACAGGCAGTTCAGTGGTGTTGCGTTTTTAAGGGAGAGAGTGACTGATTAAGAAGTGGATAGAGGTGATGAATCTGAGAACAATGGATTCAGGATATTGTTTCAAGAGGTTTGATGGTGAAGGGTAAAAAAGAGGGCAGTTGCCTGAGAGGTAGATGAATAATTTTCTTTTCCCGGACTTGAATGCATGTGCGGGTGAAAACTAGTGGTGAGGAAGACAATGGCAATCTGAGAAAAAGGAGATAATTGTTGTAGTGAGAGTTTGGAAGAAAAATATTGGGGAGGTCTTCCTTTTGAGGTGGGCAGAAGGAGGAAACCATAGTAGATGATGAGATGAACTTAGAGGTGGATAGAAAAGAAATGAAACTTATTATACCTCCATTTTCTTAAAAGAAGAAGTCTGAGTAAAGGGAGGGTGGAGAAGGGAGTTTAAGGGTACGTTTGAAGATGAGACCTGCTTTGAAAAGTGGAAGAGACAAGCCGCGCGCGGTGGCTCACGCTTTTAGTCCCAGCACTTTGGGAGGCTGGGCGGGCGGATCACGAGCTTCAGGAGATCGAGACCATCCTGGCTAACATGGTGAAACCCCATCTCCACTAAAAATACAAAAAAATTAGCCAGGCATGGTGGCAGGTGCCTGTAATCCCAGCTACTTGGGAGGCTGAGACAGAATGGAACCCGGGAGGCGGAGCTTGCAGTAGGCTGAGATCGCGCCACTGCACTCTAGCCTGGGCGACAGAGGGAGACTCCATCTCAAAAAAAAAAAAAAAAAAAAATGTGGAAGAGATAGTCATGGGGATAAGAAAAAGGTTGCTGAACAGCAATGGGTCCAGCTCAGGCTGGGGCTCATTTGTCTGCAGTGGAGCCAAGCGCACAGCTTTGCAGTGTTTTCTGTACTGCTGGGAAGCCTGCAATAAGCAGCCAGGAAAATGGGCAGATGGGTTGATCCGTGGCTAGATATTGGCTGGGCAGATTTTGAAGAAAGATTTTCTTAGGGATAAGAAAATCAAAGATATTCTTGACTGGTGTTAGTGAATCAACTATGAGTCCTGGAGATCAAGGATAACTAGTGAAGGAAGTAAAACTTGGAAGGGTTATAGGGGCTAGGGAAATCGGGAGGGGCAAGAGCTTGGAAGGTTTTGAGGTTTCTATGGCAGGCAGCCCCGTGATGGTAAATCTGTTAACTGAGACAGGGGAGCAAGTTCGAAGTGCCTGTCAGGACTTTCACAAGGAGTTATTCAGCAGGAGACATTTGGAAATATATGGCAGGGATCCAGGAGAGGTTGGGACAGCAAACACACATGTAGGAGTCATTGGGTTGTACAGGCAGTTCAGTGGTGTTGCGTTTTTAAGGGAGAGAGTGAAAGAGATGAATAGTAGAATAAGCAGGCTTAAAAGAGAAAAGAAAAAGGAAATAATGTTATGGGCCAGGCATAGTATTTTCATACATATCTAGTTTATCAATTCATAAGTCATTCCTTTAATAATAAAAATATTTATTTTGTCATATTTTAAATATAAAATATTTTGTTATATTAAATGGAACAAACACTTTTCAGTCTTTATCCTGGAAATTGAAAATTTTACTTTAAAAAAAACCCTCATTTTAAAACTTTGGCCAAGTTGTATACAGTGTATTTGGAGACACACACGCACACACAAACACACAGAGACACTCACACATAATTATTCAAGAGGAATAAAGGGAAGTTAATGAATTGAATTTTTTTGCTCGTAGCTAATTTATTCACCATCTACTGTGGTAGTAAAATAAAAATTAAATATTTACAGTTAGTCTAATATTATCATATACCTATTACAATTAAATAAAATGAAAATTTTAAATGTAAGCTCAAGTGAAGTTTCCAACCTAAGCTTCTTTTAGCATTACATGTAAATAATGTATTTACCTATTGCAACTTTCTCCTCATTACCATTTTTTCGTTTCCCTACATCAATATCTCTGTTACAAAGCAACGGTATCTATTTATACTATGCAGATCAGCTTCAATGATGTGAAGAGCTCATAGAAATCATAATAGACACATTTATTTGCATATTATCTTTCTGCTTCTGCAAGTAATATTCTTTCTTTAATGCTCGTATCTTTTATTTGGAGAGCTTCAAGTGATCTGGAAGAATCCCATTGTATTCCATAAAGGAGAGTAGATAAGCAGATGGTTTCCACATCTGCAAAATGGGAATGTTCATGGATTTCTGAAACTATATTGAAATTTCAAAATTCTCTGTGGCAGTTATATAATATGCTCCTTGAAACAATGGCATATTCAGGAATGGACTAGAATCCAGGCCTTTTGCCAACAAGCCATTCTTTAATCCTATTGAGGTCATTATTTTCTCCACTGCATAAAGACAACAACCTGACATTAAGGAAGCCTTTGCTATGCAGGTTTCTTTCAACCTGTGTCTCTCTGTTGGTCTCTTTCTCTCTCCCTTCTACATCTGTTATTCAAATTACATTTATGTGTAGTTACACATTAGTTGTTCTCTCTTACCTCCATTCTAAGTTCCTTCACTAGATTTTAAAAACCTCTTACCATATCAAATAGAGCCAAGGCCATCCATCCTTCAAGCTACCCATCATCAGAGCCATACCTTGTATATTATTCTATTCCTGTCCATCACAACAAAACAAAGGAAAACTGATCGAATGCCCTCAGCATTCTGGAATACAATCTCCCCCGTCACCCCAGAAGTACTACACCATCTTACTATTCTTTAGAGAGCTTTGAAGTGGGTACTTTGATACTAGTGAGCATGTATGTTGGCACAACTAACTTCTCCAGAACAAGAGCCTTCTCCTTCTGTGATTGTATGTATCCAGGCATCCTGCTAATGCTTACAAATGTCAGATTTATTCTTCACTACAATGCTATTGAATATAATAAACTGGCCTCACCATAAGCATCTCCTGGAGGAACATATTGCAAACACAGTGTCTCTGGCTTTCTTCCTGTGAATTCTGAGTCAGTAGGTCTGAGGCAGGGAATGGAATTTTCTACTTTTTATCAGGAAACTCAGGAGAATCTTATGACCAGTAAGACAAAGGAAACACTGAGATTGGTATTTTTACTCCTATTTTAAGATGAAGACATGAAAGGTTTTCTGGAGACATACTGCTCAATACGATAACCATTAGCCATATGTGGCTATTAAAATGAAAGTTAACAGGCAGGGCGTGGTGGCTCACGCCTGTAATCTCAGCACTTGGGGAGGCCGAGGCGGGCGGATCATGAGGTCAGGAGATCGAGACCATCCTGGCTAACATGGTGAAATCCCATCTCTACTAAAAATACAAAAAATTAGCTGGGCATGGTGGCGGGCGCCTATAGTCCCAACTACTCAGGAGGCTGAGGCAGGAGAATGGCGTGAACCTGGAAGGTGGAGGTTGCAGTGAGCCGAGATCACGCCACTGCACTCCAGCCTGGGTGAGAGAGTGAGATTCTGTCTCAAAAAAAAAAAGAAGAAGAAGAAAAAGAAAGTTAACTATTAATTTTGTAAAAGTATGTGAGATGAGAAATATGTTAATCTTCTTCACTACAGTAACCATTTTGCTACCCATATGTTTCCCATAGCATCATGTTGTAATCCTCAATTATACATAATAACATTTATTTTAAAAACTAGAGAGAAAAGAACAATAAGTATTACGTTTTCCAGTCATACTAGCCACATTTCAAGTGTTCAGTAGCCCTATGTTACCAGTGACTGTTGTACTGACAGAACAGATATAGAACATCTCTGTCATCCCCAAAATTTCTATTAGACAACACTTCTAGTGGACACCACATTTGTTAGCATGTGATGTTTCTGCTTCTGTGAGTAATAACCTTTCTTGGAATGTTTATCTTTTATTTGGAGAGCTTCGTGTACTCTGAAGGAATCCTGTTATATTCCCTTAAGGAAAGCAGATGAGCAGATGGCTTCCACATCTGCAAAATGTGTTCTAGAGACAAAGTGACTTGCCTAAAGTCATCTAATTAATATATAGTGGAACCAACTTAATGAGGATTTAGACATGCACCTTTCTGAAGTAGAATTTTGTGCCACTCTTAAGTCCAGCTTTGCTCAGTGGAGACTGAGTTAGCTTGAGGGAAAGGATTGAAAGTTTCCTCTATGCTGAGATTGAAGCAGCTCTCTTCAGATGTTTCTGAAAGCCTAGATGTCTTCCTTTTTGGATGGTAGGACTGAAACAGAATGGGCCCTTTCAGCATGGCTTAGTATAAACCACTAGTGGTACCATATTTGGGGGAATGCAGACAGATGACAGCCATTAATCTGACTGCACAATAAGCCAGATTTTCATCCATGGCAGCAATCCACCCCTTACCTACATCCAATCAACAGGAAGTTCACCTGGTTCAAGAGAGCATCTACTTTTAAAATGTTTCCTTTTCGCAATATGGAAATAACATTTGCTCTTACATCTAGGCAGTCCTTCAGGTACTCACAGTGTTTCAGATTTAAATCAGTGGTTTGAATTCTGGAGTACTTGTATCTCGCAGAACCAATGTTATTGAATGTTGGTTTGGTTTTCACCTATAAAAATCTGCAATGTACATAAAAGAAATAATATATCTGAATTATAATATAGAACTGTAAGTACAATATCAATTATATGTAACTGCCATTTACAGCTTGTCTTTTATGAGACTATATAATAAACATTCCAACTGTATGCTGGGAATAATTCTTCCCATTCTGTTAACCCATAATAGTTTTAATAGAGTGCATGAGCTCAGGTATGTGGGCTGATATGTCTTGGGCTCTTACTAACTTTCTACACGTATATAAATGATGCATCTCTCATTGGCAAAGACACAAAAGTTTGAGAGCATGCTGATGAGCCTGTGTGTAAATGACATTCTCCTGTAATAACGGTGGCAGTGCAAAACGGTGTAATTCCTGTGGAGGTCAATGTGTCCATTTTTATTAAAATTACAAATGCATTTCCTCTTTGACTTAGCATTTTCATGTCTGCAAATTTTTCATATACATATGTGTGTATATATATGTGTGTATATATATGTGTGTGTGTATATATATATATATATATATGTACCTGCACTGTGTGAAAGGCATATATGAAACAATTCATTGGAGTATTGTGTATACTAGACAAAGGAAACTGCCCAAGTATCCATCGATAGGGGACTGATTAATCCAGTGGTTCTAAACTTCAGTGTGGATCATAATCACTTGGAGGGCTTGCTAAAACACAGATTGCTGGATTGTACCTCCAGAATTTCTGATTCAGTAGGCCTGAAGCCAATGGGCAAGCAGAGCTAAAATCCAGCCCATGTTGCATTCTCCATTCATGTAGGGCTGGCTGCATCTGCCCTAAAGAAGTGGCACGTTTCCATAGTTTGCACGTAAATGCTATACAGCTAGCTGTAGTGTGAGACTCTGTGAAAAAGCTGTTATCTCATAAAAATCATAAATTTATTGTCATTCTGATAAAAATGCCAGCATTATTTTTCCATGGGACTTGACACACTTCACCCTAAATTTATAAACAATTCCTATGTGTCAGTAAAAAGAAGATATACGGGGAGAGGATATGGAGTCACAGAATAAGAAATCTCAATGGCCAGTAAATATATGAAAGGTTGCTCACCCTCACTAGTAAGTGCAAATGAAGGCACCATTTTTCACCTGTTGAAACAGGCAAAAATGTGGAAGTGGGACAGTACTGAGAATTCCTGAGGATGTGGGAGGCGGTAACTCTTATACCCTGCTAGTGGGATGTGAACTGTGCAGCCACTTTGGAGGGCAATTTGGCTATATGAAGTGCAGGTGAAGATACTCACACTTTGCCCTAATATTCTTAACACACACTGTGGAGAAACTTGTATATATGCACCAGGAGATTCATGCACCAATGTTCACATCAGCATTGATTGTAAGAGCAAAAAGACAGGAAATATGTGAGAGGTCCATCACCAAGGAAACAAATTGTAGTATATGTTAGAATTATAAATAACAGTTAAAATAAGTCAACTAGAATTAAATATACCATGTACATGTGTGTGTATATATATTTACATATATATATGAGATATATATCATAATGTGAGTGAAAAAAAGCTGCAGAATGATTGGTGGAGTTAAGCTTGAACACATGGATAATAATATTATATATGGATACAAACATATGTTGTAAGAGTCTAAAATGATTGACAGGAGTAAACACCAGTTTTAGCATTGTGGTGCCTGGTGATGTTGTGGGGCAGGGTGGAGGGGGTTGCAAATGTAGCTGTAGTATTTTGTTTAAAAATTTTTTTAGGCAAATATGGCATAATATTACCATTTTATTTAGCTGGGTAGTAGGTATATATATTATTCACTTTATTATTCTGTCTGAAATGTTTCATAATTAAAGAAAACATGCGCATACACCAAACTCTTGTTATAGTGGTCTATAACTCAGTGTATTTCATCTCTTGGCCCATACAAAGTTGGATACAGAGCAGAGACCAGAGAAGCTTTGTTAAAGACTTTTTAAATACCATGCAGATGATGGGACTGGTTCATAGCAGTACCTTATAACCTTGATTTTGTGCAAAACAGATTCTTAATCAGTAGATAAGAAAATCTACCTAATTAGTGCATTTTCCCAGGGAGCCTTATGGTATTAGCCAGCAAAGACTGCGGCTTTAATTGAGACAGTGATGCAACTTAATTGGAACACCTGAATGAGATTAAGAGGGGTGAGTACTCACATAAGGTCAGCTGGTTTCCCTGGTACCCAGAGCTCTGCTAGGTCTATGCCTTTTTGCTGACAACCTCTGCCAACTGGGATGAAGCTGAGCCAAATGCTTTTACTGTCTTTCTTAGATCACTTAATGAAATGTTTTAAATACAGATTCCATGTATTTCAGCACGTATTGTGAAACACTTTGGCATGCTGATTCTACTGGTAAACTTTAGAACTTATTACATAGAAGCACTAGATATTTACATTGCTTTTAACTTGTTATTGCTGCAGGAGTTTAATACATATTAAGTGAAATAAATTGATAATTGTGTTGAGACTCAATAATGTAGTTTAATTGATTACATCTTTATTTGGGTTCTCCAGAGAAACATAACTAATGGGATGTGTGTGTGTGTGTGTATGTATGTATTATATATATTTATTATAAAGAATTGGTCCACACAATTATGGAGGCTGACAAGTCCAAGGTCTGCAGTTGGTAAGCTGGAGGCCCAGGAAAGCTGATGATGCAGTTCTAGTCTGAAAGCTAGCAGGTTGGAGACCCAGGAAGAACCCATGCTCTAGTCCATGTCCAAAGACTGGAAAAGACCAATGTCCAAACTCAAGGGATTCAGGCAGGAGAAAATTTCTTCTTACTCAGGCTTTTTGTTCTATTCAGGCCTTCAACTGATTGAATGAGGGCCACCCACATTGCCCAATCGGCTTTACTCAGTCCACCCATTCGAAAGTTAATCTCATCCTGAAACACCCTCACCAACATACTCGGAATAATGTCTAGGCATTCCGTGGCTCAAACTGACATATAAAATTAATCATCAAAACATCTTTTTACCCAAATTTAAGATCATTTCACAAGGCTTCTGAACAAAGAGTACTTATGTTCCTTTATTAATTTAAAAAAGTACTTGAATTCCTCCATAAAAATTAGTGTAGTACTAATAGAGAAGAAAACTCTTTAAAAATTGTCACTAATCTTTAACAAAGTTTTTTTTCGTAAATGTTCTGTTACTAGTTTTGTGACCTTGGATCAATTAATTTCTTGATCTGAAAATAGGAGAACATTGGAAAGGACCACTGTGATCCAATCCAGCTCTAGAGGTCTGTAATCTTTGACCTTTTCATCAGTGCATGAATGTTGGAATGTGATTGGCATTGGTATGTCTATGCTACCTGCTACCATCCAGATGAAGTCAAGTTGCTTTCTTAGGTGGATTGTGGACTGTAGTGGAATGTAGTCTCAGTTATTTACAGTTCTACTTCATACTTCATCTCCTTAGTGCGTATAATGACTGGTTAGAAGTAAGTGAATTTCACCTATGAGGCCTCGACTCCAAGCAGAGTTGATGTCATGAGATTCCAGCACATTTATTAAGTGCTAGGTGAACTCACCTTATGGAAGAGCAATTTCCATAGGAAAAAGCAGTGACTTTAAAGAACGTACTATCTACATAGTCAATACTATTGGATTTTCAGGTGGAGTTTTTTGACTCTATTTTTAAGAGCATCATGTACCATAGCTTTGGGGTAATTTTTCACTAACATACATTACTTAGGCATGTTAAATTTAGTGATTAACTGATCCAGTGACTGGCAATCATTAGATTGCCAAATACATAAAATTTGACTTTGTGATGAGCAATATTTTCAACTGTTCTAGGTCAGATTTTATTATTGGAGATGTTTGAGTTTTTCTCGGAAAAACTATATCCAGAGACATAGCGCTTGACCAAATCATGTGGACAGTGGGTCAAAACCATTTTGGCATTTCACAAAATCTTGTGAGGATAAGTTAGAATATGCTAAAGTAGTTTTCATTAATGAGTATTCTATCCACCTTGTGAATAGTTTCAGAAAATGTTAGCTGGCTACAGAAATGTTGAATGGTTTATAGACTTTTTCCTGGACCCTCCCAAGCCTAGCAATACCACCTTCCATTTTCTAGCCAAGTTCACTCCTTACTGTTACACATATCCCCAGACTCACAAAATGCAAGCATATCTGGGCCCCAAACACAGTTATCTAGAAAAGCACTTTTTTCACATTAATGGCATAGATTCTTTTTTTTTTTTTGAGACAGAGTCTCGCTCTGTCGCCCAGGCTGGAGCGCAGTGGCCGGATCTCAGCTCACTGCAAGCTCCACCTCCCGGGTTTACGCCATTCTCCTGCCTCAGCCTCCCGCGTAGCTGGGACTATAGGCACCGCCACCACGCCCGGCTAGTTTTTTGTATTTTTTTTAGTAGAGACGGGGTTTCACCGTGTTAGCCAGGATGGTCTGGATCTCCTGACCTCGTGATCCGCCCGTCTCGGCCTCCCAAAGTGCTGGGATTACAGGCTTGAGCCACCGCGCCCGGCCTGGCATAGATTCTTGAGAAAGAAAAAGTGTAAAATATAAAGCAATCATTTCAAACCAGTGTATGTCTGTGTGGAGAGAAGAAAAATGAAATGAAATAAGAAAAAGGAGAAAACATAGGAAAATAAGAGAGAAACCTAGAGGAGACACCACAGAACCTGATGTGTTGGAAGGGGAAATCACTGAAATTCCTAGGCTTGTTGCCTGGCTTATTTTATGTCTGGCCTGATTTCTTTTAATGTGCATGTTGTGTTCATTTGCATGGTTGCAATCTTTAAGCAAAGAATATTTTCAGGATTTTGGAATAATCTGAGAACCTCTGATAAAATGTGTGCAGAAAAAATGTAATGACTATGATTAGTCACAAAAAGAGCAAAGGGAATCTCATTATTTCAGTTTCTGAATTTCAGTTGTATGTTTTCCTTAAAACCAAGAAATGTCTAATGGGCAAAAACATTGTTCTTCTTCATAAATTCTTAGTTTCTGTGATGCTCTCTGAAAAAGCAGCTGTATCAGATTAATTTTCTTTTTCACACTCTTCCTTCTCATTTTTGTAAAGAAAAAGACAGTTAATCTGTAGCTTCCTTGGGGGACATTAGACAGCTTAGAAAAGTGGCAAAATAAACAAGATTTATTCTCATCAGATGTGTCATGAGAAAATTGGAGGCGTGCTGTGAGGTAATGATAAAATAATCTTGAAAATTTCCAAGCACTTCTTCCAAGTGGAATGGAAGGAAATTTAAAGTCAGCTTTCATCTATTTACAGCTGAAGCAAGATGTGGGCATATATATTTTTCTAACAATACAATTGGTATCCTCCCCTAAAAAAGAGGAAACCAGACTTTAGGTCTCAGAGTTCTAGAAAGGTGTCCTCTGGAAAAATTGACCACAGTGGGATTTTAATTTGTCTGTGGAATAAGGTACTGGGAATTGTAACATGAAATGGTAGTGTGGTTTTCCTCGCTGTCCATCTTCTCCCATTTCTCTTTCTTATATTAACCTGTGAAGGTATTGTTCTAGTACATGCATAGTGCTGATGGCACCTTAATTTATTTCCGTGGCCATTTGCAGAAAACATTGTTTTTGCCTCTGCTTACCCACTGGAGCTGGTGTATACTCTCTTATGTAGCATCTGTAAGTATATGAAGATTCATTGAATGCCTTTGATGGGCTAAGCTTTCTGTGGCCATGTTAGAGATACTGGGCTTGCTTTTAGAACAGGACTTGGGAAGAACTTAGGGTCTCTCACAGTTCACTGCAGGTTTTGCTCACAGAATTTGGGACCTCTATGAGGGTAAGTGCTGGAAAGCAGGAAACGATGCTTTATTGTTTGTTCTTAAGCATGCCTCTTTTCCATCCAGTTGCTGGCTGAGCCCTAGGAGGGTCCTGACTTGGCTTTGATATATTTCATATAAGCTATTGGGAGCATAAGTGTTTGTTTCTTTTTGCGGATTAATATCCAAAGTAAATCACAGAGAACTTAAGTTGGTTTTTATGTCTTTTATTTTTAACTCGAGGTGGGATTTCTACAGGGTAGGCTGCAGAATCAAGGTTCCCTGTGAATCATTTTGCCTTTTCCTAGGAGAGACTGTTCAAAAACCTGACTCTCAGGCACCAATAATAAATGTGCTTTAAAAACACACATACACCCCCTTCAGTTCAATTATGGAGAATCCAATTTATCCCCATTCTCTAAGGCATTTACCAGAAGAAAAAGAGAGTCCTTGGGCATTATTCTGTGTAATTAGATTTTTACACCTCTGTATTGTGAATTGGGATTTCCAATTTCTCCATCCTAAGGTGTAAAGTGATGGTGCTTAGCAACCTAAGACTGTAGCTGATGCTATAATTCATCAGGACTTTTAAACTGTTATCATTTGAGAAACTCTGGTGAAAATAAACAATAGTGGATATTGTAATTTATTTTATAAATATTAAATCTATTTTATTTTTTAGAACCATTTGTCTTGTTTCTCAAAATTAATCTTCACCTGAAACCTCAACAGTTTTTAAGAAACTGTGCCAGTGGCCTGAATAATCTTCTCATATGTGGATTTTCCTCAGTTGCCAGGAAATAACCACCTGGTTAAAACAAACTTATTTTTATTCATTTCTGTATGTTTCTCCTTCATAGTAACAATAAAAATGTTATATCTGAAAATTATGATTTTTCTTTTTTTTTTTTTTGAGACAGTTTCACTCTTGTTGCCCAGGCTGGAGTGCAATGGTATGATCTCAGCTCACCACATCCTCCGCCTCCCAGGTTCAAGCAATTCTCCTGCCTCAGCCTCCTTAGTAGCTGGGATTACAGGCATGCACCACCACGCCCGGCTAATTTTGTATTTTTAGTAGAGACAGGGTTTCTCCATGTTGAGGCCAGTCTCAAACTCCTGACCTCAGGTGATCCACCCGCCTCAGCCTCCCAAAGTGCTGGGATTACAGGAGTTAGCCACCGCACCTGGCCTAAATCATGATTTTTCTGGCAATGTTATAGGAAAAACCAAAGCTAAAATGTGAATATAAAACATAACAGTCTCAACTATTTTTAAAAAGAATTGAAAAAAGCTTAGCAGAAAATGTAGTAAAAACAGTGTTTGGATTTTTGTATCTTTTTACACTTAATGAGTACATGTTTGTGCTTTTCTGAAAGTAATTGAAATAGGAAGCTGCGTATTTCAGAGAAGATTGTAGAATGTATCATCATTGTGATGACACTGAGAATGTTGGGGGAACGAGGCTAATCTGCCATAAATAGTATCTTCCAAGAAAGACTACTGATAAACAGTAGATTGGAGTTGATCTGCTTTAGGACTGGGAACTGGTTTTAAAAGAACCTTCTAGAATGAGAAAATATATGAATTTGTCAGGCTCTTCGGACTTCATAAAAGTTTTACCCAGAGCCTTATATTTGCTGTAGTTTCAGACTGGTTAAGGAAAACAGACAAGCCAAGAAAGGATTTTGTTTGTAAATTATTTCCCACAAATAATTTCGTGGACAAAACTCATTTAAAAGCTCGAAAGGAATTAACTTGTAAGAGTCTAATTTATTAATATTATTATTGTTATTTTCTTTTTTGAGATGGACTTTCACTCTTGCTGCCCAGCCTAGAGTACAATGGCACAATCTCAGCTCACTGCAACCTCCGCCTCCCTGATTCAAGCGATTCTCCGTCCTCAGCCTCCCGAGTAGCTGGGATTACATGCATGTGCCACCATGTCCGGCTAATTTTGTATTTTTAGTAGGGATGGGGTTTCTCCATGTTGGTCAGGCTAGTCTAGAACTTCTGACCTCGGGTGATCCGCCTGCCTCGGCCTCCCAAAGTGCTGGAATTACAGGTGTGAGCCACCGCACCCAGCCAAGAGTCTGATTTTTTTATAAACAGATATGAATTGAATTTCAAATGTGTGTGTGTGTGTGTATATGTGTGTGTGTGTGTGTGTGTGTATTTATTTATTTATTTATTTATTTATTTATTTATTTATTTATTTATTTATTTATTTTGAGACAGGGTTCTTGTTCTGTCACCCAGGATGGAGTGCAGTGGTGTGATCATATCTCACTACAACCTCAAATTCCTGGGCTCAAACAATCCTCTGCTTCACCCTCACCCCATCCCCACCACTGCCAAGTAACTGCAACTACGGGTGTGTATCACCACACCTGGCTAATTTTTATTTATTTATTTTTGTAGAGTCAGGGTCTTGCTATGTTGTCCAGGCTAGTTTCAAACTCCTGCACTCAAGTGATCCTCCCACCTTGGCCTCCCCAAGTGCTGGGATTACAGGCGTGAGCCACCATGCCTGGCCAAGAGTGTATATTTTTGGTAATTAATATTCAAGCTGAAAACTGTACCTTTCTCCTTTCCTGGGGCATTGGCATGGGTTTTGTTGATAGAATGCATTGTAACTTGTTCTCGAATATTTATGCAGCCATTCTTTCATTCATTCAACAAATATTTGCTGAGTATATAAACACAATATACCCTTGGAGGAGAGATAAGCTATATTTGAACAGCTGTAGTAGAAGTGGTACACAATTTTGGGAGAATGCCAAAGAAGGTGTGATTGCTTCCAGCTGGGGAGATCCAAAGAGGCTTCTACTCAGGTTGGGACTGTCATGTGGGCTTGAAGGGTCTGAAAGTGGCTAGCAGGGGACTTAGGGGGAGAAAGGAAGAGAGGAAGCACAGGTATGCATGGGGCAAGAAGGCTTAAGTTGAATGAAAGAAGTGGAAAATAAAGACAGTTGAGGCAGGATCCCAGGCCTTTGGTACTACGACGAGGGGTTACTACCCTAGGCAATAGGGAAACACTGAAGATTTTTTTTTTTACAAAGATAGTGATATGATCTTGCAGCAGCATGTTAAATGAAATCTGCCAGTCCAGGACAACTCAGAAGGTTGTGCCTCTATGACTAATGAGGTGTGCCCCTTCTGACTTTCAAAAGAGTGTCTTAGTAGCATCAATGCCAAGATTTGGTTCTGAAATAGAGTTCCCCATTCTAACATCTGGACCTTTGTGTAACTCATGCTACCTTTGAGTGGGACCAAGGTGGCCAGCTTTGATTTAGCCTCTCCTGTTCTGCCCCATCAGCCCTGGACTCCAGCCACTTCTCAAAACCGGCCTCTGCCACACACACCTAGCTTTGGCTCGTTCCCCATAATCCTCCAGGAACAGCTGTGGTACTCCCCCTCCCACTCTGGTTTTCACTTTTTTGTTCCTGTTTAAGAGCTTAGAGTTCCTGTTTTTGTTTTTCTCCTCTGTCTGTGCTGTGATGCTGAAATAGGGTAGATTCAGAGACCTTTTTTTTTTTTTTTTGAGATGGAGTCTCGCTCTGTCACCTAGGGTGCAGTGGCACGATCCCGGCTCGCTGCAACCTCCGCCTCCCAGGCTCAAGCAATTCTCCTGCCTCAGCCTCCCAAGTAGCTGAGATTACAGGTGTGCACCACCATGCCCGGCTAATTTTTGTATTTTTGGTGGAGACAGGATTTCACCATGTTGATCAGGCTGGTCTTGAACTCCTGACTTCAAGTGATTCATCCACCTCAGCCTCCCAAAATGCTGGGATTGCGTGAGCTACTGCGCCCAGCCCAAGAGACTTCTATAATGTCGTTGAGAGACAGTAGAGGCTTGATTGAACGTGTGGTGGTTGGGATGGGGAAAAGGAAATGGGCTCAAGAAATTTCTGGAAATAAAAGTGGCAAAATCTGATGATTGGATCTGGGAACGGGGTAGAAGGAGTCAAATGAATGCTGAGTTTTTGAGCCTGCATAGAGTTAATGGCTTGAAAGGGGCCAGCATATATTTTTCTTAATTTTGCAAAGGTGAACTGAAGCTAAGTTATATGGACAGAGTAGTCAAAGAGGTGTGTTAGTTTGCTTCCATTGCTATAAAGAAATATCTGAGGCTGGGTAATTTATGAAGGAAAAAGTGTAGGGTGGGCGTGATGGCTCATGCCTGTAATCCCAGCACTATGGGAGTCAAGGCGGGTAGGTCATTTGAGTCCAGGGATTTGAAACCAGCCTGGGCAACATGGTGAAACCCTGTCTCTACAAAAAATACAAAAATTGGCTGGGTGCAGTGATTCACATCTGCAGTCTCAGCACTTTGGGAGACTGAGGTGGGTGGATCACTTGAGGTCAGGAGTTCAAGACCCCCGACTAACATGGTGAAACCCTGTCTCTACTAAAAATACAAAACTAGCCAGGTGTGGTGGCGCATGCCTGTAATCTCAGCTACTTGGGAGGCTGAGGCAGGAGAATCACTAGAACCCGGGAGGTGGAGGTTACAGTGAGCCGAGATGGCGCCACTGCACTCCAGCCTGGGGGATAAGAGTGAAACTCTGTCTGGGAAAAAAAAAAAAAAAAAAAAAATTAGCCAGGTGTGGCTGCACGCTCCTGTGGTCCCAGCTACTCAGGAGGCTGAGATGGGAGGATTGCTTAAGCCTGGGAGGTCAAGCCTGTAGTGAGCTGTGATTGCACCACTGTACTCCAAGCCTGGGTGACAGATTGAGACTATCCCCCCAAAAAAAGAAAAAAAGAGAGAGAAAAGAGGTTTAATTGGCTCATGGTTCTTGGTTCTACATCCTGTACAGGAAGCATAGTGCTGATATCTGCTTCTGGTGAGGGCCTCAAGAAGCTTACAATCATAGCAGAAGACAAAGGGGGAGCAGGTGCATCACATGGCAAGAGCTGAGCAAGAGAGAGGAGAAGGTACTAGGTTCCCTTCAAATAACCAGCTCTCAAGTGAACTAAGGGAACAAGAACTCACCTATCCCCAAGGGGATGGCACTAAGCCATTAATGAGGGATCCGCCCCCATGACCCAAACACCTCCCACCAGGCCCCACCTCCGACATTGGGGATTACATTTCAACATGAGATTTGCAGGGGACAAAAGATCCAAACTATATCAAGTGGCTTCTTTCAGTGTCAGTGATGATTACCTTGAAGGGTGTTATGAGCAGCTTAGGGTCAAGTGAATTGTACTAACGCAATGCCTAGCTCAAGCTGAAATAAACAAGTAGGATTAGAGATGTGTGCCTGTGCCAAAAATACTGGTATATCAAAATGTGGAAGAATCCCTTCCATTGCTTTTAGTCCTTCCATTATTGAGTAATCTCCTTTCAGTATAAGACCTGGCACTGTGTTTTATAAACAATTTAGGAAAGAGAATGTGATACTAAATTTTGTGGCAGGGATATGAAAGGAATTCAGTGCTCAAGAATCTTGGAAACTGTGATGAACAATGTCGTTTCATCTGAGGTTATTTTGTGTAGCCCCTGTGGGCTGATCATTTGTTTAAATGTTTTCATTGTAGAATATTAAATAGTAGTCAACATTGATCAACTAATATGTGTCAGGCACTGTCCTAGACAGTTTTCAATATACAGAATATTTTATTTGCTCCTCATGAAACCCTGTGATATGGGCATCTTATTATCCTCGTTTGCAGGTGAGAAAATTGAGGTCAGAGAGAGCTCGACGAAACATAGCCCCTAACTTACGCTTTTTGCTTCAGTTCATGAATGTTGTTGTTTTATGTAGTTGGTTTTAATTCAGGAATACACGGAGGGTCTTCTATGCCGAACCTTTGTGAAAACGTAGGTTGTATTTGTTTGGAGCCTGTGATGGGTGGGGTAGCTCTTCTGTATACAGCAGGGCAGGATGGCCCTAGTGCAAGTTACCGTAAGCAACCTGCTTTTTTCTTCTCCTTAATTCCTTAGTTCAGCTTGAGGACTTTATCCTGGTGCTTGCCTGAGGGACACCCTCGTCACCATTATCATCATTTTAATTATGATCAATTATGGAATATTTTCTCTGTGCCAGCTATCATGCTGAGCACTTTACAGAATTAGTTCCTGGAATCATTAGAATAACCTTATGAGGCTGCTACTCTTGTTTTCTTCATTTAACATGTGAGCAGAAAGAAGTAACTCACATGAGATCTCACAGCTGGCAAGTAGTAGAGATGGGATTTGAACCTGTCTGACTCCAGAGTCCATCTTCCTAACCACAGTGGTATTTTGCTCCAACATCAGACTATATTTTTAAAAATTAGAGATAAGGTCTTGCTCTGTTTTCCAGGCTGGAGTACAGTAGTGCAACCATAGCTCATCACAACCTCAAACTCCCAATGCTCCTGCCTCAGCTTCCCAAAGTGCTGGCTTACAAGCATGAGCCACCAGCCAGACTGTCCCCTGCCTCAACACCAGACTTTGCTCTCAGTCTTAGGATCCCTACATTGGGGACTAATTTATTTGGATTTAGATAGGTTTAATCTAAAATCCAGATACACTTGCCAAATAACTTTAGGTTTTCCCCCAGAACATATGATATTGTTAGCTATATCACACATAGTTTGAACTAATTATTAGATTAATTACCTAAAGAAGCTACAATTGCTTCTTTATAAACGCTACCTGGTGAATGATGTGTTACTGGGACAGTATGCAGATATTCAAATCACAGAAGCATTTTTCTCATATATCAGAAGAGAGCATTATGACACCTCACCAGAAGCAGGGCGTCCCTGGGGGAGGCTTGGTAATGTGGCAGAAAATCAACTTTCAAAGCTTTATAGAGTTCATCATAAAATGACATCCACCTCCTTTCATTTCAATCCAAGTGCTTTCAAGAGTACAAAAATAAACGTTAGAAATTAACAGGCTGCTTTTCTGATAGACCAAACAGTAGCTACTTGGACCTAAAGGGCAAATTTTATTCATCATGTATATGTTTTAGTAAAATGAGATTTGTTCTCATTGTGGGAATTCCCACACTGCCACACTCCTATGTAAGAAAATTATAGACAAGCATAGAGAATGATGCTGCATAAAAGCTGATAGCATAATAGCCAATTAGAGGATTATAAAGCCTGAGTTTATTAAAGTATTATGCAAATACTGATTAATAGTAATACCATAAACTCACAAAGCAAGCAAAAGCATGCCTGATTCAAATTATAGGAGCTTTTATTTGCATTTCTACAGAATCTATTATTAGTGGGTCTCAAAGCACCTTACAAGTAATAATTATTAAAGCTCATAAACATGACCAGTAAATTTCATGTTATGAAGTAAATATGAAAGAATTCCTCTTTACCTCACATATATTATAAGACCTAAATTCCCAAACAAAAATAGGATTCTCTGCATATGGGGAATATTCATACACTATGGGTATCTTTGGCTATGGTTCTATAGGCTTAGAAATGGGTTGCTATGGATTCAAGGCTTTCCTATTGAGTACCTCAATTTATGTAGTTAGAACTCTTCACTTATTTTTGAAATTTTACCTATGTGATAGCTCTAAACAAATCTTGTTAGTATATTTTAATATCTCTCAATTGACTATAATATCAAATTTTAAAAGCAAAAATGATGTCAAGTTCACGTGAAAGTACTTTAAAATATTTTGAAATATTACATGGAGTTTAGTTTTCCACAAGCTGTACCCTGTTCTGCGGACTCAGCACAATCAGTGAAGCCTGTGTTTCTTTCTGTACCCTGCAGCAAGCAGTTGAAATGTTGTAATGGTTTCTAATCTGCATGAGAATGCTCCTACACCTTTCTCCTCTACTCCTCCTTCTCTCTTCCCTCCTTTGCAATTCCCGTACTCTCTAAAGCTAGCACAGATTGGAAAGGCAAGAATGTTTCAGGTGTCTGACTCTCCCTGTCTCTCCATGTCAAGTCCTCAAGCTTCCCCCACATTCATACTCAGTTTGATTTACTTCTGGTGCTGAGAGTCTATTTAATATATTGCAGTTTCCAGTCACTGTTGTGAGGCAGCTGGACTTTTGTACTGTACTTATACTTCAATGGCACGCAGATCCAAAGAAATGTGTGGACTAGTGAGCAACTTCCTTTATAATTAGGATGCTGGAGACTCGAGAGTCGAATGACTTGACTGAGGTTGTGCAGCACAGAATCGGGGCCAGAGCTCAGGTCTCTAGGCTCTTAAACCAAAGTTTCCCCTTCTGTCTCGTGGTAGTTCTATACTGCTTTGAATCACACACACAAATTTTGAACCGGAAACATTGGAGCAGAGTGAGAGGAAACACTTTGCTGATTTTATCCAGGACCGTGAGTCACATGACTAGAGGTGGAGCCTCAGGGATCTGAAGAAAAAGGGAGCGATGGCCAGATGTGGTGGCTCATGCCTGTAATCCCAGCACTTTGGGAGGCCGAGGCGGGCAGATTACCTGAGGTTGGGAGTTCCAGAGCAGCCTGACCAACATGGATAAACCCCGTCTCTACTAGAAACACAAAATGAGCTGAGCATGGTGGCACATACCTGTAATTCCAGCTACTCCGGAGGCTGAGGCAGGAGAATCGGTTGAACCTGGGAGGTGCGGGTTGTGGTGAGCCCAGATTGCGCCATTGCACTCAAGCCTGGACAACGAGGGGGAAACTCCGTCTCAAAAAAAAGTGGGGGAGTGATGTTCTTGCAGAATTGAAGGGGTAGACCTGGGATTATCATTTGGAGGAAGGAGCTGAATGACTGCACATCAAGGGGAATAAAGAGCAAGTTGAAGTGGAGACAGGGCAAGGTAGAAGAGCAGTCTTAGGAGGATTAGAAGGATAGTTGAGTTTATGGCGATGGCGATAGGTTATTGATAGAAAATAAAGCAAAACTCAATAGGTTGTGGGATGGATGGTCCTTAGGGTCTGTGAAGCCTCTCAGGATGATGCCGGAAGGAGAGGGAGAGATGGGGCATGTGCAGCAGGTAGCAAAGTTCTCCAGGAACACAGACTACTGGCAAATCCCCGGGAGACAGGGGTGACAGGAGGGATGGAAACAGAGAGACTGGAGGGATGGTTTTTGGAACTCTGTAGCTAAGTGTAAATTCTGTGCTATACTTCAGAATTCTAATTTCCATATTTTTCTAGGGAAAACTGAGGCTGCCATCAAAAACTTCAGTCCCTACTACAGTCGTCAGTACTCTGTGGCTTTCTGCAATCATGTGCGCAGTGAAGTAGAACAGCAAAGAGATTTAACGTCACAGTTTTTGAAGACCAAGGTAAGCCATGGATATTTGGTTTACATGTTTTTCCCCTTGAAGAAGGCTATATAGCACACAATATTTCTGAAATAAACAATAATTTGAATGGCAGTTTTTAAAACTGCTCTGAAGTCGTTTCATACTCAAAAAAACTCTATTTGCCTGGAAGTTGGAATATATGATTTCTTTTTGCTGATAATAATCCATATAAAAAGGAAATTAGCACGAATTCAATATTGTTATGTATTTTTCCCACATGGATGCTTTGTTTGTATCAGAAACTTTGACTTGCTGTTGTGAAGTTTTGGTCATTGATCAAATATGAGTTTCTCTTTGAACCCCCTAATTTATTCTTACTCCTTTGCTCCGTTATAATAAGTAACACCACCTCAACAAATGTTTGTTAGCACCTACTATGTGCTAGGCTATAGTCCAAGAACTGGGGAATTAAGACAAGTTCTCTGCCTTCCTGGAGTTTATATTCACATGCAGGAAACAGACAATAAACAAGCTAATATCAGATGACATCAGATAATAATAAATGCTAAAAAGAAAAATAAAGCAAGAGACTTCTTTTATTTTTGAGATGAATTCTCGCTGTGTGATTCAGGCTGGAGTGCAGTGGTGCAGTCGCAGCTCACTGCAACCTCTGCTTCCCGGGTTCGAGTGATTCTCCTGCCTCAGCCTCTCAACTAGCTGGGATTACAGGTGTGTACCACCACGCCCAGCTAATTTTTGTATTTTTAATAGAGACAGGATATTCACCATATTGGCCAGGCTGGTCTTGAACTCCTGACCTCAAGTGATTCACCTGCCTCAGCCTCTGAAAGTGCTGGGATTACAGGTATGAGCCACCGTGCCCAGCCTAGAGCCGTGTTTTAGAGAATGTGGTTAGGGGAGCCCTCTGTGGAGATAACATTTAAGCAGAAACTGGAGTGCAATGAGAGTAGGCTCTGTGAATATTCGTGGGAAGAGTATTCCAGGCCTGTGGAACAGCAAGTGTGAAGACCCTGCCACACACAGGAAGGTCGGTCTGCTGGGAGCACTGTGAGTGAGGGAGGAGGGACGAACAATGACAGCATAGAAATAGGGCAGGACCACGTCATGTCAACCTGTGGATCACAATAGGGTTTTGATTTTGTTTTGTGTTGGGAAGTCCCACTGGAGGGGCAAGAGAGGAGAATGGAAACTGGCGAGCAGGATACTGTAGCATCCAAGGGAAGAATGATGCCAAATTGGACTGGGGTGATGATAGCCATGGTTGTGAGGAGAGGTGTTTATGATAGAGCTAACAGAACATACTGTTGGGTTGGGTGTGAGATAATAGAAGAAGAGAGAAATCAGTGATGACTTCTTGGTTTTTAACCAGAGCAAATAAGTGGATGGAGTTGCCTTTTACTTAGAAGGAAGAGTCGGAGTGAATGGGATCATGAGTTCCCTTTTGACCATGTTAAGTTTGAGATGCTAGTTTGACATACGCCTGTGGAAATGTTGAATAGGCCATTGGATGTTTTCATTTGGAGCTCAGCAGAGTGATTGAGGCTGGAAAATAGAAATGTGGAAGTTGTTAGCTTATAACTGGTATTAAGGCCATGGGCCATAAAAGAGGGAAAGAATATAGACAGAGAAAAGAAACAGTACACTGGCCCCTTCAGCATTACGAAAACAGAAAAAGGAGAAGGATCCAGCAAAATGGACTAAGAAGAAACAGTCTATGGAGTAGGAGAAAAATCAGAAAAGTATAATGTACCAGAAGACAAATAAAACAGGGGTTTCAAAATTAAGAACTCAATCCCATTTATAATAGCCACCCCCCCCCCACACACACACACACACACACACACACACACACACACACACCCCTAGGAGTACATTTAACCAAGGAGATGAAAGATCTCTACAAGGACTACAAAACCTGGATGAAAGAAATTGTAGACAACACATCCCATGCTCACAGATTGGAAGAATCACTATCATTAAAATGACCATATTCCCCGGAGCAATATACAGCTCCAATTCAATTGCTATCAAATTACCAATTTCGTTTTTCACAAAATTAGAAAAATTAATCCTAAAGTTTATATGGAACAAATAAAAGCCTGAATAGCCAAAGCATGCCCAAGCAAGGGAGCAAATCTGGAGGCATCACATTGCCTGACTTCAGATTATACTACAAGGCTATACTAACTTAATCAACAGGTACTGGGACAAAAATAGACACGTAGACCAATGGAACAGAATAGAGAACCCAGAAATAAAGCCACATACCTACAACCAACTGATCTTTGATAAAATAAAAAAAATAAATAATGAAGAAAGGATACCCCATTCAATAAAAGGTGCTGGGAAAACTGACTAGCCATATGTAGAAGAAGGAAACTGGACCCCTATCTCTCAGCATGTACAAAAATTAACTTGAGATGGATTAAAACCTAAATGTAAGACCTGAAACTATAGAAATCTTAAAATAAAACTTAGGAAAAACTCTTCTGGACATTTTAGGCAAAGAATTTGTGGTGAAGACCCCAAAAACAAATGCAACAAAAATAGACAAATGGGACTTAGTTATACTAAAAAGCCTATATACAAAAAAAGAAATAGTCAATGAAATCAACAGGTAACCTACAAAATGGGAGAAATATTTGCAAATTATGCCTCTAACAAAGGACTAATGTCCAGAATCTACAAGAAACGCAACAAGAAAAAATAGCCCCATTAAAAACTGGGCAAAGGACATGAACAGACATTTCTCAAAAGAAGACATACAAGTGGACAACAAACACATGAAAACATACTCAGCATCACTAATCATCAGATAAGTGTGTATTAAAACCACACTGGCCGGGCGCGGTGGCTCACGCCTGTAATCCCAGCACTTTGGGAGGCCAAGGTGGGTGGATCACCTGAGGTCAGGAGTTCAAGACCAGCCTGGCCAACATGGCGAAACCCTGTCTCTACTAAAAATACAAAAATTTTAGCCAGGCATGGTGTCACATGCCTGTAATCCCAGCTACTCAGGAGGCTGAGGAGGGAGAATCACTTGAACCCGGGAGGTTGCAGTGAGCCTACATCACGCCACTGCACTCCAGCCTGGATGACAGAGTGAGACTCTGTCTCAAAACAAAACAAAACAAACATAAAACAACAACAAACCACACCAAGATATCATCTTACACCAGTAAGAATGGCTGTCATTAAAAAGTCAAAAAATAACCAATGATGTGGATGTGGAGAAAAGGAAACGCTCATACACTGTTAGTAGGAATGTAAATTAGTTCAACCCCTAGGGAAAACAGTATGGAGATACCACAAATAACTAAAAAAGAACTATCATTCGACTCAGCAATCCTACTGCTGGGTATCTACCCAAAGGAAAAGAAATCATTATATAAAAAAGACTCCTGTACGTGTATGTTTTATCACAGCACTGTTTTTAATAGCAAAGTCATGGAACCGACCTAAGTATGCACCAGTGGTTGACTGGATAAAGAAAATGTGGTATATATACATCACAGGATGCTACACAGTCATAGAAAAGAACAAAATCATATCCTTTGCAACAACATGGATGGAGCTGGAGGCCATTATCCTAAGTGAACTAACTCAGAAACAGAAAATCAAATACTACATGTTTTCACTTATAAGCAGGAGCTAAGTAATGGGTACACATGGACATAAAGATGGAGAGAATAGACTTTAGAGACTCCAAAAGTGGGGAAGGTGGGAGGGGAATGAGGATTGAAAAATTACCTATTGGGTACAATGTTCAAGATTTGGGTGATGGGTACACTAGGAGCCCAATCCCCACCCTTACACTTAATTCCCATGTAAGAAATACACATACCCCTTGAATATAAAATTTAAAAAACTAAAAATAAAAAAGAAGGGGTTTCAAGAGAGAATAAGTGATAAGTGAGTCACATAATGCTGAGAAGTTAACCAATTTATTTAGCAGCATGAGGACATAGGGATAAGTGATTGCTTTCCCTCATAAAACAGTGATCTCAAAATGTGGGGAGCTTGTTAAAATGCACATTCTGGCCCACAGCCCCAGAGATTCTGATGTAGTAAGTCTATGGTGAGGCCCCATTTTTAACAAGCTTATCAGTTGATTGAGTGGCCCAGGTTTTAAGAAAAGTTGCACATAAGAACTATGAAGTTCATCTTATACCATGGTTTCAGTTTCATTTAAAGAGAAGAGATTCTCTCTTACCTTTTAATGAGGCAAGATAGGAGACTGCTGCATTATCTGTCAGGTTAGAATATTAAGCGCTGGAATCTGGAAGGGAATTTGTTTCATCCCTTACATGATTCTTAAAAGAGATAGGCATATCTATTTTTTTTTTCTGTATAGTTCATTTAAAATTTTACGTGAAAGTAGAGGGGTAAGTTTCTGAAGGCACCATGATTTTTTAGTAAAGGGAAAATAGATGTAAATTCAGTGACACGTAAAAGACAAGAGGCCCATTTGTATATTTTGAAATAATTTGAGAATTACACACTGAAGCAGGATGGGAATTATCCTTACACAGTTAACCCAATGGAAGACCTAACTAGGAATCTAATGGAAATGCCTGTACAGTACATATATCACCATGGTTAATGAAAAATCCTCAAACTTTTAAGTAGAAGAGGTAGAACTGAGGTATTCTGGCTTGATACCTGCTTATTCTTTAACCAAATAGCAAACACAATCTCCTTGAGTGGCACGGAGAGGGGTCCCCATGGCTTTGGGTTTAAGAAAACTATTGAGCATTAGAGGCTGCATTGGCAGGTGTATTGAATAGGAGAACGGTCTGTTAATTCTCCTGCTTTGCGGAGAGTAACCCTGAGACATGTTCAGACATGTCCTTGTGGATATCCACACTTAACGCTTTCCTGCCTCACTCCCTCTCTCCCTTAGAGTTTATCAAGCATTTATTGAGTGCCACATGTATGCAAGGCATAATAACCTTAAGTAATAACTATAATTCCTTCTACCATATGCTTCTGTTCCTACAGCATAATAGAGGGAAATGAAAATCACAAAAATACCAATAAGACAAATATTTACATTGGGTCAAGTGGAGCAGGAAAGGGAAATTGTGGGGGGAGAGGAGGAATCAACAGTTTCCCCAGGATCTCAGTGGAAGATAGTTTCCTCAACTATTCCTTGAAATACCATGGATAACTTAGTGGTAACAAGGAGTGTTATCATTTGTTGTGATAGTTAATTGTGTTCATCTTCTTTAAGCCACCATTGACACCTGGAACTATTTTGTATGAAGCAGAGCTATCACAATTTTCTGAAGACATAAAGAAGTGGAAGGAGAGATACATTGTAGTTAAAAATGATTATGCTGTGGAGAGCTATGAGAATAAAGAGGTAAGACACTTCTTTGTTACTACTGGTTCTTGCACTATTCTTAAAAGTTTCGCTGGGTTGATTGGTGTGCCCTCTCCTTGGAGACTGATTCATTCAGTAAGCACTCATTCATGTAGGTACCTGTTTCAGCTAACAGATACTGATTGAATGCCTACTGCATATCAAGTGTTATACAAGGTTCTGGGTATACAGCAGTTGGTAAGACAGATGCTTGCTGTCTAGTGGCAAGGTAGACTTTGAACAGGTGATTACAAGTGAGTATGAAGATAGAAGGACCAGTATATGGCACAGGAGCCTTTCCTATGATCATTTAGCCTCGAGGTCTTCCTCAGCCACTGTCCTAATGTCTCTGCTCTATGTCTCTGTCTTCCCACTCTGAAGCCCTGTGCATGACAGGTGGCTGAGGAGTTATTTCATAGGTTGTTATTAAATTTGAATCTGCCTGGATGTGCCTGGGTTCCTAGGAATTCAGAATGGCTCACATACTTTATTCCCATGGAGCTATTTTTTTTTTTTCCTTTAACTTTTTTTCTGGTTATCTCACTATTTTCCTTATCTGTAAAATGTGAAGATGAGATAATGGGTGTAAAGCATTTAGCACCTGGGAGGACTTCAGTTTTTATTGGTTCCCATTTCTTTCCTTATGTAGGGAGGTAGTATGGTACAGGGGAAAAAATATCAGGCAGTGAATTTGGCAAACTAAAGGTTAGGTCGAGTTGTGCCATTAACTAGAAGTGAACTCATTGACAAGTGACTTCCTGTCTTCAGGCCTCAATTAAGGTGAACAGTTAAGTCAAATGATCCCACTGTCCTCCCAGATCTCATACTGTACACATTTTTTAGTCTATATAGACCCTCAAGCTCCCTTTGAAATGAACAGGTACTATTTGTCAGTGAAGGATAGTAACAGATTTAAAACTCTGCTCTCTGGCCTCTGAGCTCAAGAATAGTCAAGATGGCTGGGCGCAGTGGCTCATGCCTGTAATCTCAGCACTTTGGGAGACCGAGGCAGGCAGGTCAACTGAGGTCAGGAGTTCGTGATCAGCCTGGCCAACATTTTGAAACCCCATCTCTACTAAAAATATAAAAATTAACTGGGCGTGCTGGTACATGCCTGTAGTCCCAGATACTCAGGTGGGTGAGGCAGGAGAATCACTTGAACTCGGGAAGTGGAGGTTGCAGTGAGCCGAGATCACCCTACTGTACTCCAGTCTGGGTGACGGAGCGAGACTCCATCTCAAAAAAAAAAGAGTAGTCAAGATAGTCTTCATAGAGAACTGTGAGGACTACTCCTGATGCTAAACCATTAGGAAGAGGCTTCAGACTGACAGACCAATCTGTTTCCTTCCCATTTCTGATGGAAAATAGAAATAAAATATACTACAAATTTATTTCACAAGCTACCAGGCAAAGCTCAAGTGCTCTCTTGGGTAGACTTACTCTTTTCAACATTTATTAAGCTAATATTTTCTCTGCTTATCAATATTAGGATTTTATTCAACACTTGATTTGTACTCAGCAACAAAGTATCAATACACTACAAATAATAATAACAAGTCACCTTATGTTTTGTATGACCCATTACAATGTCCTTTCAGAAGAGCTTGAGGAGGGACAGTGTAGCATAATATGGCCCATATTTAGGGCTTTGACTCATACCTTTACCACTTACTAGATATGCGCCCTTGCCTAAGTTAGGAATCTTGAGCCTCGGTTTTCTCATCTATAAAATGAGACCCGCGTGATTTCTTTGCCATGGTGTTGAGCGGAGTAAGTGAGTGAATGTACTGAAGCATTTAGCATACGGCTGGGCCTGTGGTAAAGCTAGAGCTGGGTGTGGAGCAGTTGTTGGTATGATTACTAGTAACCCATTGGGAGGAAACAGCCCTAGATCTTGTTCTTGGATTTATTAAAGTTTTTCACTGCATTTAACACTAACTGAAGTTTCATTTTGAATCAAATGTTGGTGTTTTTCCTCTTTTCACTTATTTCAGCTTGCTCTCTCAGCTTGCAGTTTGTACATTGCACTGCTTTTTCTTTGTTCATCATTTTTAACTGAACCTGTTCACATTGTTAAGATATGGTGACTGAATTTGGTAATAACCAAGTATTTTTTAAAACTTGGAATTTTTTAAAGTTCATGCAGTTTGTCATAATTTCTCAAAGTTTTAATAATATCTTTTTTTTTAGTTTATGGAAGTATCTTATAAAATTATATCTAAGAATTACGCATTAAGTACCTGTAAATTGTCTATTATTTTATTTAGAGTCCAATTTTAGCTGGCAATTAAACAGAAAAAGTAAAACATTCTCACTTGATAATCGGTATCTATTTTGTGTGCATTGGGCCTGGACAGACATGAATATGAATCCTGGATGTGTCACCTACTCACTGCTGGGCCATGGGCAAGTTATTCAGTTTCTTTGAGCTTCACATTTCCCATTTGAAAAATGGAGATAACATCTAATGCATAGTACCATTTTGAGGATAAAATGGTATAATGCTTATAAAAGCCAATATTGGAGCCTGTTATAACTAATAATACAATTCACTTTTGAGTCCAGTCTAATAAAATTGCTTCTAAATCGTCTTAATATCATACAAGTTTAGATTCTTCTCTCAATATCAATGTTTCACTATAATGTAGCTCTGTGGGAGTGCTTAGAGCTGTAAGGTATTATTTCATGAGGAACCCTCAGTTATGTAGAGATCCTCCTTCCTGGGTTAATCATTTATTCAGAAGAGTCCTCCAGTCTTCCTTCTTAGGATGAATAGGTCAGACTGCCAGAATTCTGTGATAGTGGGTATATTCTGCTTCCCTGACATGCTTAAGCAGTTGATTAATGGTTGTTACAAGTATGAAGACAAGCCTTTTAGATATCTGAGAGTTTGTTTTATTTGAATCTCTTCACTATCTTATTGCCGCAGAATACGTTACCGTTACTCTGATTATGTTGGTCAGATCAACATTATTTACTTATTTCCAAGAGTACATTCTAGATTTTGGGTTTCAAAGTTTCTTAGTTTCAATTCTCAATGTGTCTTTAGATTACTAGTTTCAGAATTTTGCCTTGACTTTAGCCCTCCCGTCAGGTGCACATACTTAAATTTTATCTTACCTATATGTCCTTGTGGGCATATGTGCTTACCAAACTGCTTTAATAATGCCCTGTGCCTCTTTTCTGTGTCTCAAATAGCAGAGCTTCTTGTCTGCTGGCCAGAATTTTTTCTGATGTCACAATGCTGTACTTTCATCTCAACCATTTTGCTGCAAAGCAGTTTCACATCTGAGGGCAAAGTAGTGGCATATTTTCTGCCAACATTTTAATGTTTTGATGAAAATCCATGGTAACTATCATTGCCGCTATGTGTTCCACAGTCTCATGAGTCATCATATGTGGCCCACATCAGTCACCAAGCATTCTGTGCAGTATTTGTGTGATCGTCACCTTTGTGGTTGTTATCAGAATGATTTAGGTGTTAGCATCTGAAATGACAAATGTGGTAGGGACTTTCTGGGTTACTGAGATTATGTTTTCCACATTCGAGAACATACTTAGGGTGAATCTCCCTGATATTAGGGACTCTGATTTACCATGTTGTGACTGTCACATGAAAGTATTAAAATATTACCTTGCCATTAGCAGGTATTCAAAACATATTTTTTGAATAAATGACTGTAACTCAATAACATAGTATGTGGATTGCTATCTCTGAAAGTCTGAATCTGTCTGTTTGTTTTATTCCTGGTATTTTCCAAAAATCAAATGGGGAAAAAATATCATTCCTGTATGCTTTCCTTCCCCAGGCCTATCAGAGAGGAGCTGCTCCTAAAAGCCGAATTCTTCCAGCTGGTGGCAAGGTGTTAACCTCAGAAGATGAATATAATCTATTGTCTGATAGGCATTTCCCAGACCCTCTTGGTGAGTTGCTGATCATTCTTTTCCAAGGCAAAATGACTAAGCTTATTTGTTTAGCAGAGCAGTGTTTCTCAGTGAAGGAGAGGGATTTCCCTCCAGGGACCTTTGGCAGCATCTGGAGACATTTTTTGTTTGTCACAATTGGAAGGAGGGTGCTATGGCTTTTAGTGAATAGAGGCCAGGGATGCTACAAAACATCCTACCATGCACAGGACAGACCCTAACAACGAAGAGTTTTCTGGCATAAAGTATCAGTAATGCCAAGGTTGAGAAACCCTGGGCTAGACACTCATGCCCCATAGACAAGTGGAAGATGTGATTTCTGTAGTTTAGGAAAACATTTTACCACTTCCGTTATTTCTAATCCCATTCAATAATACACAGTCAGTCTCTGTGTTTCTAGCACATGGAAAATGTGCTATCAGCCAGGTATCTTGAAGCTTTTGGAATATATTGCAGGCTTTGATAGCACTCCACAAAGCAGCAGAAATAAACAGGGAGGGCCCACTCCATGACATATACAATCCCATCTTTTAGTAAGCAAGCCTGGAACTGTCAGGGAATACTATTTTTCTAATTTTAGGATGATATATAACTAAATACCCTAAATAGACAAAAAACCTTTTAATCAGTGTTACAGTAACTCATAGCTACTGTGAAAAAAAAAAAAAAAAAAAAAAAAAGCATTGCATTAATTTGCATATCTATAAATAAGGCTGGGATGCTGCCATGGAAAGAGAATTGGGAGACTGGATTTTTATCTAGTTCTGGCTGTGCCACTTACCAAATGCTTTAGCTTAGCCGGCTGCTAAACAGTTCTGGTTTCTATTTCTTCAACTCAACAACAGGGCTTTGAACTTAAAAACCTAGAAGGGTCTTTCTAGCTCTAACTTTCTTTGATTCTCATTCATTCCACTTTTTACATATGGAGAAATGATGGCTAATATGTAGACCAAATAGGGCATTTCATAGAGATTCATGAAGTGTGGATAATGTAATAACTCAATTTGGCTTTGCGTAAATCATACTACCCAGTAATTACTTGGTTCTTGAAGACAGCCCTGGTTCTTATTAATGGACATAATAATTTAATTAGAATTTATGGAGAAAAACATAATCATTTTATCAATTGTTATTTCATTGCTGACTGCTTAGCATAGTGTTTTTAATAACACAATTACGGGATTGGTACATGGACCATAAACCAAGATTAACAAATTATTACTAAGTAATTCATGCTAAAACAACATTTTATTGCACTATGCATATTATTGTATTTTCTTTTACATCTACTTATATGCCCTTGGAGGTGGAGCTGCAGCTAGAAATCGGAATACCAACATGTTGACTCATCCAAATCTGTCTCAAACTTTCCAATGAAATCAGTCAGAAGAGACAATATGTTTATTGATTTATTGCTGAAATCATATTGGAAGGAATGAAAAGGACTAAAAAACACAAGTCCTGTGTGATTAATCCCAGTTGGCCCAAGGCTTCAGATTGGGGCATTTCAATGACTTTTTAAAATTGTGTGGTGTGACCTTCTGACTTTTAAAATAGAATATTCTACAGTAGATCAGTTGTGATATTCTTGTAACTCAGAAAAAATTCACTGATGGCATCTGGAAAATTGTTGTCAAAGGTTGAGAGATAACTAGAGGCTAATAGGAATGAATTTTATGGGCTTGTTGAGGCTTTTTGAATGCAAAGGGTCAATGTTGCTTTTGGTTGCTTGTACAAAATTGTGGCATTCTTGGAGAGGGCAAGGAGGATTGATAGAACCATGTCAATGAAGAAGACTGACTCTGTGATATTATTTCTACTGGAAAGAATAAAGGCATAATAAAGATGGGAGGCTTATGAATAAGTGCATTTCTTGGAAAAAGCACTAGAGGCTTATGAATAAGTGCATTTCTTTTTCTTTTCTTTTCTTTCTTTCTTTCTTTCTTTTTTTTTTTTTTTTTTTTTTTTGAGACAGAGTCTCGCTCTGTTGCCCAGGCTGGAGTGCAGTGGTGTAATCATGGCTCACTGTAGCCTCAACCTCCTGGACTCAAGTAATCCTCCCACCTCTGGGACCACAGCTACATGCCACTATGCCCAGAAAAACAAAACGAAACAAAAAAACAAAAAAGGAATTGCAGAAACAATGGTCTTACTCTGTTGCCCAAGCTGGTCTTTAACTCCTGAGCTCAAGTGACCCTCCTGCCTTGGCCTCCCAAAGTGCTGGGATTATAGGCATAAGCCACCATGCCTGGCCAATAAGTATATTCTTTCCAGAGTGTTCAGCTAAGTTGATAACAGAAAAAAACAGCCCCGTGTTTTGTTAGAGTAATTCACTTGTTTGGCATTTACTGGTTAGCATCTGGTTCACTGCATACAACAAAAAACTCAAAGTTTTATTATTTCACTAAAGATATTTGGATATTCGTCCAGGGCTGATATGGACTAAATTTGTCAGAAGCTCAGGCTCTTTCTTGCTTTCTCCCCCTTTATTTCTAGGTTGTGGCCCCTATTGGCAGAGTCCAGGGTAGCTGCTGAGCTCCTACCATAGTGTTCTCATTCCAGATAATAGGGAGGAGAAAAGGAAAGGAGGAGGGTACAGTCACTTTCTTTAGAGATACCTCCAGAAAGTTTCATATGCCACTTCAGTTTATATCTTACTGGACAGATCTTAGTAGCTGTGGACTCACCAAGCTGCAAGGGAGGCTGGAAATGTAGTCTTATTTTATGTAGTTACTTGCCCATCTAAAAATCAGGGGCCTTATTCTCTCCAGAAAGTGAAATAGATATCATGTTACAACTACAAGTGTCCCTATAGCATTCAATCATTCATTCATTTGCTCATTTTCATGTTGATTCATTCCCAGCATTGTGCTAGGTCCTGGTGGGCCACGGCTTGTGCTCGCAGTGCATTCTGCTCTGTTACCTTCAGATTCCGGGACACTGGAACCGGGCTCCCATATATCCCCAGGAATTTGTTCTTCATTTAAACCAATCCTGATTGATTGATTGATTGATTGATTGATTGATTTTGAGATGGAGTCTCGCTCTGTCACCCAGGCTGGAGTGCAGTGGCGTGATCTCGGCTCACTGCAACCTCTGCCTCCCGGGTTCAAGCATTTTTCCTGCCTCAGCCTCCTGAGTAGCTGGGATTACAGGTGTGCACCACCATGCCCGGCTAATTTTTGTATTTTTAGTAGAGATGGGGTTTCACCATGTTGGCCAGGCTGGTCTCAAACTCCTGACCTCATGATCTACCCTCCTGGGCCTCCCAAAGTGCTGGGATTACAGGCGTGAGCAATCCTGATTTATTAATTTGCCAGAATTGACGCGGTTCTGTAGCCTCCCATGTGGTTATGATTCATTTCCCTGTATTCCCAGTGCTTTCAGTGGTCTCTTAGAGAGACCCTCTTCCTTACCTTTCCCTGAGATTGGTGCCTAATACATATGTAGGAAGCACAGAACTAACATTTTCTTCTGCTTGTTCTGTGTGACTCTGGAAAAAGTTGGGACTCATTTAACCAAGTGCAATATCATGTAATAGGAATGCATGGAAAGGAGTAAAGTTTAGGTAGGGGTTCTGAATAGTAGTGGGTTTAAAATGAGTTTCTTGGAATTGATTTTGAGGGAAGAGGTAAAAGTCCCATTGTCTAGGGCTTTAAAAAATATCCTAGGCCAACACAGCATATTTTTCACTCAACAAACTGAAGTTGAACATCTGCTATGTTCCATGACTGTGCTATGGGCTAAGGATACAAAGCTATGGAAGATGCAGTCTGCGTCTCTTGGCGCTCACAGTGAGTAGCAGTGGTTCTGCTCTCTGGGGAGGAGAACAGCACGGGAATCCATCTCACTCCCTTTCCCCACCTCCCCACCTTGAGTATGGGCGCTGGGCATGAAAACAGCTCATTGTAGTATTTGGGGAGAACAGGGTAGGGAGCACCTAACTCTGTCTCTGGTGGCAGTGGGATGTGCCAGCAAAGGCATCCCAGAGGAGTGGCTTTTGAACTGACTTTTGAAGGATGAATGAGAAATTTTTATGGGAAAGCATGATGGAAAGGGAGGAAGAGAGGGTTCTTTGGACTGTAGGAACAGTATAAAAAGTCATGGAATGGGTGAACACACCCTGGGAGGGTACAGGCAGAGTGGAGGGGAAGCCAGCACAGAACGGGGCAGGCACCAATGCTTAGCGAGGAGATGGAGAGAGTCAGCAGAGGAACCAATAAAGGTGATAAAGAAGAAACAAAATTCTACAAAGCATGAAGGAAACCAGGAGAGAGGCACTCCTGGAAGTCATGGGGAGAGAATGTTTTCAAAGAAGGGGTTGTTAGCAGCAGCAAGTAATCCAGGTCAGATGAAAAGAAGCAGCCATAGGCTGGCAGTCAGGATGACATAAGTGGCTTCAGCAGTTGGGTTTCAGGAGTTGGTAGGGACAGGAATCAGAGTGAGGTGAGAATAAGGTTGATGGCATAAAAACAGCAAGTGGTGTTTGGCAGTGACAGGGAGGAGGGAGAGAGTGCAGGGCAGAGAGCAGCCCTGTTGGAGCTGGAGCCTGCAGGGCCGGTAGAGTGAGGGGCTGCACAGGTGGTCAGTGGCCTGCAGAGGGCCAGGAGGGCAGAGGGAGCTCTGTGGGTCTTTAGACATAAGGAAGTTGAGAAAGATTGTGCCCAGGCTGGGCGCGGTGGCTCATGCCTGTAATCCCAGCACTTTGGGAGGGCAAATCAGGTGGCTCGCTTGAGCTCAGGAGTTTGAGATTAGCCTGGGCATCATGGGAAAACCCTGTTTCTACAAATAATACAAAAAAACTAGCCGGGTACAGTGGCTCATGCCTATAATCCCAGCTACTCG
Organism: Piliocolobus tephrosceles; assembly: GCF_002776525.5. Lineage (NCBI taxonomy): Eukaryota > Metazoa > Chordata > Mammalia > Primates > Cercopithecidae > Piliocolobus > Piliocolobus tephrosceles. Next base: position 41,568,622 of record NC_045434.1, on the reverse strand, counting down.
GGAGGCTGAGGCGGGCAGATCACTTGAGGTCAGGAGCCTGGCCAACAAGGTGAAACCCTGTCTCTACTAAAAAGACAAAAATTAGCTGGAGGTGGTGGTATGTGCCTGTAATCCCAGCTACTTGGGAGGCTGAGCCAGGAGAATCGTTTGAATCTGGGAGGTGAAGGTTGCAACGAGCAAAGATTGTGCCACTGCACTACAGCCTGGGCAACAGAGTGAGACTCTGTCTCAAAAAAAAGAAAAGATTGTGTTCCTGGTATCCTCGCTGTCCCTGTGGTGTTGGGTAGGAGGCCAGGCAGCCGGCGGCAGTGGAACAGGGCAAGCTGCTGGAGGGATGCCAGAGGAGCCGGTGCTCCCAGTTTCCCTACTCTGTGAAAATATCTCACCAACTTTCCATCCCATGCCCTGCCCCAGATAGTTACCCTCACGACCTGAAACACATATTTGAAGTAAAAGATACACGTTTTAAAAGGTATTTGTGTTTTCAATATTTCTTTAGCCTCCAGTGAGAAGGAAAACGCTCAGCCCTTCGTGGTCCTGCCCAAGGAATTCCCAGTGTACCTGTGGCAACCCTTCCTCAGACACGGCTACTTCTGCTTCCACGAGGCTGCTGACCAGAAGAGGTTTAGTGCCCTCCTGAGTGACTGCATCAGGCATCTCAATCATGGTATGGCGGGGCTCACCTCTCGTCCCCGGGGCGGGAAGTGGGGCAGCCCTCGCTGAGTTGTCCTGGTCCATCATCTGTTGCAGTGATTCTTAGAAAGAACCGCAGATTGGCCAAGTGCAGTGGCTCATGCCTGTAATCCCAGCACTTTGGGAAGCCAAGGCCAACAAATCACGAGGTCAGAAGTTCGAGACCAGCATGGCCAGTATGGTGAAACCCATCTCTACTAAAAATACAAAAAAAATTTAGCTAGACGTGGTGGTGGGCACCTATAATCCCAGCTACATGGGAGGCTGAGGCAGGAGAATTGCTTGAACCTGGGAGGCAGAGGCTGCCGTGAGCTGAGATTGTGCCACTGCACTCCAGCCCAGATGACAGTGCGAGCCTCCATTTCAAAAAAAAAAGCCACAAATGGTGCTGCCCCAGGGAAGAAGAGGGAAACAGGTAAAGGGAGAATTCTGTGCACAAGGAGCCTTGCCTGCTTGCTGGTTTTCAGGCAGGTCCAGGAGGCCCTGGTGAAGCAGAACATGGGGCAGTTATCTGGCCACAAGTTGGTGGGGGCATTCTGACTGCCCTGAGTTTATTCATGTAGACCATTTGGCATATACTTCACTCTCCTTCTTCCTGATTAAAAAAAAATCTAAATGCCAGCAAGAACGTGCCAGTTTTCCCTGGCAAATGCTAGTCTTTATGACATTTCCTTCTTATTTTCACCTTTATTTCTGAATAACAGTTACTCAGTTAAGATCAGTGGCACAGTCCGTGGTAATCTAGTATTTCTTTCTGAATCAGTGGTTCTCAAAACTTTAGGGCTCATAAGAATCACCAGGAGAACTTCATTAAAACTCATATTCCTAGGCTTCACCCCCAGACATTCTGACTCACTGGGTACACTGTGGGGCCTGGACTTGGCTTTTCTAGCACACGGCCAAGTGGCACTGATGCTGCTGGTTCGAGAACCACCCTTGGGGTGGTGTTGCTTCAGACCACGTTGCCTCCAGGCACGGACTTAACCAATATGACGTCAATAGTAAAAGAGACTTCTCATTCCAATATGTGATGTTTTTGCTATACTGAGGTGAATGCTGGTTTTTCTGGACTCCACAAAGTCTCAGTTACAGACAACTGCACTCTTTGTTCTTGGCACTTGGAAAGGCAGCCAGTCTAACACTGAGGGCTTACTCTGTGCCAGCCTCTGTGTAGGTGTTAGGAACGGGGTAATGAAGCACGCACAGTTCCTCTCTCTGGGAGTTGAAATTCAAACAAGGAGGTTGGATAAACACCCACCAATTATCATTTGAAAGTTATCACAGTTAATGTGTTAAAGAGCAACGAGAGGTTACTAACTAGTGAAGAAAGGAGTGCCAAACTTTCAGCTCTCCAGGGGAGTCCTCTATGAGCAGGTGACATTTGAGCTGAGTCACCTCACCCATGTGCCTTTTTTTTCCTAATATGGTTAATTTCACTGTATACTTATTTTAAAATTCAGAGGTTTCCCTGAGTGTGTCAGTCCTATAGAGCGAGAGTCACTAGTGATGCATCTCAACTAATTCTTGGTTTTAGCTGTGTATCGATGGGGACTCATGGAAAAAGATAAGGTCAGTCTGTTTTGCCATAGCAACTCTGAGTAACACTCATCATCATACTGGCTCATAACTAGTTAGGAACTTTATGAAAAAAAAGATACTTTTATTAAAATCTTGCCTTGTGGTTTTGATGTTCTAGAGACAAAGAATTGCCCAGCACTGACTGCTCCATTTAGCTCATTTTCCACTACACTTGCCCGTCTGTGTTTAGGGCCTTGGTCTAGTAGGAACATGCAGTTGGCACTCAGCACGGGAACCGCAAAGTTTCACTGAGTGCAGAATGCTCCCTGCCCAGCCAAATGGGACTTACTGCATTCCCCCTTTCATGTACATAATAGGAATTTCTCTGAGGAGTTTTTGGATGTTATGTAGCCTGCATTTAGACTCCATTTATGGAAGATTTCAGCCCATTCAAAACCCCACTCTGCTCTCCAGTATGTTATCAAAGGCACCAAGATAATGAGGTCTAGTCATATTTCCCTGGTTCTGTGTCACATTCCTCTGCCCAGAAACTGTTTTATCCTCGCTGAGGCTTTATGCAGACTTAATTTGGCATAACTTCCAGTAGCTCCAGTCAGAACCAGAAGCTGTGATGACATTGTAGGGAACAGTCCTTGACTATCATGGGCCAAAGAGCTGACCTTTCTTTTCTCGCCTCTTTTTCTGTTTTTAACAGCACTATGTACCACTCATCTTTATTGTGTCACATTTTCTGTTCTAGCCTGTTACTCACTGTATTATTTTGAGTAAACCAGAAACAGGCTTTCACAAGCTGCCACTTAACCACTTTTTCCCATAATTACCCAAAAACTTAAGAAATAGATTTAAAATTAGAGCTGGGATAAAGGCCAGAAACCCTGAGGTGGCTGCTGGGAGCCTGCTATCCTCTACCTGCATGCAGGTGAGGAAGGGCTGTCAGCCTGCTGTGGCCATTGCTTCATTGGCTCTCAGGTCACCATACTTCTTTCTCTGTTGAGAACTGGGTCCTAGGCATTCTAGTATCAGAGGTGTGTAAACCAGAGCAACTCCATCTTAAACAGGAGCTGGGTAAAATGAGGCTGAAACCTACTGGGCTGCATTCCCAGACAGTTAAGGCATTCTAAGTCACAGGATGAGATAGGAGGTCAGCACAAAATGCAGGTCATAAAGACCTTGCTGATAAAACAGGTTGCAGTCAAGGAGCCAGCCCAAACCCACCAAAACTAAAATGGCGACAAGAATGACCTCTGGTCATCCTCACTGCTATACTCCCACCAGTGCTGTGACAGTTTACAAAACCATGGCAACGTCAGGAAGTTACCCTACATTGTCTAAAAAGGGGAGGCATAAATAATCCACCCCTTGTTTAGCATGTCGTCAAGAAATAACCATAAAAATGGGCAACCAGCAGCCCTCGGGGCTGCTATGTCCATGGAATAGCCATTCTTTATTCCTCTCCTTTCTTAATAAACTTGCTTTCCCTTTGCACTGTGAACTCATCCTGAATTCTTTCTTGCACGAGATCCAAGAACCCTCTCTTGGGGTCCGGATCAGAGCCCCTTTCTTGTAACACTAGCAGCTGATGCTAGGCATGTTGATCTCGCTTGGGGTTCCAGGACATGTTGCCTAGTACTCAAATTCCACCACAACCCAGCCCACTTGCCCCAGAAGTATTGGGTCCGAATTTGGCTACATGGTCATGTTGATTCATTCTGAATCTAGAACCCCCTTGTCCTACTCTTCCTTATAGGGTGGGCGTTTCCTATTTAACCCTGATGAAGGGCCCGATTGTGCCCTGTTCTCCAACAGTAAGGCTAGCTTCTAAGGTAGGTAGGGGCCAGTAGAGAGCTCTGTGTTTCTCCCTCCTTCAAAGGGTCTCCCCTTTAGGAGCCTCAAAGATTATTTTGTATCCTAAGGAGAACAAAAGGACAAAGGGGCGTGTGTTTGGGGGTGTGGGTGCGTGTGTGTCTGTGTGTGCATGTTCACATGTGTGCTTTCACGTGTGTTTTGTTTTTATTTAGTTTTGGCACCTCTTCATTGGGCAGGCATAAGAAAATCCCATAAGATTAATCCTTAGTAAAACATCCCACTCCACGTCACTGGACTAAATGTCAAGCCCACTGTATAGCATGATCCTAGGGCAGCAGCTGCTGTCCTCTGTCCCTTTTGGAGTCACACTTTAATCCCTTGTCCCTGATCAGGGAAAGCCATAGTTCTGAATGTCTGCTGCCACAGAATGAGACTTATATAAAGCCAAGATGTTCTGAGACGGTCCTGTTGTCCAAAATGCAATCCTATTCTTCAGAACTTTAGTTTGCAAAATACGATCATTGTAGTTATGGGGTATAGTTAAAGCTCCTGACAATACAGAGGACCAACACATGCGATATGGAATAATGATCATTATTGATGCAAGTCTGTTCTTCCAACTCAGGATAATCATTTCTTGGCATGTAAATGTGCAGGAAGGAGAAAAAGTGTTCCTGGCAGGAGGAATAGGATACAGGAGGTCCAGGAAGTAAGATAGAGCATGGACCATTACAGGAACAGAAAGAATTTTGTGTGACTGGTACTTAGAGAGGAGAGAGGAAGATGGGCAGAATCCATACTATAGAGGGCTTTGTGATGCATATTAGGAACTTGCACTTGATTATAATAGCAATAGGAAGCCATTAGGATTTTAAGTAAATGAACAACTTCGTCAGATACTCACTTCAGAAAGTTCACAATGGCTGCAGTGTAGGCAGTGGATGAGAGGGTAGCATGGTGGGTGGCCAGGAGGCCACTTAAAAAGCTTTGACTGGCAAGAGATGGCAGTAGCTTGCACCAGAGCGTGGAAGGCATTTGTCAATATCAAGCCATGGTACTCAGCCTAAAGGATTTGGGGGAACAGAGGAACTGGATGTTAGAAGGCAGCCATCACTGGATGAATGCTGATTCTGGAAAGGAGGTGGAATGCTGGCAAAGTTTTGCTCAACAGTGCTGTGCTAGCTTGAAGGACACCCAGGACTGCCATTAAACAGATGTCAGTGTTCACATCGTCATAAAAACTAAGAAAGAGAGGACGGTAGAACATCTGGGAAGCATGAGTGCACACAGGTTGAAAAAGATGGTGTCAAAGAAAAGCCCATAGAATTTTGGTGAAATGTAATTCCATCACCACAGCAATGTAAAGACACTCTGCAAACCATTGCTTCAAGTAAGACTAGTTCAATCACTTATGACAGTAGTAACATCCAGTGTTGCTTGTATGCAGTGAGTCAGGTGGAATGTGGAGCCATAACAGTGATTATATGTTGGAATTGGTTACTCTGTCAGTATTACAGGCCTTGAGCTCTTACCCCAGAAATCCCATACCTTTATTAGATTTGATTTTGATACTTGCAAATTTTAGGTGTTCAATAAATGTTGCAGAATTAAATTGAAATTTAGAACAACAAAGGACCTTACAATCTGATTTACATCTGTACAAATCAGACAGAGCAAATCCATTTTGGTGTGTTTATTTGAACATGATCTTTTTGCCGTTCGACACTCAGCAGCAAATCTCAGCTCTGTTTCCCCAAGCTTATTTCTTCTTGGTCACCTACGAAGCAAGTTCATTACTTGAGAGACTATGCATCTAGTGTGGAGATCAATCAATTATAACAGAAAATATACGATGAATTTTAGTTTGTAATATGTGAAAACATACTTTTGAATTTTATGGCACTTGTTTGTTTATGGACATACACGTATCTATGAGTTGGAAAATTCTAACTTTTACTTAGGCTCCTTTGGGCACTTTAGTAAAAACTAATAATGTTTAGAGATAGATAAGAATACAATTCTCGTGAATGTATCTTTGAATGCTTTTACTTATAAAAATATTCTATAGTATACATGTGTTGAAATTCATACGTAAAACCCTCTGTGCACTGCAAGCAAAATGCTTGCTAGTTGCTGTTAATAAATAAGTAGATAATCATTTCCAGTTTTCCTAGTAGTCTCCCAAGCAGAATTCTTTAAAAGTGTTCTCTCTGCTTGAGCTACGTTCTCCTCTGGAGTATAGCCTGTGCTCTTTGCCTCACATAGTTAATACTCTACAGTTATAAATATTTCTCTTTGTCTCCTTATGAGTATATGGTTTTTACTTAGGAAGTAGTCACTCCCTTCCCTCCCCCACCTCCCCTCACCCCCGGTCCATGAAACTCTAAATTTGGGAGGGACTTTCATGGTCACCTATTACAATCCCTCAGGGTTTAATTATGATAAGGCTTAAATAGGTCACAGCTAGTTAGTGACTGAGAACCAGTTGTCCCAGCACCTGGCCTTTGACATCTGTTTCAGTTGTACATATCATGTTGTCTTCTCAGTGTTACTTTCTAAAAGACTTATCTCTTGGGCGTTTTAAACACGCTGCTATTAAATCAATCTACTCTTTGCATCATATGTTTGCATGAGCCAGAGTGAAGCAAATCCACTTAAGATCACCTGAGACCTGGGGTATATGTGACTTCTCGATAAATTGTATGATCTGAGTTTAACTTGGTATTGTGTCCATGGGCTAACCATGACTGTATCTTTTAGTTTAGAAGTGCTCTGAAGATAAGATATTTGATAGCATAGCTTCTTTTCTGGTTCATTTGGTGTACTTTAAAATGCAAACCATGTATGATTTCATGCAATTTAAGTAAAAACTCTTAATTTGTAAAGGAAGATTACACTGCTTATGAGGACGTGGGTTGGAATACTTTAAAAATAATAGATCTAAAATATGACTCTGTATTATTTATACTTATGGATTTACTTAAATTACTTGAAGCTCTCAAAGCAGTTTAAGAGTTGAAACTAGAAGAACAGGTTTCCATCAGAGACTAGAATAAACAGAACTGCTGTCTCTTAGCCATTCAGTGTTTCTCCCCAGCAGTCTATGGGTTATACAGTCCTGGATTCACTGTTGTCTAAAGCTGTGTTGCCAGGAATTACATTTGAATACTTCTTTTGGCCCATCAAACATGGTGCCCTTTCAGTGCAGCCGCAGACTTCCACCCCATCTCCCTGAGTTCCAATGAACCAAATAGTTATTTGGTATGAAGGCCTAAAAATTGTGTGGTTATGATAGTTCAGGATGACAAATTGGAACAATAATTTTAAAAATTATGCAAGGAGAGTTAAAGTTCATTTAAACAAAAAAAAATTTTTTTGTTCGTGCTATTTAGACTGGGTAGATTCCAAAATCACTGGACGGTTTTTGATATTATTATAATTGACTGTGGCAAAGCCTGAATAGCTTTCAAGTTTTGGGTTTGTTTTTCTTCTTTTACTTATAGACAGGATATATTACAATTGAAATATATTTATTAAAATGACATAGTAAATGCAATGGCTGTTTTAATATGTGGTTTGATAATCAACATTATGAAAGGACTCTATTTGGCATATAGCCCAGAATTTCTTTTAAATATAAATATCCGGGAGAGTTTGGTTAAAATTCTCATCTGTTGTTATTGAGCAGTGAGCCACATTCATTCTTCCCATACCATGAACAAGCTTTGAGAATGTGATATGGAGGGAAATTATGCTTGGAGTTATCGTTTACTCTATTAGTTGTTTTGAGTTTTTAAAATTAAATATTGAGTAGATATAGAAGAATGTTTGTAAAGTATGTATAAATTATGAAGAACATTATCGTTACCTCTGAAATTTCTTCTGTGTCATTCCCCAATCCTATAGCCTTCTTTTCCCTTTGAGAAAGCTCCATACGAGATTTTATGTTTTGCTTTTCTTTACAGCTTTATCACATATTCTTAATCATTTTGTATGTTTTTAACTTTATCCATATGGAATTTTACCATATTTCCTCCCATCTTTTTTTTATTCAGTATGATATTCCAGTGCTTTATCCATGTTATTGCTTGTAACTGCAATTTATTGACTTTCAAAGCTAAACATATTCTATTATATTAATATACCATAATTCCTAATATCTGTTTTACTCTAGACAGACATTTGGGTTGTTTCCACTATTTATTATTAACAGTGCTGCTGTGAACACTTTCTGTTTGTTGCTGGTTTATAGGTATTTAGTCTTGATTGGGTTTGCTAATATCTAAAGTAATGTTTACATCTGTGTAATGAGTGTATTTGGCATGTAATTTTCCTATTTTTCAGTGTCATTTTCAGATTTTTGCATCAAGGTTGTTTTTGCTTCATAAAATGATACATCTTTTTTTTCCTTTGCTTCATAAAATGATGCATCTTTTTTTTTCCTTTCCAAACTATCTGAAATAGTTTGTGTAAAACTGGAATTATTTGCATGTTTTAATATTTGCTAGAGTGTGCCTGTAAAATCATCTTAGGTGTTCTCTTTGTGAGAAGATCTTAAACTACTAAGTTAAATTTTAGAAATATTATAGGAGTATTCAGTTTTTCTATTTCTTTTTTTTTGAGACAGAGTCTCAGCTGGAGTGCAGTGGCCCTATTTGGGCGCACTGCAACCTCCCCCTCCTTGGCTCAAGCGATTTTCCTGCCTCAGCCTCCCAAGTAGCTGGGATTACAGGCATGCACCACCATGTCCGGCTAATTTTGTATTTTTAGTAGAGACGGAGTTTCTCCATGTTGGTCAGGCTGGCCTCAAACTCCCGACCTCAGGTGATACACCCGCCTGGGCCTCCCAAAGTGCTGGGATTACAGGTGTGAGCCACCATGCCCGGCCTTATCAACTTCTTAGAAAAACACAGATTTGGACTGGGGAGATTATTGTATATTTGTTTTCTATTATGTTAATTTCTGATGTTTTAAAATTGTCTTTCTTCTATTTTCTTGGTCTTTATTTTGCTGGCTTTGTTTTCTCATCTCTCCAGGTAGATGTTTAGCTCATTGTGATGATTTTAAAGCACTTGCAAATTCTTTAACATTCTTTCCTTGAAAAAATGGAGTCAAATTTTCCTCCACTTGAATGTTGGCCAGACATAGTGACTTCTTATGAATAGCATGTGGCAGAAGTGATGGTATATGACTTTCAAGAATAGGTCATCAGGCCGGGCGCGGTGGCTCACTCCTATAATCCCAGCACTTTGGGAGGCCGAGGAGGGCAGATCACAAGGTTGGGAGATCGAGACCATCCTGGCTAACACAGTGAAACCCTGTCTCTACTAAAAATAATAATAATAAAAAAATTAGCTGGGCGTGGCAGTGGGCGCCTGTAGTCCCAGCTACTCAGGAGGCTGCGGCAGGAGAATGGCATGAACATAGGAGGCAGAGCTTGCCGTGAGCCAAGATCGCGCCACTGCACTCCAGCCTGGGTGACAGAGCGAGATTCCATCTCAGAAAAAAAAAGAATAGGTCATCAAAAAGAATCATTTCTGCCTGACTTTCTCTCGGATCACTTACTTGGGAGAACCTAGTTGTCATGGGAGAATACATGAGCATCCCTCTGGAGAGGCCCATGTAGAGAAGACAACCATGTGAGTAAACTTCCTTGGAAGTGGATGCTTCTATTCTGTCAAACCTTCAAACGATTACAGCTTTGGCCAACATATATGACTGCAACTTCATGAAATACCTCAAGCCAGAACTATCCAGCCAAACTACTTTTGAATTCCTGACCCATAAAAACTATGAGAGATAATAAATATTTGTTGTTTCAAGCCACTAATTTTAGGGGTAATTTGTTTTACAACACTAGAAAACTAATATACTCATTAATCATCAGCCATTTTTCTGCTCTAATACAAGCATTTAAATGCTATATAAATTTCTCTCTACATTAGCTGAATCTTACAAGTTTGGATATGCAGGATCATTTGGATTTAAATATTTTCTGATTTCTATTATTATTAATTTTAACTTACGAGTTACTTAGAATTGTGTTTCTTAATTTCCAAATATATATTATATGTCAATTATTGATTTCTAGCTTCATTGCACTGTGGACAGAAAATACGATTTGTATGGTATCATCCTTTAAAATTTGCTGCATCTTGCTTTATGTCCCTGAATATGGTCAATTTTTATAAAAGCTCATGGGCCCTTGAAAACAATATATATTCCATAGCCTAATATGTCCATTAGCTTAGGTGTGTCAATTGTGTCATTCAAATCTATATCCTTACTTTTGTTTTTATTTATTTACTTGTTTATTTTCTGTAGAGCTCTGTGGATTTTTTGCTATGCTAAATTTATCAGTTATTGACAGAAGTACATTCAAGTCTGCCACTGTGATGATTCATTGATTTTATTGTTTGCATTTCTATTGTTGAATTATATGTTTTGAGTTATATATGTATATATAAACATATACACCCATATATGTGTATATATATAAACACACACACACATACACATATATATGTAATGTTACTAGATAGATTCATGCTTAGAATTATATCTTCCTAGTGAATTAAATTCTTATCATTATGAAATGGCATGTTTTATTGCTATTAATGCTATTTGCCTTAAAGTTTATTTTGTCTGTTATTTATATAACTATACCAACCATCTTTTAAGGCTTGCATGAAATATCTATTTAATAAAAACATCTGACAGTCTTTAAATGATGTGTATCATTTAAGAGATGTTTATCACTTAAATGATACATACACATCATTTAAAGGATATATCATCATCGTTAAATGAGCAGTGTATTTACATGTATTATAATTACTCATATTTTTGTTTGTAAATTTACTATCTTATTTTGTGTTTTCTACATATCTCACCTTTTCTATTTCCTTTCTTCTACTTTCTTGACTTCTGGATTATTATTAAAACTTTATTATTAGCAATAATAATCAATAAACACAATATATTTTATATTCTATTTTTATTTTGTGTATTCTATTTTTATTTTGTTATTGGGTATCCTAAAAATTTTAACTGGCAAAACTTAATTTATCAAAGCCAAAGATTCATCAACATCCTTAACTTTCTCTCAAAAAATACAGATAATTTAGAATGCTTTAGCTCCTTTGATACCCCTCTCCACTTATAGGCTGTTGTGAACTTAAATTTTAATTATATTTTTCAATTTTTAACCCATTGATATCTTATTATTGCTGTTTTATACAGTTTTAGTATTTACTGCATTTTTACCACTGTCTGGGAGGAAAAACTTTTACCATAGTCTCTTAGGTTCTCCTGGAATCAGTGAATTAAGCTGATAAAAGACAGATTAACAGGAGGAAAGCATACACATTTTATTTAATGTCATTTTTTACATGGCAAAAGGGACTTCACAGAAAAAACAAAGAAAATTCCCAAAGAAGCAGTTAGACTCGGGGGCTTATATAACATTTTAACAAAAGTAATAAATTGTGGAGAAGTGGCTCGACAAAGGGAAGGGATTTGAGTTCCTAAGAGTGCAAAATTGTGGGAAAATGACTGGGAACTCTGGGCAGTCTAGTGGAAGATAAGGTTTATTTTAGTAAGGTATATTTGTGCAGATTCATCTTGGCATTGACTCCTTAACTCTGATGATAAGAATATTCTCTTCTTCCTGGTGCCAGGAGGGCACCTTTCTCATGGAAAATTTATGCCTTGCTTTTAAGCAGAAAGGACAAGAGTGGGGAGCTCTTCTTGGATCTGTTGTTTCTCAATTGCCTTTGGCTCAAAATAATCAATACGCCAATGCAGTATATTCTGAGATGGCATGTTCTGATCTCCTTCACTGCTTTCTCTGCTCATCATTTTTTCTTGCATCTCAGATTGTCGATCTGAAAACATTTTCCTTTTGCCTGAAGTACATCTTGTAGAATTGTCTTTAAGTTTGTTCAAAAATGCTTCTAATATTTTTCTCAGTTTTCATTTATCTGAAAATGTCTTTATCTCATTCATATTCTTAAAAAAATATTTTCACTGCATATGAAATTTGGGAGCAGTAGTTATTTTCCTATTACCACATTGAATATTTTGTTTCATGATCTTCTGGCTTCCATTACTGAAGTTGAGAAATATGCTATCAGCTTAACTCTTGTTCCTTTGAAGGTAATTTGATTTCTTTCTTTCCTCTTTTTCTCTAAAAACATCTTGTTTTTGTCTTTGGCATTCATCAGTTTCACAAGAATGTGTCTTAGCTACAGATTTCCTATTTATTTATACCACTTGAAATTTGTTAGTCTTCCTGAATCTGTGGGTTATTGTTTAATCAACTTTGGAAAATTCTCAGCCATTATTTCTTCTTTTCCTCTATTCTCTGTCTCTTTTCGAAAATCTGAGTACATGTACATTAGATATTCTATCTTCCTCACCTCTTAACCTTTTTTAAAATTTATTTATTTGATACAGAGTTTCACTTTTGTTGCCCAAGCTGTAGTGTAATAGCATAATCTCGACTCACTGCAACCTCCACCTCCTGGGTTCAAGCAGTTCCCCTGTCTCAGCCTCCCGAGTGGCTTGGATTACAGGTGTGCACCACCACGCCCAGCTAATTTTTTGTATTTTTAGTAGAGATGGAGTTTCACCATGTTGGTCAGGCTTGTCTCGAACTCCTAACCTCAAGTGATCTACCTGCCTCAGCCTCCTGAAATGCTGGCATTACAGACGTGAGTCATCATGCCCAGCCTATTTCTTAACTTTTAATTTTATATTTTCTATGTTTTTTCTCTTTCTCTCTTTGTTTTTCCTGAACAGTTTCTATGCTGTGTCATTCAGTTCTCTACTTCTCTCTTCATCTGTATTTAATCCCATTATTAAACTTATCTACTGAGTTTAAAACTTAATTTTTTTATTTTTCATTTCTATTAATTATTTTCATTCTTTTTCTAATCTGGTCATTTAAAATAATCTCTTACTTTTTACTTGTGTTTCCAATTTTTAAAAATATTTTTAAACATGTCAAACAATACATTTTATATTCTGTGTTTGCTAATTTCAATATCCAAGATCTCTGTAGGTTGTATTCTGCTATCTGTTGTTTGTGCTGGCTCTTACTCACGGTACCTTACTAACTTGCTTGTTTTGTGATTTCTGATGATGAGCTCATATTTCACTGAAGCCAGTTGAAGGTGAGTTCCTCTGAGAGGATTTGTGTTTCCTCTTACTAGATGCTTGAAGGCACTACCAGATATTTGGACCATGTAGCTAATATGCATTTAGACCATAAATATTGTGGGGACATGCTTCTGATTATGATTTCTCAAGAGAAATATTTATCTCTTTCACTCAATGCCTAGGTTTGAGACAGACAATTTTCCTTAGAATGGGCTAAGACCGTGTGTATGTGGGTGGTTTCTGCAATTTAATTGGGCACATTATATGCATTGGTTCTTTGATTCTGGTATTCAGCATCCTGCGAGGCTAGAAAAAGGTGGCTTAAGGTCTCTAGGTTCTATCAGTATCTTCAAAGTGAAACTAGCTTCAAGACTTGCCTTATGTTTTTGGGTTTGGTATTAATTTGCTAAGACTGTTGTAACAAAATACCTCAAACTTAGTGATTTAAACACCAGAAATGTATTGTCTCAAAGTTCAAAATCAAGATGATGGCAGGGTTGGTTCCTTCTGAGGGCAATGAGAAAAGGATCTGTTCCAGGCTTCTCTCCTTGGCTTATAGAAGCACCACTCTGATCCATGCTTTCATCTTCCCATGGCATTTTCCCTATGTGTGTGTCTGTGTCCACATTTTCCTTTTTTTTTTTTTTTTTTTTTTAGATAGAGTTTTGATCTTGTCACCCAGGCTAGAGTGTAATGATGTGATCTCAGCTCACTGCAACCTCCGCCTCCCAGGTTCAAGTGATTCTCCTGCCTCAGCCTCCCGAGCAGCTGGGATTATAGGCACACGCCACCATGCTCGGCTAATTTTTGTGTTTTTAGTAGAGATGGGGTTTCACCATGTTGGCCAGGCTAGTATTAAACTCCTGACCTCAGGTGATTTGCCTGCCTTGGCCTCCCAAAGTACTGGGATTACAGGCATGAGCCACTGCACCCCGGCCAGCCCATTTTCCTCTTTTGTAAGGACACCAGTCATATTGGATTGGGGGCTTATCCTATTCTAGAATGATCTCATCTAAATTAATTACATATGCAACGACCATATTTCCAAACAAGGACACTTTCCGAGATTTGGGGAAATCAAGATTTCAACATATGAATTTGGGTGGTATACAATTCAATCTATAACAGGTTCCTTACATTGTTACCAGTTCATTGAGGTATTCAAAAGAACTTTTGAAAGTGCAATTTCTCCACTATATCTTTTCTTCAGTAAGAGGGTTGATTATGGTATAAAGTGTGCTATACTGCTGAACACCATAGGTTTTTGCATGGTGTTGACAAAAATTGTATGATATTGACAAGTTAACTGCCACTAAAGCAGTTTTACAAAGGCTGCTTCCATCTTTGGAGCAATCATTCATTTTCAGTTCTGTTGCATTATCCTTGAGGTTTTGAGGCTGCACATTTGCCACCTTGACCTTGTGGGAAATGACTCAAAAGCCACCTGCTTGGGCTGTATATTTGCCACCTTGACCGTGTGGGAAATGACTCAAAAGCTAAACCTGACATTCAGAACGTTTTAGAGTTGCAGAGCCATTTTAGGGATCCGGTTTCTGCCAACTCTGTGTTGAATGCCCTGTGCAACTATAGCACATATCAGTCATAACAATAATAAAGAAACCTCAGTCATGAAGAGTAAACTACATCCTACATGTTATGTGTTAGATGATAGAGAAATGTGGAATACATTTTAGGAAGCTTTCTATCAAAAACACTTTAAACCTTTCCTATGTATAAAGGATTAACTCTCAGCTCTGAAAACTTTGCTTAATCAGAAGATCTTACTCATTTAAGGTTATTTAAAGACAAAGACTTTTAGCATATTGTAATCTATCAACCACTGCTTCTGAATGACTTGGGGTGGGATCAGAGTAGAGGGGAAGAGACTTTTAAAATTTTAGATTCCCTGGCATTATTCCAGACCTACAAATTAGAATCTCTGAGGAAAGGAGCCCAGAAATGTACATTTTAAACAGCATCCCTTCAGAGTTAGAGAATGGTTGATGCCCAGGGTCTTCCTCTTAAACATAAGGGATTTTGCTTCAGCAACTTAATTTTTATTTTTCTTAAATTGTATTACTGGTAAAGATTCATGATTTTTATAATATGAATTTAATGTTTGTAGTGATATTCAACAGTACAATTAAAAGTAGTGAATGGTGGGCCAGGCGCGGTGGCTCACGCCTGTAACTTTGGGAGGCCGAGGCAGGTGGGTCATTTGAGGTCAGGAGTTTGAGATTAGCCTGGCCAACATGGTGAAAACCCATCTCTACTAAAAATACAAAAATTAGCCTGGCGTGGGGGCGCGCACCTGTAATCCCAGCTACTCAGGAGGCTGAGGCAGGAGAATTGCTTGAACCTGGGAGGCGGAGGTTGCTGTGAGCCGAGATGGAGCCAGAGTGAAACTCTGTGTCAAAAAAAAAAAAAAAAAAAAAGGAGTGAATGCAAATAAAGATAGTGAATGGCCACAATGTGCTTAGCAATTGTAAGATAAAATTAAACTCTTTATAATATTTTGGTGAGAGGATCACAACTGGACTCTTTGTAGGATTTATTTTTGAAAATAATCCTGAATCTAATAGCAAGCACAACTGAGATACATTTTCTTTACTGAGTTTTGCATTTCCAGTGTGACCCTTTCACTTTTTATACTGTATGATCTAATTTTATGTGAGAGCTCACTCTGGTAAGCTGTACCGTGTGTACGTGTGTGTGGATGATCTCCGTTAGTAAGATAAAATACCTCTCTTCTCTTCTACTTCTGTCCCCTTCCTCTGTCCAAGTGAGAGGCAATCTACCACCTCTCCCTTAGAGATGACCATAAAATCCCAGAGGAAAGCAATATGCCTAAAAGTTATTTAGTCTGTTCCCCTTGCTTGAGTATGCATTGGAATTCCCTGGCCTGGGGTGGGTCCTAATTTGCATTTCTGACATGTTCTCAGGTAGTGCTGATGCTGATACTACTGGCCTAGGGACCCTACTTAGAAAGTCACTGTATTAACTCATTTAATCCTCACAGCAGTCCTGTGAGGTAGGCACTATTATTTTCATTTTCATCATGCCCCTTTTATAGATGAGGGTTCTGGGGCAGCTGGGAAGACAGCTGGTGATCAGGACAAAATTTTAAAGCCAGGCAGGCTGACTTCAAGCCCATGCTGTAACCTACTGTACCATGTGTCTTCTCAGTCAGCAGGTACTTATTAAACGCATACTGTGTGCCCGCCCTGTGTTTGACTAGCTGTTATTTTTTTAAAAATCTAATCTCATTCCTTATTCAGGAAGAGATGATTTGAGGATACTCACTTCCTACTGAACTTGACATGGATAATTTCTTGCTATCTACTTGAGAGGGACATGAGCTGCTACGTCAAATGAAACTCAGGTGACAATTGAGATGGAGAAGTTAAGTCTTTTCTCTGCTTTTAAACATGACGTTGTGCCTTAACCCAAAAGGGTGTTCCTGTGGTAAACTGTGTACTCTATAAATGCTCTCCAAAGCTAGAATTTTCTTGGTTTATGCAAATGTGCAGCTGAGAATAATTTTGTGGGATATGTTGCAGGAGTGGGGTTGAAAAATGCATGGTACTTATCTATTACCAGTTCTTTGTGTTTTAAGTACTTAGCCTTTATTTTTTTTCCTTTCAGCATTTTCTTATATTAACTGGATTGCCATATTGGCTGTTGCTGAGGGGGTGGGGGAGTCCTGATCTGACCTAAAAAAAATTTTTTTTAGCATTTTCTTTCAGAGACCACAAATCATACTGCAAGTCAACAACATCTGAGTGTTAGTGGGACATTTCTATTTTAAGAGGCTTAGAAAAGGAGGTAAAAAAGAAGGAAGTTGGAAGTTAGGAAGGAGCAATGAAAGCAAAGCACCCACTTTCACATCTTACCAGACAAAGCCCCTCCCTGCCAAGTTCCTTTCTGGTGGGAGATTAGGGCATAGCTCATGCAATCACCAGCTAAGAAAGGAACTGAGACTTCTCTTCGTTTGTTCTTTTTTCCTTCCCCACCTTTCGCTAGAAACTATTAGACTGCCACACTGTCCCATTGTGTGACATGGGATACTTTAAGTGACAGGGTAGACAAAAGCTGGAACAAAAGAGCCTCTATTAAGGTAAGGGTCTACTGTGTCCAGAACATTGTCTTAGATGCTGGGGGCAGAACAAACCAAAAACATAGTCATTGCTTATAAACAAAATTCAGTTTGTAAGGTTGTCACACTCAATTAATAGAGTAGAGTTTGGGGAATGATTTCCTTCTGACTCTCCAGGATAAGTGGAATTTAAAAAATGGAAAGTAGATCAGGAACATCATTTTGCTTCATTCCGTCTCACTTTAAGTGAACTCGGGCCCAAGCCCAAGTGGTTCTGTTCCAGGAAACACGGTGGGTCAAGCAGGATGTGACCTTATCACACATCTTAGCCATTGTCCTTTCCTTCTTAAATCCCTCGTTAGGAGAATAATAGTTGAAGATATCCTTCTTTTTTTCTTCTCCAGGCTTGAGGATATCAGGCTAGATATTTTCAAGTTGAGAACAAAAAGCCTTTCCACAAACTTGTAGTCTCCTTATGCCAATAGTAATGAGTCATTCTTGCTAAGAACATAGGTGGTTTGTATCTTTCTAGTGCTTCTTGTCAGAAGAAGCTTAACAGGCACAGATGGAGATACTTTTCCTGGCACAGTAGACCCTGGGCACAAACCACAAAGTTTCACAATAAGGCTGTTAGTTAAGTGAATGCAATATTATAGCTGAGACACTTTTGGGGTGTGTGTGTGTAGGGGTGTGTGTGTGTGAGAAAGAGACAGAGAGAGAGAGAGTCTGTGTGTGATGGGGGCTATACCTCAGCTTCCTGTTTGGCCTTGCTGATGTCACCGCATTAGTACAGGTGCTGCACTTCATATTTTTTGTACAGATGTAAGTCATCATATTTAGTATTTGACTTTAAAATGAATTGGTTTATGCACATGTGTGCTGATATATGAATAACAACAGAAGGGGGAGGAAATTTTGGATTTTGATTAGGTGAAAGAGGTGCAAAACTTCCACTATTTCTTTCACAGATACCTGGCAAGCCAAAAGCTTTCTAGAATTGCTAGGTGAAGTTCTAAGTATCACTAATTTTGAGATAAGCTGATTGACATTTATGATTGGGTTTGGTCATGATAAGGGGTAGTGAAATCTCCAGCATAGATGAGTGAGTTGCCGTTGGTCTAAAATTTTGCCATCTCTGGTTTTCTTCTGATTTCCAGTTCCATATTTGTTGGCTTTAAATGAACACAGTACTGTTCTCTTCATACCATATATATTTTTACCAGGCCAGGAATCTAAGAAACTTATGATCTAATTTAGATGTCTCTGGAAATGTGAATTTCATAACTGAAGAGAAGGGAACAGATTTGAAATTGAAATATTTTGATAGGGAGCTGACAGTTGGGTTAAGTGGATTGTTATACATTATCATCTTAAAACTACATTTCATGTCTTCTTAACTTTCCTCCAAATAACACATTCTAGAATTATAACACTATTTTCAATTCCCTTTGCATCTTTCAGCCCTTAGAACTAAATCCTAAGCCAATAGCTCACTTTTTGGCCTCCTAAATTTGATTTTCTGAAGGCCTTAGGTTAAATGTCATTTCCACTAGAACACCTTTCTTGATCTTTCAGGATAGATGAAAGCCCCACTGATTTTCTTCTTTCTATCTGTCCATTCATCCGTCCTTCCTTCTCTCGTACCTGTCCTTACTTCCATCACAGTTCTAATCACATCATATCATCATTGACTGTTTATTTATCTGACTCCTAAAACTAGAAGTTCCTAGAAGCCAGGCCTATGCCCATCTACTATTGCATCTCAGCCGTTAGCACTGAGTGTAGGGGTGTAGTAAGCACGTACTCTTTTTTTTTTTTAACTGAATGAAGGAGCATGGGAAGTAGGTCATTATTTGAAAAAACATCTGGAAATGATAAGAATAGTTAATAAAGCATTCCAGATTGTTTAGGAGAAAGGTCTATTTTCCTTGTTAACAGCAAAGGCAATTTCTTTGGAAGATTCTGCTTTCTTTTTTGACTATCTGTGCAGTTACTTGTTTATTTTTCATTTTCCATCAGCTTTACAACTTTTTCTCATGCTCTTCATTGCCTACTCTCATTTGTGTTTAAGCCTTCCTTTACATAAAACAGTATTTTTGGCTTAGTATTTGGATGATTAATGACAATCAATCTTAGCAGTTAGATTTCTGACAAACTGACCACGCAAAGTGAAATATGTTGCATGATGTCATTATTTAAGTTATTGTTTTGCTGGCTGTGACCCATTAAGCATCCCTTCTTTCTGTTTAAAAAAATTTTTTTTCCAACTTGTTTTAGATTTGGGGGTATATGTGCAGATTTTTTAATTGGTATATTGTGTGATGCTGAGGTTTGGGGTATGAATGAGCTCATTCTACAACTACTGAGCATAATATACCATAGTTAGGTTTTGCAACTCTGTCCCCTTCCCCCACCTCTATAGTCCCATGTATTGTTGCCATCTATATGTCCATCGGTACTCAATGTGTGACTCCCACTTATAAGTGAGAACATGAGGTATTTGGTTTTCTGCTCCTGTGTTAATTTGCTCATAATGGCCTTCAGCTCCATGTTGCTACAAAGGACAAGATTTTGTTCTTTTTTTAATAGCTGTGTAGTATTCCATTGTTTTTATATACCACATTTTCTTTGTCCAACCCACTGTTGATGGGCACGAAGATTGATTCCAGACTGCTTTCTACAGTGGCTGAACTAACTTACATTCCTATCTACCGTGTATAAGCATTCCCTTTTCTCTGTACCTCACCAGCATCTGTTGTTTTTTGACTTTTTAATAATAGCCATTCTGACTGGTGTGAGATGGTATCTCATTGTGATTTTGATTTGCATTTCTCTGATGATTAGTGATGCTGAGCATTTTAAAAATATGTTTTTTTGGCCGCTTGTATGTTTCTTTTGAGAATTGTCTATTCATGTCTTTTGCCTATTTTTAATGGGATTATTTGTTCTTTGCTTTTTCAATTAAGTTCCTTATACATTCTGGATATTAGACCTTTGTTGGATGTATAGTTTGTGAATAAAATATTATTTTTTAAATGCATCTATTTTCATTTTACATATTTTTTTTTAGTCACCTTGGTGACTGTACCACTTACCATCATTTTTGAAGAAGTGACTTAACAAAATAACCCAAACAACATTTCTTCACTTCTGCAGACTCTTCCTGTCACAATGAAGTGGCTTCCATTACTGGAATAATGTCAGGGAAGATAATAGCTTCCTCTAAATTCACCCTATTCAAATGTGTAATTCACATTTGTTCACAGACTAGAATAATGCACATATAAAATGTTTATTGGCTGTTATATAGCTCCTAGAGGAAGAAAATAAAAATGAAATGGTTTGTACATTATAGTTTGTCAGAAGTATGATTGCCAATTATAATAATAAAATACTTGCTCACATTGCTAATATTTATTGGGCACTTACCATGTGCCAAGCACTGTACAAAGACTGACAACAATCCTTTTGGTTAAATAGCATTATTGTCCTTAGGAAACCAAGGTTTAGACAGCTAAAGGAAATTGCCTAGAGGTAGGCAGTTACCAAGGGGTAGACTCGGAATTCAATCCTGAATGTTTAACTCCAAAGCTCAAACTCCTTATTGCTGTGTGTTAAAGAGCCTGGCAACTAAAGGATTACATATTCAGTTTCTCCTGCTACATTTGAAGAGGGATTTTAGAAAGCAACAATACTAGCAACCAATTATTGAATGCCAGGTAATACACTGGGTGTTTAATGTATGCTCTGTCAATCCCTATGACAATACAACAGAGGAACAATTTTTATCTCCACTTTTCAGATGACACTGAGGTTCATGGAAATTAAGAAATATATTTTAGGCCACAAAGCTATTTAAGGTCACAATAGCTACTTAAGCTATTAAGCCAAGTAACACCTAGATCTCTGCTCTTACTGCTTACTGCTAGATGTACTAGAGTATGTCCAGTGTTTGAATAGTAAGAGGTCTGGCAACCAGGTCATATGACTGAGAACACTGGGTTGTGTTTAACCTGACAGTGATTGAAGGGAGGAAAAATATCTTCAAATATCTTGTGTCATATAGAGGAAGGATCAGACATATTTTGTTTTGCTCCAGAAGGTAAAAGTGTCTGTTGTAAATGTAAGCAATCTAGAGTCTGAAGTTGCAATTGCAGTTGCTTGCTTCTATGAATTTTATTTAATTAAAAATAGAAATTGAATCTATAACTCAAAAGTACATTAAAAAAAAAAAAAAAAACTAATTTGAACTCAGTTAAAGTCCCAAGGTGGCATCTATTACATGCATCTTCTGAAGACACCATTGCATTTTTATTGTATTAGAAGAAACATTTCCAAAATATCAGAGGTGAAGCCTCAAGTCAGTTCTGTGTCTGCCAGAAATAAACTTATCTTTCTTCTTGTTGTCCTTCTAAGGATGAGGTGTCAGTAGTTCCAGAGGAAGATAAGGTGAACTGAGAGTATGGGAAAAGAGAATCACCTAAGTGTTCAAAGCTTCATGGAGCAGAGAACATTGGACAGGTCAACTAGTAATGCCTACCACATCATGTGGTAATGAGGAGGGAGAGAATGAACTGCTACATGTGAGGTTCTCAGAGCTCTTTTGAGGAGGATGTCATGTTAAACTAATAAAACCTGGTGAGAAACAACACACACGGGGGCCTCCGGAGGCTGGAGGGTGGGAAGAGGGAGAGGATCAGGAAACATAACTACCGGATACTGGGCTTAATACCTGGGTGATGAAATAATCTGTACAACAAACCCCCATGACACAAGTTTACCTATGTAACAAACCTGCACGTGTACCCCTGAACTTAAAAGTTATTAAAAAAGAAAGGGCAAACTGTGGGATACCTTGGCTATGGAATTATCAATAGTCTGATATTTTCCAATTAACACTGCTGTTTCTCATATGACCATAAAAGGGAGATTTGTTTCTTTTCTGTGTTTGAGATGGGGATATGGGATTTTCAGAAAAAGAAAAGGGAAAATACCAAGAAATAAAATCAGGCAACTGAAGGTATGCCTTCTGCCATGGAAGCTCAAAATTTTAGAATCTTTCGAGACCTTCATTTGCACCTGAGACTTCAGATGCTTGGTATTGCTAAAAAATGTGTTCATTTTCTATTTCAAATAAATATGGAGATAATTATTTTAACAAAATGAAACAAACACCTGGTGAGACGGCCAGATATGGTGGCACACCACTGTAGTCCCAGCTGCTTCTGAAGCTGAGGCAGGAGGATCGCTTTAGCCCAGGAGTTCAAGGCTGTACTGCACAGTGATTGTGCCTGTGAATAGCCACTGCACTCCAGCCTGGGCAACACAGTGAGATCTCGCCTTAAAAAAAAATAAAAATAACAAAAAACTGTGAAAAACCTGGTGAGAAATGGAGCATTGACTAGGAAGCTGACCTGAGGAGAATCAAGAGACCCAGTGTTAACTAGCCACTTCCATCTCAGTACAGCGGCTGCTGTTAACTGGGCAGGGGGAGCATTCGGAGATAAACAAATAAAGGTCTGGAGGTGCCAGGGAACGTCTGTAGGCAGTTTTTCTAATATGTACTTTGGCATGGTCTAATGTTGACTTTTTGCAAGGAAAAGGTCAGGTCAATCTTATTGTTCTTTCCTCTCTTTGGATTGTAGAATAATTGTGAGTGCCCTTGAACCTGTGGAGAAAAGGATAGAAAATTTGTTTTCCTTTCACATGAAAAGACATTGGGGCATGCCTGTAGTCCCTAGCTGACAGCGCTAGTCACTATACAGGGGAAGACAGCTTTTGGGAGCACACTAATTCCACTTCAGAACACAGAACAAGATTAATTATGAAGAACTGATAACTCCTCCCCACCTCCCTCCTTCCCTCCTTCATTCCCTCCCTTCTTCCTTCCTTCTTTCCTCCCTCCCTCCTTTCGTCTTTCCTCCCTTCCTCCTTCTCTCTCCCTTCTTCCTTCTTTCCTCCCCTTCTCCTTCTCTCCTTTTCTCCCTTCCTTCCTTCCTTCCTTCCTTCCTTCCCTCCCTCCCTCCCTCTCTCCCTCCTTCCTTCCCTCCCTTCCTCCTTCCTTCCTTCTTTTCCTTCTCTTTTTCTCTTTCCTTCCTTCATTCTCCTTTCCTTCCTTCCTCCCTTCCTTCTCTCCTTCTTTCCTTCCCTTCCTCCCTCCCTTTCTTCCTTCCTTTCTTTCCCCTTCCTCCCTTCCTCCCTCCTTTTCCTCCCTTCCTGTCTTCTTTCCTGTCTGTCCCTTTCTTCTGCCAACAAATACTTATTAGCACCTTTTGTATGCTGAGCCCTTGCTAGGTGCTGACAGTCCAGTGCTATAGAAAACAGATATGATCCCTGCCTTTTTAGAAGTTACAAACTAGTAATAATAAAGACAAAATATTTAATTACAAATTGAGATATGTGTGTAAAGGATGCACCAAGAAATTATAAAAGAGGAACTTGGTTTAGATTGGTTCAAGGAAAGGAATCTGTGAACATGGCAAATGAGCCCTAAAGAACACATGTTGTGGAAGAAGAGCT
Organism: Piliocolobus tephrosceles; assembly: GCF_002776525.5. Classification (NCBI taxonomy): domain Eukaryota; kingdom Metazoa; phylum Chordata; class Mammalia; order Primates; family Cercopithecidae; genus Piliocolobus; species Piliocolobus tephrosceles. The sequence continues at coordinate 41,544,807 of NC_045434.1, read as the reverse complement.
GGCGAGTCTGGCTGCCACCTGTTTGTGTGTGGAACACAGCCACAGCATTTGCCTGGGTATTTTGAGCTGCTTCTGCAATAGAATGGCAGAGTTGACCTGTGACAATAGAGACTGAATGACTCACAAAGCTTGCAACGTTTACTATTTTGCCTTTTACAGAAGAAGTTTGCTGACCCCCGGTCTAGAAAATACTTGAAAATAAGAGCTACAATATTTCATTTGGTCCATGCCTTTCAGGTAGGGTGGGCCGTGGACTTTGTATGACTGAAACATGTGTGGGCACAAATTACTTGAGTGTGATAGTATGTGTCTCGTCATGAAGTAGACTCTAAGCAGGCAAGAAGCTTTCTCCAAAACTTGAGATTGCATATTCCACATGAATTTCCTGTTTGTGGAAGGAGGTATTATGATGTGGTGTTTGCAAGCTTAGCATTTGGAATTTCATTTGGAAAGACTATTTTGGATTCAGATCTTGGCTTTACCACTTAGGAGCTGTGTTACTCACTCTCATTACTCTTCAGTTTTCTCATCAGTAGGACAGAGGTACTGTCAGTGCCCACTGTGTATAGTTATTGTGAAAATTACCTGAGATAACACAAAGACAGTACTTAGTACAATGATTGACATACAGTCAATACTTAATATATATACACTGTTAGTATTTTTAAGATACAAAATATTTTCGTAAAATAACACATCAATTTTTGTGATGCTATTCCATAAATAATATTCAGTTTTTGTTTTTTTATACTAATGGAACAATTTTTTTTTCACAATGTCTGAGGATAAACAAAAGCAATGACTTCTAAGTCGCAATTATACAATTTTTGGAAGTTAATTTTATAATATTTTGAATTTTTTTGCATGTTTACAAAATTAATTTTTGTTTTACCCTGGAAGTTTGAGGTAGATCTGCCCTCCTTCCCCCTCCTCCGCCGACAGTGCTATATTTAGCATGCTTCCTCCCACCTGCCTACAGCTTTGCATACCCTAAAATGCCCATTAGCCTTCTCCTTTTCATTCCTTCTGTCTACAATCTAGGCCAATTATTAGTCCTATGGCTTTGATTCCAACCCCACTCACACCATAGTTCTCTGATTCATTTTCAGCTAGTTCATGAGAGGGTCTATTCTTCCAGCCTTTTCTTACTTTCCCTTTGTGGTCTACGGTCCTTGCATGGACATGACTACTTCCACACTGCCTCCCCACGGTCCTTCTTTCCCTAAAGTTCTGGCTTTGGTTCCACTTTCCCATGGCTCTGACTTGCAGGAGTGCTTGGGTAAGCTCTCCTGACTTCCACACAGCCTCATCAGCGGTCTGATTTTCCTGATGCAGACCTCAGCTCCTTGCTGAGCAATGGCATCCTCACCATGCTGCCCATGAAACCGGCACCCAGCCCTTCCCTTAAAATGTCTATTGGGTAGCCACCAGTCACTCACAGTAATCTGGTGAGCATGGCAGAGCGAACCAGCAAGACACAGTAGATGGGATTGCTTACATACCATAATGATGACTTCATAGCACCATGAAAATAAGCACTGGCCTAGTTACCTGGTGAAGAAAAAAAAAAAATCAGAACTCTTACAACAGAAATCAGGTAGTGGGATATATTCTGCTTCTGCTTTCAGATCCTTTTCAGTTTTTTTCCATTGGCTACAAGGTTACTGGGGAAATACAAATCAAACTTGTGTTCTCTGAACCCAGTGACACAGAAAGCAGAGGTATCAAATAATGATGCCAGAGCTGGAAAGTACCTTAGAGATCCTATGTCCCACTGCCATCATGTTGTAGATAAGGACACAGGGAGCACTGTACCCAGGATCACATGGAAGAAATGTGGTATTGACCAATGTGGATAGGCTGCGGATGTATTTGCTGGGCAGATGTATTCCACTGCCCAGCAAATGATTGAGCCAAATAATAAAAGAACGAATGGGCCAAATAATTCCTTGAGTCAAATGTTCTTCCCTTTATTTTATTTTAAAACCTCATATATGTATATGTGTGTATATATATAACCACACATACATACACATACACACAATTTTATATAAATGCATAAATTGGATCATATCATAAATGTTAGGGTTTTTTTTTTTTTTTTTTTTTGCTTCTCTTTTCATTCTTTTAATTCCTCCATAGAGGAATTAGAACTCCTATAGGAATTAAAATTCCTATATGTATCTTTCCATATTTTTCTTAATATATCTACATATATTATAGGGGTTTTTGGTGACTGTTGTTTTTTTTTAAGGTGACCATATGATACACTTTTCTTTATATATTTTTTCACTCAACAGGGTCTTACGGAAATTCCTCCAACTGATACTGTTTTAACTCATTTCTTAGCAGCTACATAATATTCTGTGGTTTGCACCCTACATGATTCAAGCATTCTCTTTCTGATGGCCTTTACTCTGTTCCCAGGTTTACCACTGTCACCCATGATTAAATACATGTCATTGTACGTATATCCTCATGTTCTTATTTCTATGAGGCAGTGTCCATGAAGAGAGATTGCTGGGTAGATGTATTTTTAACTTAATAGATGTTGCCAGATTAATTTTCTGATGGACTATAAAATTTCGCATTTCTAAGTGTATGAGAGTGCTCTTTTTCCAGCATCTCTGCCATATTTTCACTCTTGCTTTGTTTTGTTTTGACAAGCTGATAGATAAGAAGTGAATTTGCTTTGTATTTTGAGTGGCCTTTCCCTGATTGGCCATGAGTCTGAGCATCTTATCTCATGTTTATCAGCCGTTTAGATGCAGTTTCATGTGTATCGTCCATTGATGTTCTTTGCCATTTTCATTTTCATTCATTTATTCATTCTTTTTCTTCTTCCTTTTGTTTTGTAATATTCTTGTAAGAACTCTGAACATTTAGGTATTAACCCTTTTTATATGTTTTCATTGTTATTCATTCCTTCCTTCTTTTTCTTGTGCTCTTGTTTTGTAATTTTCTTATAAGAACTCTGAACATTTAGATATTAACTCTTTTTTATATCTCCATTAAAAATGTTTTTCTCAAATTCATTGCTCATCTGTTATTATAAACTAATTATGTTATTAACCTTTAATTATGATATATTTTGCCATGCAAAGGTGTCCGTTTTTATACAGTCAAATATATTAATCTTTATTTTTATGGCTTTTGGATTTCCTGCCTGTGTTTAGAAGATTCCCCTTAACCCAAGATTATATTTCTAATTTCCTCAATTTTTCTTGAAGTTTTTATATTGCTGTTTTTTTTTTTAACATTTGAGTTTCCAGTCTGTGTGGAAATCATGTTTATATATGATGTATACGAGTGGTCTAACATTTTCTCTTCAAATGGAAAATTAATTGTGCCAGCACCATTCATTAAATAATCTAAACTTCCACTGAATTAAGCTACAATTTTTGCCATATATTAAAATTATATATATACACACATGCATATGAAAAGAGAAAAGAATACCTCGATAACCTCAAAACATATACATATACATATGCATATACATATGTGTCTTGAGGTTATCTAGGTATTCTTTTCTCTGTTCCATTGATCCATTTGTTTATTTTCATGTTAATGCAATTTTGATTTGATTGCAGATTTTTGTTGCATATTCTTTAATAAGAAAATTTTCCACCTACGATTCATTCATATAATACTTTTCTTGATCATTTTAGGCATATGTTCTCATTGTGAATTTACATTCATTGTAGCTAATTATTCCCTAGTGCCTGCTGGGTTTCTAATTACCATCAATTTATAAATTATTTTAGAAAATATTATTAAATATTTACATGTCATATTCAATGGGGGATCTGAAACATTCATTTTGAATGCCACACTCACACTCATGGGGATAGATTAAATGTTGTAGTGTGCTTTTCCCGTCTGTACGAAGCTCAAGGCTGCCATTAGGACATAGCAAAGGAGAAGAAGGAAGGTCACTGGGAGCTAGAGAACTCACCAAGTGCACACTCTGTCCTTAGGCCTTTGTTCATGGTGTCTCACCTCACACAATAGCATCTTGATCACAGTGAGGAAGCCCCTAAGGCTTGCAGACTCCAGAACCCATCACCTTGCACTCTATCTGTTAGAAGTCTTTATAACCACACTGTTTTATGTCTGCACCTAATATAAATTAAGAACTCTTTCTAGGATAGGTTTGAAGATTTCATAGCTTGGGTGTTTAAAACAGGAAATGCTGTATGATGAGGACACTGTGTTCTGTGGCTTGCCTCTGTGCTTTGGGTCACGCTCTTCCTTTGCCTTGAAAACCTGCCACCTGCCACAGTTCAGCCCACTCATGTCTACTTAGCTCCCTGTTCCATGAAAACATCCATATTCCAAACCAGACTCCCATGGCCCATTGCTTTCACTAATAGCATTTATCACACTCGCTGTTGTGTTACAGATCATTGTGCCTTCTTTTACCAAACACTTAGCAGGCACCTGCCTTGTGGTATCCAATGGGGAACAGGTGGTGGATTTATTATTCTTTCCCACTCAAACTTCATGCCCATGAACCAAATCTTTTTCCCTTGTATTCAGAGAATCCCTCACAGTGACTCATACGTAGAATATGTTCACAGTGTTAGGGGAGTGAGTGAATATATAATAATGTTTAGGTGATAGGAGGAACAATTTGGTTGAATTATGATTTTCTCATTTCTGCATCAATTTACTATCACCTGTTTTCCAGCTTAAAATTTTTTCCCATGTTTTGAATGTGCCACCTTTGTTGCTTTCTTCCTAAATATCCATGGTCAAATTTTCAGTTTGCCAGAAGGAATTTTTCATTAAATAAATAAAGATTTTTAGAGCCCTTACTATATGTTAGGTACTACAATAAGCATTAGGGAGAAAATACCAATCAAAAATAGACCCATATGAATAAGATTGCCAATTTAAAAAATGAAAGCTGGGTCATTTTTCTCCAGATAGCATGTAGGCACGATATTTTAAAAATCTAAGACCACAAAATCTAACTTATAAAACAAATAATGATGTCAATCAGGAGCCTAAAATAAATTTGATATTTAATACTTATATTTAAATTGAGAAGTGAGTGAACATAACTGAACATTCTAGACTTGTGGATTCAGCATTTATAACTAGAAAAATATGGGAATAAGTCAGAAGTAATCAGTATCCCCAATCTTTGATACTGAAGAATAACACTTTTCAAAGAGTAGTATTACCACATAACTCATTTGCTTTCATTTATATTGTAACACAATAAAAGTTTATTTTTAATTTAGACATTTAATTTTGTCTTGCCCAATGTCCTTACCAATCAGCTAGAAACAGGGGTCTAGATGAATACTTATACATTAATTTAAGCTTAATTAGAAACTGGTAAACTACACTGATCAGATCTGCATTCATTTATTCAACAAATATATATTGAGTATATAGTGTGTGCCAAGTTCTATTCTGGGTTCTCAGGATACAGCAATGAGCAAAACAAAGATGCCTGTTCTTGTGACACTTGTGTTCTAGTTAGGGGCCAATGGTGGAAACAGAAAATAAACTATAAACACAATAAAGAAATTATGTAGCATGATAGAATGTAGTAAATGGGATGGAAAAATAGTAGAGTGGATTAAGGGGAGCCAGGAGTACTGGGGTTGAAGGGGGAGAGGTCAGGCAACATATAAACTAAATTTTATTAAAGAAGCACAAAATTAGAGAGAACTATGCCCACCCTAGAACTAAAGAGAAATGTGGAGATAGAGAGTGCTATCAGAGAAGATAAAAAAAATTAAGTATGGGATTAAAAAACAAAACCTACAAGGAATACTAGCAATAATTGTATTATTCAGCTTGAAAGAAAAGCTCTGGGAAGACACGATAGTGACTTTTCAATGTTATTTTATTCCATGTTATGCCCTGCTACTAAGGATGCTACCTGTAGAAATGTTCTTGATTGTGATGTAAACCCACACTATTTAATACACATTAGCTTTTTAGTTATTAATAATGATAATTGGTCTGGAATATTTTATATGCTGTTACAACTATTTAATAACTAGTAACTAATTACAACTATTGAATAACTAGTAACTAGTTACAACTATTTAATAAATAAATATTGCCTTATTAGTAGGGAAATAGATTGGACATTAAAAGCTCATTCTAGTTCTATGATTCCATCATGCCTTCCACAATCACAAAATGCAATTAGGATCTGTGAATGCCCAAGAGGGATTTACTTACCTATCATTAACACACCAACATAGGAAATGTGCACTCACACACACACACTCATTCCTGCAAAAGCTTTGACATTTCTGACACAAGAATTGAGGTTTTGTTTTTATTTCCTCTTTTTTCTATTGTACTATAAGGGAATTAGATCATTGGACCTATTCTTTCAAATAGTTCCATGGATTGAGTTAATTACAATATGTGATCCAAGTCTGTACCCACTATTGAGATTGTCTACAATAGAAACAGGGGGCATCTAAATCCATCATCCATCAAGCATTTTAGCTGTTGGTTCTTTCTGGTGGAAGGTAGAGGCAGGGTGAACAATCTGTTACTATAAATATAGTGGATTGTTGTAAAGCTGTATCCTGTTTGGAAATGATCTCATCCGTCTGTTGCTGGTTAGCAGTTTTCTACCAAACTGAGCAGGAATATTACCATATGGCATTGTTGTTAGAGAGCCCTCAAAGTTAAAGCCACAGGATTCCTCACTTGCTCATGAGGTAGGGTTTATAAGTGAGATATAATTGTCAAGGGTCTTGAATTTGAACTAAGCCTTAATCCACATAGGGACTTGTTACAAGTGATTTTATTCCTTAATTTTGTGTATTATTCCGATCCTGGGATTGTTCTATTGGATAAGTTGTGCTATGTATGTAATTGATGAATTATAGAAAAAGTCAAGTTTCTTCCTTCTTTATTGATATAAAACAGATCCCTTTGTAATGAAGCTGTTTGAACATGGACAGGTGTGCAGTGGCATGCTGTCTTTCATTGCCTCCTCCTCTGCCCCCACTCAAATAAACTACATACTCTTAAACCACAAGCATCTAGAGTATGCTGTCCAATATGGCAGCCATAGCCCCATGTGGCTAATAATCACTTAAAATGTCCTGAATCCAAACTCAAAGGTGCTGTAGGTATAAAAAAGGCACATCAGATTTCAAAGACTTAGTACTAAAAAAAAATGTAAAATATCTCATTAATAATTTTATATTGATTACATATTTCAGATATTTGTGGTTAAATAAAACATTATCATTAATCTTGTGTCTTTATTTTCTTGATGTGGCTACTATAAAATTTAAAATTGCATACATGGCTTTCATCATATCTCATTATATGAAATATATTTCATTATATTTCTCTTGGATAGCACCGGTCTACAGTCTTAATGGGAAAGTAAAGAGACTTCCCATTTCACCTTCTCTTACCCTGGGAGAGGCCTTTAAGACAAAGTATTGATTACTTTCTACAGCCCAGAGAAAGATGTGTGTGTTTGTGTGTATGCACATGTGTATATGTGTATTTGTGTGTGTGTGCACAGGTGTGTGTGTGTATGTGTGTGTGTTGAGGGTGGGAGAAGATTCAGTGGGAAGGATAAGGAGCATGGGAAGGGAAGAAAAGTGAGCATTTTCAACCAGTTGGTCTGAGATGCCATCTACTCTGACTGGAAGTAAGGAACAAAGAGTAGCTGAGCACAAGTTAGTTCTCAAAAGGCAAATTTGCTTTTTGTTTAAAAATACGATGAATCAGTGGAACATCAGACTCATTTGAATTCAAATGTAAATGCAAATTAAGCTTCCTTAACATCAGTACAGAAGTAAATATGAAGTTTTAAGAATTATTGTCATCATTTTATCCATAATTAGCAAGGCTAGTCAAGAACTGACCTGTATTCCAAAGTATAGTCTTGATTTATACAAAGGGTATGATTTGTTTTGTTCTGAAGCATTTTATGAAATGAAAATTTCTGGTTGAGATAGAATCACTTAATGACCTTACAGTTTATACTCAAATAAACACCTGAACTAATAAGGTAGCTTTTCTGGATAACTGGATGATTTTGTATATCACAATGCTTTTGTTAAACGGTAAATTAAGGGGTTTAGGAAGAGTCTACTTTTCCAAAGAAAAAGAAAGGTGTAAGTTAATGATGTAATATTTCATAGTTTTGCTATAATCTTGTCATTGACCATGCAATGGCAAATATGAATATTTTTCATTTGAATATTTTCACTATTTTATTAGGTTAATTAGATATTCCATGTGATAAGCCCAGTGGAAATAACCATGAAATGAACTGTTATTCAGGGGAGTAGAGGGGAAATGAGGATGTCAAAGAGACCCTAGGCAAGCGCTGTCCAATAGAAATATAATGAAAGACACATGCCATTTAATATCTTCCAGTAGCTACATTGATGACTTTCTGCAGCCCAGAGAAAGATGAATGAGAGAGAGAGAGAGAGACAGAGAGAGAGAGAAAGAATGTTTAGTGGGAAGAAAAGGAGAAGGTAGCCTTGAAGATGGAACTTTATGTCCCTAAGTTGAAGTACTATCACGAAAAGCACCAACCAAATGTCAGTTCAACTAACTGTACTTTCAGTTGATCATAGAATTACATTGTTTCATAGCTGAGAAAGCAGCCTTCCACTTGAAAAGAGAGATTAGGCCCAGAGAAGCAAAGTAACTCACCTCGAGTCACACAGGAGATGAGGCAGAAGTGGAAATAGTGGCCAGTTTTGATTCTCACTAGACACTGTGCTATGGCCTGAGGATACAGTGATAAATATGACAGTCCTTGTCTATAAGGGCATTCTAGTGCAATGGGGCACAAGTCCATCTGGATGTGGCACAGACGCCATCACCTATGACACAGGCACACTTGTGTTGTCCCCTGATCATGCCCAGTTTTGGTGGCAAGCAGAGGATAGTAATACTACTTTCAAGGACATTTGTGACAAGCCTCAAAAGTGTTCCAGGCTGTAAGGATTTTCCCTCCATTCCTGAAAAGCAGAACATTTGAAGGTGGCAGTGGAGACCTCTTGTGAGTAAACCACACCAAACAATATCTTTCAGGAGAAGAAAAAAAATGACCTCCTCAGTTGACATCACACTGGAAACTACTTGGTGGACTGAGTCAGAAGTTGGGCTTGAGCTCTGCCCATCCTGAGGGAGAGAGAGGCTCGCTTTGGTGTGAGTCTCTGCTCACTGAAGTTCTTTACAAACACCTTGGATTGGACCCCACGTGGTGGGACTGTGGCACGTGCTGGGCTTTGGAAGCTGCCAGTGCTCACGGAAGCTCTCTGAGAGTCTAAGAGGCAAACTGCCCAGGACCATTTTGACTCTGGAAGGCAAATATAAACCATGGTCGTAAGAGGATTAGTTAAAAAAAAAAAAAAGTCATTAGATCAGCCTGTATCTTAAATTTTGAGCCACAAGTACAAAATCACCCATAACTCCCCTTTCATTTCTTATGCATTCCCTTTTCATCCTTCCCCATATTTTGCATTACTTAATCAGGATATATATGTAATTTATAATCTGGTTATTTTAAAAATTTTTGTAGAGATGGAGCCTCACTATGTTGCCCAGGCTAGTCTTGAACTCCTGGCTCAAGCAATCCTCCATGGCCTCCCAAAGTATTAAAATTACAGACCTGAGCCATCATACTTGGCCTATAATCTGCTTTTGGCAATTAAAGTTGTCCCCAAACGACTTCTCCATAATGTCATCATAATTATTATTTTAATTTGTGGAAAAGAAAAAAATATTTTAGTGACTGCATAATATTCCATTCAGTAATCCCATCTTATCTTGTTTAAGCTTGTTGTTAGCTACGTTATTAAACAAGATGCTCCTTGAACTTTACTGAAAATAATTGTAAATGCTTAGAGTTTTCACAATGAAATCACCTATTTACCTAAGTGTAAAGCTGTGTTAAATGGATCCCTTCGTGAGACAACTCATGCTGATGATGCACAGGGTCCCAGGCCTTTGGCCACCCCAGTGGGAAAATGCTTTCCTAGTGTCTTTTGGCTTAAAGCAATTATTCAAAATTGGTATACACTGTGGGCTCAGATAACCCAGAAATTAAAGAGAACTCTGTTGGCGGTACTGCTGCTTCTTGTAATAAGTCAGGAATGTAGACATTATTTTTATTGGTACATGACTACTGAAGTTCTATTTTTTTTTGAAAAAATGATCTGGTCTGTAAAAGGACTAAATTGTATACCACCCCTCCAAATCTAAGGAGAGGGCCATGAAATTAGCCAATGTTCTCACCTTTCTGATCAGGGTAGGGTGGTGGGTTTGCAGGAGTCTGTGGCTGCCATCCCTCCTTCTTAGGAAGAAAATAGATCATGGGTCAGTTTAATTTCTTAGGTGTTTGGAAAAAGGTTACAAATAATGAAACTGAGATGTATTGTCCTAGATGAGGGTAAAATGCAGTAGTTAAAAGTTTTAGGTAAGGTTAGCTCCTTTTTGGAGCTGAATCTGCATGGGACTAGAAATTTATATTGTACTTATTATTTTTATTCCTATTTTCCAACCTGATAAAATGAGTTATTTATTCATATGACCTTGGGCGATGACATAAACTTCTTCAGTTTCAGTTTTTTCCATTTTCTACCAGAAATGATTACATCTGGCTTACCTGTCTCATGAGATTGCAGTGAGAATCAAATGAAATGTTGTAAACTGTAAAAGCCTCTGACAAGTTCAAGGCTGATGCTGTTATTAATCATTGGTAATGATGATGAGTGGAATATTCCCAGATAGCATCATCAGCCAGTGCTACACTCTGTAGGTGTGTTAGGCTAGGATATGATGAGTGACGCCAATTAATGCCAGTGATTTGTTCTCTCATGTAAAGCTAGTCAAGTTATTTTACTGTCTGCCTTTACTTGTAGAAAACGTGCTCTCACAGATGTTGGTAAGGCTAAGGCGTTCTGATTTCACAAGATGAAGGTAATCCATAAAATCAGTCAGACAGAATGTCCCTGGTATTTTTATATGCTACAGTGACAAATTATACCAAGACCCATTTGTCAACAGCCATTTCCAGAAATAAGAGAGAGTGTCATCAAAAATGAAGGACAAGTCGTGACTAAAGAAGCATCTTCCCTATTTGTTTGTACACTCAAGCTTCCTTTAAATCGTATCTAAGTTGTGCGGTAAACTTGCCAGCAGAGAGTAAGCCACACAGATGCCCACAATGTCACTGAGAGGCACATGACCCAGTTTCTGTGGTCTGAGCTGAAAGATAACCCGGGTGTGTCATGGCCACAGCTGCCTGTAAAACATTATATGGTGGGCACTTTTTCAAATTCACATTTTTGAAGAGGGAATTAGATGGTTTTCATTTGTTTTGCTTAGGTTTTGGGGTGTAATTTTTTTCTCCGGAGGTCATCTCAGCAACATCTCCACAAATAATTATCAAGGGATTGGGAGATAGTTTTGCATTCACTGTCTTAGAATACAAATCTTCCCATACAAAGCCATATAGATTTGTCCAGGGACTATAGGAAATAATTGATTGTGTCATGGTTCTCTTGGCCTGACTTTGCTCTGGTGGCTATGGCACATGGGGTGACAGATTAACTCTTTCAGGCGTATGGAAAGCATGTTCAATGAATCACAACTTCAGGGCACAGAGTATTTTGATGGTATTTGGAAACATGCAAATATTCTCTCCTTTTTTTTGAGGGGGTGGTGTCTGATGACACCATCCATACTTTTTAGAAGAGACTGGAGTGTGGGTCATTTTCATATCTAAGGCTTTGAAAAAACAAAACTTACGGTAAAGAAACAGATAATTCATGCTAGGTAAAGAAAGCTGTCACAGACAAGCTATAATCCACATATCCACTGAGTGCCAGAAAAGGGAAAATGAGATCAATTAGGGTTACACCTGGGGATTTTCATCCAGACAATGATGACTGCTTCCAAAGGGAGGAGGAGGGGTTCCACCATGGGTAGAGTTCTAGTTGCTTGGAATGGCGTCCTCATGAACACATTTGGTGTTGATTCCTTATCCACATATTTTTTGATAAAGCTTCATTGTGGTACTATTTTTAACCATCACTTTGACTAAGTACAAGGGTTCATTTGTGTTAAGTGGGTGAAGAGTTGACACAGTAGACCTTTTATAACCTGCTAAGGAGGGAACAAGGTCATCAAGACACTAAGCATTCAAGAGCCATGGTCTTCTACTATCACCTTTGCTTCTGTGTAATTTTATTTTTTTCTCAAATGCGGTTTGTAAATCACCTGCAACAGAATTACCTGAAGAGCTTGTTTAAGTACAGATTCCTAGATCCAATTCTAGGCCTGCTGAATCAGAATGCCTATGGCAAAACCAAGAATGGATTTTTTTTTTTTTTTTTTTTTTTTGAGACAGAGTTTTGCTCTTGTCACCCAGCTACACTGGCGCGATCGTGCAATGGCACAATCTCGGCTCACTGCAACCTCTGCCTCCCGGGTTCAAGTGATTCTTCTGCCTCAGCTTCCAGAGTAGCTAAGATTGCAGGTGCCCGCCACCACACCTGGCTAATTTTGTATTTTTAGTAGAGACAGGATTTCACCATGTTGGCCAGGCTGGTCTCAAACTCCTGACCTCAGGTAATCCGCCTGCCTCGGCCTCCCAAAGTGCTGGGATTACAGGTGTGAGATACCAGGCCTGGCCTTACCACAAGTAATTCTGATGTTTGAGAACCACTCTCCTAATGCTGGGTAGAGGAGTGGTTTTCAAAGTGTATTCCTGGACCTGTAGCATCAGCATCACCTCAGGAGCTTCTTAGAAATGCAAATTCTTGGGCCCTGCCCCAGACCTATTGAATCAGAAACTCTGGGAGTGGGACCCAGTTATCTGTTTTAGCAAGCCCGCTAGGCGATGTTGATGCTCACCAAAATCTGAGAAGCACTGGGGTAGAGTACATAGAGTACATCAGTTCCCTTCAGTATCTCTTTACAACAGTAGGGAAGGCAGTCCTTGAGACAGTGTGAATCATTTACAACCTGGGTTTGTTTGTAACCATGAAATTTCAAATTCAAAGGAACTTTATAGGAGATTAAAACACTAGAGATAGGAGATTAAAACACTAGAGAACCCACTCTAGTGTTTTAATCTCTTTCTTTTCCTCTCGTGTTCCCTCCTTTCTTCCCTTCTTTGAACACTTAATAAGTACTATGTACTAGGCAGTAGGGATGCAGGGGTGAATACGAATGGCAGCACCCTATCCTCTTGGAGTTTACAGTCTTGGGGAAAGATATATCTCACATAATTACACTAATAACTGTAATATTATAACTGCTGTAAGTACAGTGATAGGGAGGCACATGGTGCCATGAGACTGTATAATAGAGATTTGAACAAATCTGTGCACCTATTACAAGGTAACTCAGCCCAGATGGAGTACTTCCTTTCTAGGGGAACTTTTGACATCCTGTTGGAGCCTATTTGACTTTAAGATAAGCCCATATGTTAGAAATTTGCTCCTTATATTGAGTCAAAATCTGCCACAGTCTAGATGACACAGTCCTGGCTCTAGTATCTGATTCTCCGTGAAATGAATCCAGTCCTCTGTTCCATTGAAGATCTTCATATAGATAAAGATCTCTTCCTTCTAGGTTTTTTCTTTCCAAGGCTGTGAGATTCTTCATTCACTTGGTCTTCTTCAGAAGTACTCTACTTTTTTCTTTATTTTAAAAAATGTTTGTAAAATATTCTGGTGTCCAGCATGAGCTGGAGCCATGGAATGATGAGCTCAGAGGAGCATATCTCAGAATACATATGTGACCATTCTTGTCCCTGTTATAGTTAACATTTCTGAGGCTCAACCTTACATGCTTTGTGGACAATTGTATCACACCCCTGACTGACTTGCACCAAGTTTGCAACTAAATGGAACCCCAGGGTTTGGGGTTTTTTCTTCAAACTTGGTACCTTTATTCATTCAATTGATTCACCAATTTTTTATTTCATGCCTACTATGTATCAAGCACATATTGTTTACTTCTGTGGACTTAAGTGCAAGATTTTACTTTACTTTTTGGACTTAAGTGCAAGATTCATTTATACATATTGTACTTTATTTTGGATCCTGATTCTGTCATCCACTAAACTGTGAAGAACTTGAAGTTAAAAGCCATATTTTTTCAGCTTTGTATCCTCAGAGCCTAACTCAGTGCCTCATATGTAGTTAGTAAATAAAATTTCATAACTATAACACACACACACGCGCGCGCGCACACACACACACACACTCACACTCTTTTCTAAGTGATTGAACATGTTTTAAGGCGATGCCCTAGAGATTTCCCTCTAGGATGTCAATAACCTCAGCCCTTTACCCAGCACCCATCGTTTGGGTGGTTTTAACTATTTGTTTGTGTCTATTTGCATCATCAGCCAATCTAAATCTCTTTACTGTGCAAATCAAAATCATGCAAGATGTTATAGTTGCCTAGTTACAGGATGTCTCCAACAGCCTTCTAATCTACCAATCTAGTATGTCTATCTGAAGGAAATGAGGTTAGTCTGTCTTCACGCATTCTAGTAGTCACCACTTCCTTTTCACTGTTGACAAATAGTCTTTTAATATTTATTGACAAGTCAATAATTCAAGAGATGGACTGCCTTGAGCAGGACAAGGTAGGCAGTATTTTTCTTTGTGGCCAAAACTTTATCTCAGAACAATGTCTTTACTAGAAATACCTTTCTTCCATTTGTTTGAGAAGTGTTTTATATTCTCAGGGTGAGTTCTTGTATTTTTATACTTTCAACTAGAGCAACACCCCTGTAACTCATCCTTGGGTCCCTGGATCTCCATGGGGTATACATTTTTTCTTGACATATTCCTCCTCTCCTTCTGATAGGGCTGTGTCCACTAACACAGATATGATTTGGTCAGTAGATTAATACTTTAGTATTATAGTTTATAAAATATAATTGAGAGAGCTCTGATAATTTACCAATTTCTTCTAAGTAATGGGGCTGGTTCCCATAAGAATTATCATTTATAATATGGTGATAAGCATTTGCTTAGGTTGGTCATGTATAAATGTGTTTTTAAATAAAAATTTAAACTTTTATTACCATTTCATTAGAATGAGCACCATTCGCTGTTAATTCCAGGGAAGTTTTGTCTTGTTTTATTTTTAGTAATGCCATATCACACTCCATGTGGCCCTCAGTCTGTTCATTTGTAAAATGAAAGATTTGGACTAAGTGATCTCTAATCTATGATCAAACTCTAGAATTATATTATTCTAAACTTTGATAAGGAAAGTCTCTTTTAAAATAACTTTAAAATTAAATGGGACAGGCCAGGCATGGTGGCTTATGCCTGTAATCCCAGAACTTTTGGAGGCCAAGGCGGGTGGATCACCTAAGGTCAGGAGATCGAGATCAGCCTGGCCAACATGGCAAAACCCCGTCTATACTAAAAAATACAAAAATTAGCCAGGCGTGATGGTGGGCACCTGTAATCCCAGCTACTCAGGAGGCTGAGGCAGGATAATCACTTGAACCCAGGAGGCGGAGGTTGCAGTGAACCAAGATCATGCCATTGCACTCCAGCCTGGGCAACAGGAGTGAAACTATGTCTCAAAAAAAAAAAAAAAATTAAATGGAACAACACACACACACACACACACACACACAGAAGAGTGCATGTAAAACTGGTGAAATCTGAATAAAAATGTTGGACTGCAACAATGTCAATTTCATGATTGTGGTATATTGTACTATAGGGTTACAAGATGCTCCCTTTTGGGAAACCCGAGTGAAGGGTGTATATAGGATATCTCTATATTATTTCTTATAACAGCATGTGAAAAATAAGAACTAATAATTTGAGATAATCTCAAATTTGAGATCTTATTTGAGGTAATCTAAAATTATCTCAAAATAAAAAGTGTTTTAAAAATTACATGATAAAATTTTGTAACAGGACTTTAGAGGTAAGTGGCCATTGCTTAACCACATGCTAGCTTAAAGAAACTATTTAGCCTTCCCAAAACTCCATTTTCTTGTCTTCTGTAAAGTGAGGATATTAATTCCTGCCTGATGGGACTGTTGGAAGGATTATATGAGACTGTGTGTGTGTAAGCATCTCACACGGTCCATGCTCCATGGTAGGGACTCAATAAATGTTGATTACTTTCCCCTGTTCCCCTTCTTTGTTCTAGAAAGAAACTGGGGCACACAGCCTCACTGCATCTCCCATAGGAAAGATGACATCTGACCTGAAGTGAAAGACAGTTTAGAAGTGTAACTTAGTGAGATGAGCCCCATAGCAGCATAGTGAGTAATGCTGTTACATAACTTTCACAAATCACCCAGCAAATCAGCTAACAGGGCTTGGCACAGTTTACTGATGAAACAAAATAACAAGGCAGCTTCCAAACCCAGCCTGAGTCCGGGAGTCCCAACACCGCAGCCAGAGTCAGAATCTAGAATGACTCCACAGGCCCTGGAGCTTTGGTGTTTCAGTTGATTCAGATGTGTTATAAATCTGTTTAACTGGAAAAAAACAAAAGCAGCTCCTCTCTGGCTGGCCCCATGAATAACTGTCCCCAAGAGGCCTAGAGAAGTTTTCCTTTCCTTGCAGAATCCTTAATCATCCTTAACCAAATATGAGTTTTCCATGCAGCTGCATGAATGAGGAAGTAGGGAGAAACTAAAGGGAATAGTGCATTCCTAGACAGTTCTTGGTCATGAGGACGTGATGGTTGCATGCATGGCCAAAATGTGTCTCCCCTGTATCTCCCCAAATGCTTATCGTTTCCCAGGGCTCTTTCCTCACTCCTGATCTGGTGAATGTTTTTTATCTGGTGAATGTTTTGTATCAATGAGTTGGCCAGAAACATAGAAGGCAAACTTACCAGGTTTTCAAATGATACTGTGGTATAAGAGAGTCAGGGGACAGAATCACAGTTTTTAAATGATTTCAGCAGGTTCGGGGCTCTGGGCTGATCACAGTAAGTTGTAATGTAATAGGGATAATGTTAAAAATCTGTCCTTCGAAGTCAAAAGCAGAAATACAGGCTAGGAGAGGTTTATATTGGCAAGAGTTTTATATGAAAAACTCAAGAAAGACAGGAGTCAACAGCGTGATGTGGTTGTATTAAAAAAGAGGTTAGAGATAAGAAAAAAAAAGTATCCTTTGACTTTGTATAATTTGCATCAGTCAGACAATACCCAGTCTATTGTATTCAGTTGTAGGGGCCAACTTTAAGGAAGATATAGATACATTCGAATGGATCACTGAGGGAAAGAAGGAAAAGGGAAGGTCACATTAAAAAGATTCAAAAGACATGCTGTTTAAAGAACAGTTGAAGAGAAATAAGGATATTCAGCTGATTACTGTTTTTTTCTCGGGTTACCATATGGAAGAAGAGTAAACTTGTCTACTTTGCTCTGAAAGGGAGAAATGAGATTAATGGGAGAGAGAGTCCATGGAAACAGACTTTGGCTCAATAGAAGGAAATTTTGGAGCAGTTCAGTGACGGAAAGAACTATTTTCATTAAATTGTGAGCTTCCTGTCACTGGAAATAATCAAGCTGGGGCCAAACAAGTGTATGTCTGGGATTCTGAAGGATCCCAACATTGAATGAGAGCTTGGGGTAGGTGACCTTGAAGATCACTTCCAACTCTCATAGTCTGTTATTTAAATTAGCATGAATGCCAGGGCCACTTACAACATGCCAGAGCCACTTTTTCAACTTTTGGCTCTGCTTCTGACCAGCTGTGTGACCTTCAGCTAAGAAATTAACCATTTCTTTTTCCAGTTTCCTCATCCATTAAATGAGAGAGCTGAATGTAGTGATGTCTAAGTTACTCCCCAGCACTTCTATCTCCTCAGGCTTTCTCATAATTATAGCATGCTGGAAGAGTAGAGTTTGGGCTGATAGCTGCTATTTGTTTCTAAGTTGGCTTGCCAGGAGACTGCTTAAAAGCCAAAAACCATTGTTGATTCTGAGGACCATGGAACAAAACTCTCAATTTGCTTATTGGCAGGAGAGTAGGTGATTGTGAACCTGGAATTTGTTCCCATGAGATCTGTGGCAGGAAGTTCATCAAATAACTGCTAATCTCGTTTCTCTTGAACACCTGTACATTCTGACTGAGATCAGCAATGCCTTTGCAAACAACTTAGAAAAAATGAAGTTTATATTACCATTGCAGTACAGTGTTATCTTTTACAAAGCAAACCTTTGTCGTTTATTTGCTTAATGATCTTTTAGTTGCTATTGACCTGTGCTTATAATCTGAAGAACAAATGTATATAAAGCAACTTACTATGTGGCAGATTTGTTCTAAAAGTTTTACATATATTAATTTAACAGTTTACTAGCTGAAAATACAATGATGAATCAGTAGATTAGATCTTTTTTCCTTTATGGAAAGGAAATATTTAAAATCTAGTTTAAGTCTGCCTGAATGGTAGAGTCCAGAATTCAGATCCAGGCCCTCATTTTCTGAGGCTTCATTGTTAGATGAGTATAATTTCTCTTGTGGCTCATTTGATTATTAATAGTTTTCTTCTCTTCTATATTAAGGTATCTCACTTCCACCACTATTACATTCGAGCTCTCCTTCTGGTTCCTTCTTTGACTTCTGTCGACATCCACATCTCCAAATCCCATTTCTTCAGTTACTTTTTCCAAAGATCTTTGAAAATGCAACCATCAGTGGAAGTATCATTGTTTGCTTTGATATAGATACAGAAGGTAATGGACAAGATTTCAAGTGCCTTCTGCAGCTACTGAGGTCAGTAGAGGAGGAAATATGTAAATGTATGCTTCTTATAAGGACATGAAGAATTTAAAAGTTCATTCCCTGGCTTGTGGATCTGGCCATATTCACTTCGTCCAGACACAGTACCATATTTTCTTCCATCTCTTTGTTTTCTTAGGTTGGAAATGAAAACAGCTGTTAAAAATAAGAGCACATGAGTCAGTCTTGAATCCCAATGTAGTAATTACAGTTTCCATCTCAGTTGGTAAAGTCCCTCCCAGTGTACTAAGTCCCATATCACAATCCCCTTGTGGGGAGAACGCTGCCAATGGTATTGTCAATTTTATAGCAAGACTTTAATTTTTGTTTTCCAAACCTCTAAGATTAAACATTAAATCACTTGCAAAGTCAAGAAAAATAACAAGGAAAAAATACTTCGATTTAAAAACTTGATTCTTCGTATCTCAAAATAATAAGAGATATTTATGACAAACCCATAGCCAATATCATACTGAATGGGCAAAAACTGGAAGCCTTCCCTTTGAAAACTGACACAAGACAGGGATGCCCTCTCTCACCACTCCTATTCAACATAGTGTTGGAAGTTCTGGCCAGGGCAATCAGGCAAGAGAAAGAAATAAAGGGTATTCAATTAGGAAAAGAGGAAGTCAAATTGTCCCTGTTTGCAGATGGCATGATTGCATATTTAGAGAACCCCATTGTCTCAGCCCAAAATCTCCTTAAGGTAATAAGCAACTTCAGCAAAGTCTCAGGATACAAAATCAATGTGCAAAAATCACAAGCATTCCTATACATAATAACAGACAAACAGAGAGCCAAATCATGAGTGAACTCCTATTCACAATTGCTACAAAGAAAATAAAATACTTAGGAATCCAACTTACAAGGGATGTGAAGGACCTCTTTAAGGAGAACTACAAACCACTGCTCAATGAAATAAAGGAGGACACAAACAAATGGAAGAGCCACATATCATTGTGTCCCCCAAGAGCCAATTTTATATTTATATATCCCATGCTCATGGATAGGAAGAATCAATATCATGAAAATGGCCATACTGCCCAAGGTAATTTATAGATTCAATGCCATCTCCATCAAGCTACCAATAACTTTCTTCACAGAATTGGAAAAGAAACTACTTTAAAGTTCATGTGGAACCAAAAATGAGCCCGCATTGCCAAAACAATCCTAAGCAAAAAGAACAAAGCTGGAGGCATCATGCTACCTGACTTCAAACTATACTACAAGGCTACAGTAACCAAAACAGCATGGTACTGGTACCAAAACAGAGATATAAACCAATGGAACAGAACAGATGCCTCAGGAAATAACACCACACATCTACAACCATCTTATCTTTGGCAAACCTGACAAAAACAAGAAATGGGGAAAAGATTCCCTATTTAATAAATGGTGCTGGGAAAACTGGCTAGCCATATGTAGAAAGCTGAAACTGGATCCCTTCCTTACACCTTATACAAAAATTAATTCAAGATGGATTAAAGACTTTAATGTTAGACCTAAAACCATAAAAACCCTAGAAGAAAACATAGGCAATACTGTTCAGGACAAAGACTTTATGACTAAAACACCAAAAGCAATGGCAACAAAAGCCAAAATAGACAAATGGGACCTAATTAAACTAAAGAGCTTCTGCACAGCAAAAGAAACCACCATCAGAGTGAACAGGCAACCTACAGAATGGGAGAAAATTTTTGCAATCTACCCATCTGACAAAGGGCTAATATCCAGAATCTACAAAGAACTTAAACTAATTTACAAGAAAAAAACAACCTCATCAAAAAGTGGGCAAAGGATATGAACAGACACTTCTCAAAAGAAGACATTTATGCAGCCAACAGACACATGAAAAAATGCTCATCACCGGTCATCAAAGAAATGCAATCACAACTACAGTGAGATACCATCTCATACCAGTTAGAATGGCGATCACTAAAAAGGTAGGAAACAACAGGTGCTGGAGAGGATGTGGAGAAATAGGAAAGCCTTTACACTGTTGTTGGGAGTGTAAACTAGTCAACCATTGTGAAAGACAGTGTGGTGATTCCTCAAGGATCTAGCACTAGAAATACCATTTGACGCAGTGATCCCATTACTGGGTATATACCCAAAGAATTATAAGTCATGTTACTATAAAGACACATGCACAGATATGTTTATTGTGCCACTATTCACAATAGCAAAGACTTGGAACCAACCCAAACGTCCATCAATGATAGACTGGATTAAGAAAATGTGGTCCATATACACCATGGAATACTATGCAGCCATAAAAAAGTGACATGGATGAAGCTGGAAACCATCATTCTGAGCAAACACAAGGACAGAAAACCAAACACTGCATGTTCTCACTCACAGGCGGGAATTGAACAATGAGAACACTTGGACACAGGGTGGGGAATGTCACACATGGGGACCTGTCACTGGGTGAGGGGCAGGGGGAGGGATAGCATTAGGAGAAATACCTAATGTAAATGATGAATTAATGGGTGCAGCAAACCAGCATGGCACATGTATACCTATGTAACACACATGCATGTTGTGCACATGTACCCTAGTACTTAAAGTATAATTTAAAAAAAGAAACAAAAAAAGAAAAGCACATGGGATGGGGAAAAAATTTAAAAAAGAAACAAAACTTGATCCTTGAAACATGCTCTTTTTTCAAAACTTAATTTAGATTTTGACCAAATCTCTATGTTACTATTAGAAATGTCAGTTACTGTTCCACATTCTTTTCTTCTCTTTTTTTTTTTTTTTCTTTTTTTGATACAGGGTCTCTATGGCCTGAGTAGGCTGCAATTGTGTAATCATAGCTCACTGCAGCCTCAAACTCCTGGGTTCAAGTGATCCTCCTGCCTCAGCCTCCTGGGTGGCTGGGACTATGGGCATGTGCCACCGTAATCAGCTCATTTTTTTTGTAGACATGTGGTCTCACTATGTTGCCCAGGCTCGTCTTGAAATCCTGGCATCAAGTGATCATCCATCCTTGGCCTCCCGAAGTGTTGGAATTACAGGTGTGAGCCACCATCATGCCTGGCCACTGTTCCACATTTTTAAAAATGGAACTTCAGATGGACTTCATGGTGTCCTCACTGTGAATAGTTTTCTTGAGCTCTTGTGGAGGCTAAGCCTTGAATTGTTTTCTCTTTTCTCAGTTCCTGAGGTTTATGATCTAGTAAGCCAATCTCAAATGAGTCATCTACCACCTATTCATTGATTGTTACCTTTGAGAGCAGATTGATCCTCTTTTAGTTCTGCTTAGTTCCCCATATCAACAATTTAGTCTTTTACTGAATAATCCCACTGTCTAAAGCTGTGATGGTTCCTCCTCACCCCCCAAATCAACTGCCTGCAAATCACTAATCTAATGTTGCTTTATGAATGTGCTACTGGCAGGAGAGCTTTGTGCCTTATAGGAGGAGAGTCAGGGAACTTGGCCTTTTCACTCACTTCACTTTGCCCATTTTATTTCCCCTTTCTAAGGCTTCATTATTTATTATTTGATTAGCTTATTTCTGAAGTTCATTTCCCCACGAAGATTTCTATAATTTTGTTATCATTGTGTCCCCCAAGAGCCAATTTTATGTGCTGGAAATGAAGACACTGCATGCCTAGCATGACTTATGGAACTCTGAGAAGGCTGTTCAGCCCCAGCTCCCTCTACCACACCTTAAGTTCCACCATTAGATATTCATTCCTTGTGGTAGGATAGTACCCAGCTCCCTCTACCACACCTTAAGTTCCACCATTAGATATTCATTCCTTGTGGTAGGATAGTACCTCTCAGATATGACACCATTTAAAATCTACTATGTTTAGAAGGGCAAACCCATAAAACTAGTATGTGAGACAATATAGTATCATGATTAGAGGCAAGCTCTGAGGTCAGACTACCTTTCACACCTGGACTGTGCCACTCACTAGCTATATGATCTAGGCAATTAATTCATCTTTGTGTGCCTCAGTCTCCTCATCTGTAAAATGAGGATAATGATACTCTCCTGGAGGGTTTTTGTGAGGTCTCAATGAAATCTGTAAAGTGCTTAGATGAACATTATCCTGCTTTGTAAGTGTTAGCAATTGCTATCTTCATTTGCATATATTTCCATGTTGTGTTGATGCATATTGTATTGAAAACTGATACCGAGTCACAGAGAAATTGTTTTTTTGGGAAACTGGAAGGAGATACTTTGAACACAAGAGGCACTGTTAAGGGACGGCCTGTGTCACAGCTGGCAGTGTAAAGTCGCTGGGTGCCTGCGGGTGGATAGGGAAGCATGTATAAGAGACAGTAAGGAAGGTGGGCCTCCTTCTAGTCCTAACCAGTATGCTCAGTAACTGACAGAATGTATCAGCTAGGATGATGAACAAGTAATGTGATGTACACTTGCAAATTAACTTTGAATTCAGTACTTGCTTACCTTCCTCTGTGTCCCATAATTCCATGCCTTGTCATTTTCAGATAATGCTAGGTCTCTGAGCCATTACACTTGAGGAGCTATGGAGAAATGTAGAGTGTTTTACCTTGCTGAATGTCCTTCCTTCTTTTCTTTAGATTACATGAAGCAGATGACATTTGAAGCCCAAGCCTTTTTAGAAGCTGTGCAATTCTTCCGACAGGAGAAAGGTCACTATGGTTCCTGGGAAATGATCACTGGGGATGAAATCCAGGTAACATGGGGCTCAAAATTTTGGATTCTCTCTATGTTTGGGTATTTGGTTGATAGGAAGTCAGGGTCATTTTGTTAAACAATCAAACAAAAAAGTTGCGAGTATGGAAGATGTGGTTCCACAGGCCATCTCTCTCATGTCTGGAAGCATTGGTCAGGAAACTACCAGGCACCCACTGCAAAGACCACCAGCCTGGGCATGAAATAGGGCAGCCAGAAACATGGCAACTACAGTGGAAAGAGCTGCCTCCACTGTTTTCTATGAAAATAATTACTCTTTCAAACGACCTCATGCTTCCAGACTAGAATCAAGTGTGAGTAGTGAGCAGTAGTGCAAAGTGCATGACAGGGCTTTAGCTAGGGTCAGCAAACTTGGACTTAAGTCATGCCAACTTATTTAACCTCTTTTAGTCTCCGATTACTCCTCTGGAAAAAATAAGAATAGTAATGTTTACCTTGCCTTGTGAAGTGCAGTTGGGGAAGTATTTGGCAAGCAGCTGTCTTCATTGAATTATATGTAAATGAAGTAATAAAAAAACAAATTCAAAAAGCGTTAGACAGTTTTCCATATATTGGATTTATCTTTTCTAGTTTTCTGTGCCCTGTAGTACATTATAATTTCTCATGATCCTGACTAGATGCCAGTCTAGTCTAAGCACTTCAGTGGGTTTCGTACCAGGGACGGTATTATAAATCTCCAAAGGAAACTGCTTTGTGATATGACCCCAGCCTTCATGATGACACCAGTCACATGGCTGCTTCAGCCAAGAACAGGAGGCTGGGTATGGGCATATTTACATAAAGTAACATGGTATTTCAGAATGCTATTTTTTTTTTTTTTTTTTTTGAGAGGAGTCTTACTCTGTCGTCCAGGCTGGAGTACAGTGGCGCAATCTTGGCTTATTGCAACCTCCGCCTCCTGAGTTCAAGCAATTCTTCTACCTCAGCCTCCCGAGTAGCTGGGACTACAGATGCATGCCACCACTCCAGCTAATTTTTGTATTTTTAGTAGAGACAGGGTTTTACCATATTGGTCAGGTTGGTCTCGAACTCCTGACCTTGTGATCCACCTGCCTCAGGCTCCCAAAGTGCTGGGATTATAGGCGTGAGCCACTGCGCCCGGCCCCACTAATTTTTTTTTTTTTTCCACATCTCCTAGGGTACCTCTTTTGGGAGCTAGTGAAATTCATTATTAGAGAACAATATTTGGAGGATGCTGAATGGTGCCTTGACTCTGTGTGGTCATTAAACATCTAGTGCTGAAAACTCATGAGGGAGCTCTTCTTTATTGTTTCACCATATGAGAACATGTGTTTACCATTAGAATCTTCTCTTTCTCTCTTTTTTTTTCTTTCTGGTAGATTCTAAACTCATCTGTTTCCCAACCTGAGACTTGCTTCTTCCAGAATTTTAAACAAGTCTTGAGTTTTGATATTTTGGGGAAGCACAGCCATTCATAAGTCTGAGAGAACCAAATAGTTGTGTACTTATGCCATAAAGAAAAACAAAAGTCTCAGAAGGGGAGGCTGAAGCATTTGACACTGGCTGGCCTGCCATGTAAGCCAACATAGTTAATAGATAGACGAGTAGTCAAATGCCTTTGTGTGATACTTGATAATGTTCGAAACCTAATGGTGTTTGTCTTGCCAATCTTATGAGATGGGTAGGGCAGTTATTATTATTATTTCAATTTTGTAAATGAGAAAACTGAGGGAAGCATATAACAGCGAAGTGACTTGCCTAGTCTCATTCATTCAACTACTATTTACTGAGCGCTGACTCTATGTCAGGCAATGTGCTGGGGGCTAGTGACCCAAAGATAGACAAGACAGAATGGTCCTGGCCCTGTAGAGCTGATAGTTTCAGGGTTACATGCTAAGTGGACAAATGGCAAAGGCAATGATGGCTTCTGCTCCTGGCCCAGTGAAAGACCAACACCAGCCATGGGAATATACTAAGTTACACATTTATTTTTCAATAGCTCCTTGAGTTCAGCTATGCCACTTGCTTCATTTTTTTCTTTCACTTGAAAACGTATGTGAACTTACATTCCTCCATGATGCCATTGAAAATAGGTATTTAGGCCAGATGCAATGGCTCATGCCTGTAATCCCAGTACTTTGGAAGGCCGAGGCGGGCAGATCACAAGGCCAGGAGTTCAAGACCAGTCTGGCTGACACAGTGAAACCCTGTCTCTACTAAAAATACAAAAAAATTAGCTAGATGTGGTGGCAGATGCCTGTAATCCCAGTAACTTGGGAGGCTGAGGCAAGGAGAATTGCTTAAACCTGAGAGGCAGAGGTTGCAGTGAGCTGAGACCATGCCACTGCACTCCAGCCCGGGTGACAATATAAGACTCCATCTCAAAAAAAAAAAAAAGGGAAAAAAAAGAATATAGGTATTTAATAAATCCTTTCTGGGAGTTGAGTTTGAGTTTGTTTTGGCTTTCGACTGATTGTGTGCTAAGTGGTGTAAGTTGGAAGAGACAGAAATGACTCATCCCTTGCCATCATGGTGAGACAAGACACACATAGAAAGCATGCAGAAGACAAGGCACATATGTGTGTGGGTATATGTATATGAGTCTCTATATAGATGGAGATTGTAAAGCATTTGTGCAAGTGGTCATAGTAAGCTCCTAGTTTTGCAGGATAAAAAACATTTTAAATGGGAAACTGAAACAAAACAAAACAAAAAAGCAGAAAAGAGATCAGAAATCACTGGAGTTATCAAGTGTCCCAGTAAGAAGTTTCACAGGGGCTGGGTGTGGTGGCTCATACCTGTAATCTCAGCACTTTGCAAGGCCACGGTGGGAAGACTGCTTGAATCCGAGAGTTCAAGATTAGCCTGGGCAACATAGCAAGACCCTATCTCTTCAAAAAGTTTTCTAAAAGTTAGCTGGGAGCGGTGGTGTGTGCAGGTAGTCCCAGCTACTTGGGAAACTAAGACAGTAGGATCATTTGAGCCCATGAGTTCAAGGATGCAGTGAGCTGTCATTTGTGCCACTGCCCTGGGCAACAGAGTGAGACCCTGTCTCAAAAAAAAAAAAAAAAAGTGGTTTTGCTCCTCCCAGAATTTAAGTGTTTTGGTAGAATGACAGACTCATAAAATGTGAATGCTGGAGGGGCATTTCAGGATTATTTGTCCAGCAACCTCCAGGTGAGAGAAAGAACATTCAGAACGGTTGGCTGAATTCAGAAAGCTAGTCTGCTACAGAAATGCATTTTAAACCAGCTTGGAGAAGCTGGTAAAAGGAAATGGCCTCTAAAGCTTACTGTGTGGGGCCAGGTAAGGATTACGGTTCCCCACAGACTCTTGAGACTTGATGCATAACAGTAAAGCAGTGTCTAGCCGAAGACTCATGGAAAAAAGAGGCCAGGGGGCCAGAGAAGCTACCAAGTGGTTAAAGAAAATGGCATAGCATAAGTGAGTTTGAGAAAATGACATCTTTTGTTTAAAGCACTGGGTTTATTTGCATTTTTTCTTCCTGACTGCTAAGACCTTAATCATAACCCTGTCCTGAACCCCTCTACCCTAGGGGCCTGCATTCAGACTCTCAGCCTTGTTCCATTACCTTCATAGTAATGACTCACACAGCAAGTATGGAAGGCCCTCATGGCGATGGTTATTTTAGGCAAGTGTCCAGGCAGAGCAACTATCTCAGAATAACTTGCCTGGCAGACTGTTAAGATGAAAATATTTGTATGCCAGTAAAAACATCAACATATTTTCTACTTGTCAATATAAATATATCAAATGAGATCATGAGGGAAAAGGCTTTGCAACTGTAAAGTATCTCTAGCTATGTTATATATTTATTATTAGCTTTTAAAATACCAAGATGGGCTAGAGAACAGCTCATAATTCCCACGGAACAGTTTCAAGACAAACAAAAAACAAAAAAACAAAAAACTACCTACATTTTTTAGGCCTTGTCCTTATGCTCCAGAGTTGTCTTTTGCTGAAAGATCTTAAGTGTGATTCCTTTTGAGTGGATTCTTTCACCCACGGCCACTCAGTAACACAAGGGGCCTGAGCCAGCAGCCTGATGAGACTGCGGGGCCTGCTTCAGGAAGGAGGGTAGGCTCTCTGGACCTCACACCTTCCTGACAGCTCAGCGTCTGAAAGGAGGCACTGTGATATGGCCTTCAAGGGGTGATCCCAGGTTTGTTAGTTTTGATCAACCTAGTGACATGTTTAGTTTCTTACAGGAGTGATAGAATTTTTAAATCTCCAAGTCCTAGTAGTTAAGTATACAAAACACTCCCCTTGCCACCACCCCCCATTAAAAAAACAAAACAAAACAAAACAAAAACTAAAGTGGTATTTTTAGGTCACTTATGTTAAAATTCAGTGGATACTGTTCTGAGGGGAGGAGCTAGGTAATTCCTTCATTAGTACAATTTATTTATTAGGCTAGCTACTTTCTCTAGAAAAGCCCAAGGGCTTAGGACTCTGCTTGTGGAAGGCAGACATGGTAGGGAATGCCAGAGTGGGCTCTGGGGAGGTGACAGGCAGCACTCGATCAGGGCAGGGTGGGGCTGAAGGTTGGAGGATGAGGATGGTTGTTGGGATGAGATGCACTTGAGCTTCAGCACCCATAGGCTCTGCTGCCCTGTGGCCATTTCCTGAGCCCCACTCCCTCACTGTATTAGTCCGTTTTCATGCTGGTGATAAAGACATACCCAAGACTGGGCAATTTATAAAGAAAAAGAGGTTTAATGGACTCTGAGTTCCACGTTGCTGGTGAGGCCTCACAGTCATGGCAGAAGGTGAAAAGCACATCTTACATGGCAGCAGACAAGAGAGAATGAGAGCCAAATGAAAGGGGAAACGCCTCGTAAAATCACCAGATCTTGTGAGACTTATTCACTACCACTAGAACATTATGGGGAAACTGCCCCTAGGATTCAATTATCTCCCACCAAGTCCCCCCCAACACATGGGAATTATAGGAGCTACAATCCAAGATGAGATTTAGGTGGGGACACAGCCAAACCATATCATCCCTCCCCCCGCCGCCCGCCACTTGTAACCCACTTCCACCCCCTCTTTTTCCTCCCAGACATATTTCCTTTAATTCCTTAAGTTGTAAAATAAAACCAAATTTCTTGGAACATTGTGTGGGAAAGACAAGAAAACTATATAAGCCCACCCAAATGGAACATTATTTTTCTTTGGCCTTTATATATAACATTTTCATATTTTCAAACCCGTTTCACACTTATGCTAAAATTCTAACCAATCTCTGCAAAAGGATGAATTAGGACAATTCTTATGACCCTTGAGTTTCATAATGTCAACGCAGTGATTTTAAATTCTGGCATTGGTCTCCCTTCCTCTTGGCTCACTCTTCGCATACCACACTTTGGGGAGATGTGTTCCAAACAAGAACTTATCCCATTGAGCAGGGTGGGCTGGTGGATTATTAACTACCTACTGAATCTATTAGGTTGGTGCAAAAATAATTGTGGTTCTTGCCCTTACTTTCAATAATTGTTGGACCTGCTAATTTCCATAGAGTTTTGTGCATGTTAGGTTCCTCTTAAATGCCACAGAAAATGGTGATTCATCTCTCGACTGCCCCCAGAGAATGGTGAAGAAAGGTCAAAAACATCCCCACCAGTGAATTACCAGGGCTAGTGGAAACTCTGTCCCCACCATAACCTTCGTCACCCCAGGCAGATCCACCTGGCAGATGACAGGAGCCCCACTTGCTGCCCTGAGCTGAGCACCTCTCCCAGCAACCCACAGGCACAGTGGGACTGGACAGCTCGTCCACCTCCACCCTGAGAGTGTTTCTACTTGGTTCATTGAAAGCGTTAACACCCTGCCGCGACAGAGCCCTGATTAAAGGCAAGATCAAATGAGCTCATGGGCATTTCCACTAGCATGAGGCTGACCAGTGACCTCAGAGCCAATCTTCCTTAATTCCCAAAGCATAATTTGAATTTTTATGAGAAGTGAAAGGAGGAGGTCAGTTATTTTGGACAAACATTATTTCAAACTCAGAACAGATGCTTCAAGTGATTCCCTACTTTTCTGCCTGCTTCCCTTCCTAAAACTATGCTTCCCCTTTTGTAAACCTTAGTGTGCAGCCTGTGATTGCAAGCAGAGCTGTGGGCCTCGAAAGACTCACCGTGAAAGTGAATGCGAACAGCAAAGCTGCTGCAATTCAGGGGCAGGGGTAAAGAAGGAAAGGCCAGTAGCATGAGTGGCTGTGTAGAATACTGCTCAGATTCACAGGAAATAGTTTCATTGAGCCAAGAAAAATTTTAGGAGCGATGTGGGAACACGCTTTTTAAAAACACTTGAAAAATTTAGACACTCCTTCCCATATTCTTCTTTTATTTTTTCCTTTTTTTTTTTTTTGTTTCAGTTCCCATTAATTATCTCACATCCCTCCTATAAATGTACCAAATATTTGATTGTTCCAAAATATTGGTTATTCCCTTCTTTTTCCTGTTTCAAACTGTATCCAGCCTTATTAAAGATGCTTTTTGTAAGCAATCATAGTATATTAGGCAAGCCATGAGCAGATAATTGCTAACAGTATACAACAACTTCCAAACTCTCTTCTTCAATCAGAGAAGACAGCTTCTTTTCTGATCAGAAATCAGAAAGCTGTATAAAACCCAGTGAAATCTTCATTTGCTTAGACTCTCGATTGCAGTAAGGGTTGACATTTCACCTGTAGCATGTTTTTTAACAACTTTTCACGAGCCAATCTTGACTTTCAGGAGATGAAATGAAAATGGCAAAATCATCAGTCTGGAGATCCACACTCTAAAAAGGGAACTGCTGTTCTTTTGAGAGATGCCCTCTCAGTAGGGGTCACTGGAAGTTCCAGATGGCCCCCTGACTGCTAACTAATTTTAGGCATCAGGTCCCAATAGGTCTCTGGGTTTAAGGAAGTCGAGACCATACTAAAGGCAGAGAGGGCGAAGAGGAAATAATGAATTTTAGTTTTCCCACACCATAAGGTGTTTGTGCCAAGGTAGCTATGTGTGTCAACACCAGGAATCCCCCTCCTGGGAGCCAAGAGGAAGTTTCTCAAAACTGGAAGAAAAGGTGTTTCCCCACATCAATCCAGCTTTGGAGACATTCTATTAGTGACATATGCCCCTTTCCCTGCCAGAATGAAATGTTCTGTGTGATAATAACATAGCTCTAAGAAAAGTAAGACAACGTTCTACATTTTTATAAAGCTCCATTTAAAAAAATAGTATTTCCAATTGTACGGTCACCAGAAGTACACAGTTATCAAAAATGCACACACTTCCCCTGGCATCTCCAGCATTGTCAGCTTTTTGTGCGTGGTCTGTTCTGGCATCTCCATTTTCTGCAGGATTATTTCCCTCCTTGCCAGTGCCAGCCTTTCCCTTTTTTCCTTTGGCATACCTCCTCTTCCTTCTTAGTAGGGGCCTTTTGGAGCTTGGGTTCTGGCTGTGGAGAAGCAGGTCTAGCAGACAACCTTGCCAGTCTTCTCTGTGGCTGATCCTTCAATGTGGCTGTATCTCCTGGAGCATCCCCTCAGCCTTTCTCCAGTGCTGGACGAAGGCACTGCATGGTGGGATGCAGTGATACCTGGGCTCTGGTCGGTCCAGGCGTCATTCTCACTTCTTCAAACTGCTGCTCCCTTCTTTTACTAAACATTAAAGAGGATGACAATGGGGCTCAGGGGACAGTGGGGACAAAGAACATGAAGATACTTTGATACCTTGATCATGAAGGGGCTTAGGAGGAATGATAGTCTCAGGGGACACAGACTAAGACTCAAGCCACCAAAGCCAAGCCTAGCATTTCCTTCACAATTTTGCTGAAGATGTCCTTATCCATTATTGAAATCTTTCATTTTACTGTATGCC
This sequence comes from Piliocolobus tephrosceles, assembly GCF_002776525.5. Taxonomy (NCBI): domain Eukaryota; kingdom Metazoa; phylum Chordata; class Mammalia; order Primates; family Cercopithecidae; genus Piliocolobus; species Piliocolobus tephrosceles. The sequence continues at coordinate 41,513,499 of NC_045434.1, read as the reverse complement.
TTAAGTTCTTCTAGTTGAAGATGTGAAGTTTGAATTTGGGGAATTTGTTATTTACGTTGGGAAAACAACAAGGTGAGAATATCAGCAGACGTTACCATTCCTTGCAGATGTTTAAGAATGTTCAGCCTCTAAGACTGTCTTAGTTGAGATTTCTGTGGCCTCTGTAGTAGGTTAAGCTATTAACCTATTATACTATTATTAAACTATTAACCTACTACAGAGTTCATCTGGTCCAGGCAGGGACAGCCAATCAGGACATCTTTAGTTGGCCTGATGCTCAGATGTAGCCATCACCGACTGACCAACTCTGGGCTGTCTTCTGCTGTGCAGATCCTGAGTAACCTGGTGATGGAGGAGCTCCTGCCCACTCTTCAGACAGACCTGCTGCCTAAGATGAAGGGGAAGAAGAATGACAGAAAGAGGACGTGGCTTGGTGTAAGCAATGGTTTTGCTCCACAACTGAGCTACTCAAAATGGGAACATTCCTTTCACTTTTCTCTTAGGGCATTTGTTGTTGTTGTTTGATATTTCCTTCCCTGGGTGTAGAAACGCCTACCTCCAACCTGCTCAGTCTCACTTACACGAAGACTGATCCAAATAGACTCCAACTCTGAAAGAAAAATGGCAATGTGTGTGCAGTTCTGTTTATGTTATGATGGTCTGTGATGAAGGCTCCTCCTTCCGCTTGACTCCATCAGCACTTACACATGACAGAGCCCTGATTTATGTGTTATTCCCTGTTGCAGCTCCTCGAGGAGGCCTACACCCTGGTTCAGAATCAAGTTTCGGAAGGATTAAATGCCTTGAAGGAGGAATGCAGAGCTCTGACAAAGGGCCTGGAAGGAACGATCCGTTCCGACATGGATCAGATTGTGAACTCAAAGAACTATTTAATTGGAAAGATCAAAGGTCAGTGGAGATAATCCATGGTCTTACTAATTAAACAAGCTGTACACACAGGGATCCACCACATAGCAGGAATGCATGGTTTCAGAGGACAATTAAACTTAAGAAATTGGGTGGAGGTGATCGCAGCTGCAACAGGAGCATGCTGGAGGTACTACTGGGGGCCTGGGCCTTCCTGTGGCAGCTTCATGGACACAAGGCAGAGGAAAGTTTGTTTCTTGCCTTTGGCAGTGCCTGTGTATTCTGATACTGCCCGCACCCCAACCCCCATTGTAGCACCCCCAACACTGAGTTAGACTGGCTTCTGCTCCACCTCCTCTCTGCTGTAAGCTCTCAAAGAGCAGAGCCATGTCAACCTGGTTTACTCAAGTACACCCAGGGCCTGGTGTCATGCCTGGCATATACAGACTCAGCAAATATTCAAATCAGTTAACACATGGATTTTCCTCTAACATGAAAGCCTAAAATTTTGGCTTAGAGTCATACCCAGTCACCCTACAAACCCAATAAATGTGGGTTTGTAGCCCCAACTCCAATATTAGCCAGTCCATGCATACTTGGGGAGGTCACTCAACTTCTATTTAGCTCAGTGTCCTCCTCTGAAATTAGGAGGACCCACAGGAGTGGTGTTGGCAAACTGAAGCCCTTGAGCCATATTGCGCCACTGCCTGTTTCTGTAAATAATGTTTTCTTGGCACACAGCCAGGCACAATCACTTATGTATTGTCTGTGGCTGCTTTTGTGCTACAACAGCAGAAGTGAAGAGTTGGAACTGAGACCTTACGGCACAAAGGCGCAAATATTTACTATTTGGTCCTTTACAGAAAACAGTTTGCCTATCGGCCATACAAGAGGCCTTAGACAGCCTCTAAGGAATCCTACAGAAGAAATTCTATGGTTCTCCATTCTATCTGGGGCCTCTACAACCCAACAAACACACCATACCTAGTGACCTAGTGTCACTTCAGAGGAGAAGCTTGCAGGCTCATCTGTGATTGTTTATCAACAGTCTTGCTAGAGAGTTCTCAGATTATTCACTCACTCACTCATTCATTCATTAGAAACTATTCACTATGTGCTTTCCAAGCGAGACAATGGAGTTTTAGCGTGACTGAGGAACACCCTATTCCTGTGCCCAAGAGGCTTAGAGTCTCGGGGCTGTCTGTTTTGTGGATTATTCTCTGTGGTTCAGGCCCCCTTTCCACTGCAGCCCAGCTTACTTCAGGGTTCTTAGCACAGGTCCTGCTGAGAGGAGGTTTGAGGAGGCACAGTTCCAGCACAGGTGTGTGTCTGTGTATCTCTGTGTGTCTATTTACGCCATCCTTTCCAAAACCAGCTCTACATTAACTTCAGAGAATTTGATGTTTTCTACTATCTGTGTCTCTTATTCCTCCATTAGCACAACTAATCTAGAGTTGACTATATATTGAAATACTTTGTACTACTTAAAACTACCAATGCTCAACTTCTGTGCCAAAATTTCTGCTATCTGGTGCTAAGCTGGGCTTAACCATGGCCATTCTCATGGCTGAAACTAAATCATCGTCCTTTGCCTAAATCTCTGTGGCTCCGGTGTATCTACTTATGATGGAAAAAGATTTTGCCCTGAATTAGTATTTATTTCCTAAAAGAAGCCATAAAAGGAAGTAATGATTGAGTCTCTTTAAAATGGAATATCAGTGTTACAGCTCTTTTAGAATTTGTCTAGCAAGCTTTCTAGTTTTTTTCTCAAAAATAAAAAATAAATGAATAAAATGAAATATCAGAAACACATTTTAACCAGGCATCCAGTGCTCCACCTTTAAAACAAGGAAGTGCGCTTTAGACTGCATTAATAAAGGGCTTTGTATTTCTAAAAAAAAATCCTGGGGAGTATTAAATGGTGATCTCTTTATTTCCTCCCATATGACTCTTGGGAGTAAAGCCCCAGAGCTTTAGTTCTGCTGCACAATTATTTATGCATTCAATAAGCATTTATTCTACTTCTGCTGAGTACAATGGCTGGAATGACTCAAAGAAGACAACGTGATTTTACAAGGAGAGGAGGATACAAAGCATGTCACAGATGCTGAGACAGAAGGAAAAACATGTTCCTACCAGAGGCAGAACAAAGAGCACAGTGGTTCCCAATACGAGCATAGATCCCATTTCAACCTCAAGAAGCTACGTGGGCGCCTCATAATGAGAGCACAGGTCTAGTGTCGGGGGACTGGAAAAAACAGTAATGCCAACAGGTACAATAAGAGTTAACAGTTTTTGAGTCCTTCCAAGGGGCCACTTCCAGAGTTGTAAGCACTCGTAATATAGTAAACTCATTTAATCCTCACCATAATTGCCTTTATGATCTCCATTTTACAGATGATAATATTGAGGTAGAAATTCAGTAACTTGCTGAGATTCCAGAGCTAGTTGTGGTAGAGTCGGGCTCCAAACCCAGGCCCTCTGGCCCTTGCCTTTCAGGCATCATCTCTCTGTTCAGCTCCTTCCTTCACTTCAGTAAGGCTTATGAATTAATGTATCAAACACATATGCATCACAGCATTATCTCTGCATGCTTGAAAAATAGCAGCACATACACAAATGGGACATGGAACGTATCCAGCCCATAAGGAAACACCTGCGGACCCCAGCTCAGGAAGCTGTGTGGGAGTTCCAGGACGTTACGGTGAAATTTGAACTGGACCTTGAAGAGAGGAGTAGGATGTTTACGAACAGAGGTAGAGGAAGGAAGGCAAGGTAAAGGAACATGGAATAAAGGTGCAGAGAGGGGGTGCGAGCACACTGTGCTAAGTAGGCATAGAGGGGGAGTGGGCAGAGGGGAATGTTCCCTCCCACAGCCCTCCTGTGCCTATCTTGGCCCCACCCAGCAGGTGAAATCTGCCATCTGCTGCTAGATCTTTATTGCATATTACCCATGTTCAGCATTGTTCTGAAATTTCAATTAGATGCTTTTCAAATACTTCCTCTCTTTAAAGTTAATTAACTAATAATTAATTTATTCTCCTGACAAACAGTTTTATACTTCAGTGTCAAGCAAGTCATTTTTGGAAGACTCATAGATTGTGTCATATTTGGATCATACAACTGAAAGCATTTTTTCTTAATAATTCTATGACCTGTGTAATATTTTACATCCCAAATATTGATGAGTGATTTGTAATATTAATAGTATTAGTCATTTTGAATTCTCAGAATAAGAGGCCATGATCTGGTCCTGCACCACTCTGTGAAATATTTCTGCCAGTTGAAATAAGAATGAAGCCATTCATCTCACTGTAAGCAAATTCCCAAGAAGAACTTAAGAAAGACACTTGAATGTTAGCCCTGCTCCTGCAAATTAGGGTGTCATGTTTGTCCAGTCATCGAACATCTCCAGGCCTCACTTTTTTCATCTGTAAAAGGGGGAGATTGGATACCAGCTCCACTTGGGCTTCTGTTTTCAGTTCTGTGATTCTATGACAAGGCTCTGTGACCTGCCTCGATCCACAAAGCTAGCCTTTCAGTCCACGGAGCAAGCTCAGGCTTCTTCCAACTCTGGCCTCCTTCACTCCATTGCGGCTTCCTAGCTGATCCTGAGAATTACCTCTGCTCTGAAAACAATGCAGGCTTCCATGTTCTACCCAGACTGGACCAGGAGCTTCACTGTGCTCTCCCTCTTCTAAATCAAAAAGCAGTACTTTCCTCTGGGGAGTGGAATTATAGTGACATTTTTTCATTCCTCTTCATGTTAAAAATGTACTCTACATTTCTGTCACTAAGCAAGTCATCTTGGTCAGAAAAACCTATTGTGATTTTGTTTTGTCTTGTTTTAATCAGGGATGGGGACAGGAGGTAGGGTGGCAAACTGAATGGAATTTGGTTCCATTGGCCCAAGAAAAGAATGTACTGGAGTTCTTAAAAAGTATTTTGGTGGGGATGGGGGATGGAATTATACTGAGTGATTAATTCCTAGGGAAATGAATTAAAACAATAAATTATGTTTTTAGAAGACAAACTATGCATATTTAATGATGGTGATTGACAGTAGATAGGTGAATCACCAGCCTTTTCTTCTTTGTATGAAGAGTTGCATGTTCAGAGGGACCAAGCAGAAAAATGCATTTTACCCCAGGGCAGAGGGAAGCTTGGGGAGTGGATAGGTTTGTTCCAGTTCTCAAATGGTCCAGTGGTTTTCCTTTCTTGTGACCACGAGCACCGGGCTCATTGTGCTAGTCTATCATGGCCACTAGAGCTTGCCTTGCCTGTTAAATGGCTCCGTGGGGCACCATTCAGCTCTGGTCTGGCTCCAGTGCCCACAAACCCAGTTTTGCCAGATGTCACAGTTTTTTTGGCTATTTCCTACCTCAGCGATGGTGGCCCAACCGGCGGAGAAAAGCTGTGTGGAGAGTGTGCAGCCATTCCTGGCGTCCATCCTGGAGGAGGTCATGGGACCAGTGAGCTCGGGATTCAGTGAAGTACGTGCACTCTTTGAGAAAGAGGTGGATGAACTCAGCCAGAACTTCCAGAACACCAAAGACAGTGTCCAGCTGAAGGAGGTAGGATACAGAGCTGAGGAGCTGGGTGTGAATGGTCTGCCTGGCTGCGTTTTCCATGGGGCTTTATCTGCCATTTCTCCCTCCCTTCCTCCCTTCTTTCCTTCCTTCCATTCTTCTGCCCTACCCTCCATTCATCCAGCCTTTCTTCCGTTCATTCAGAACCCCCATTCATCCATCTATTCATCCATCCATCTGATAGTTTTACTGATGGTTTTCAAGTTAGAAAAATAATAACCTGTTTGTACAAGTGAAACAATATACTCAAATATATATAAAGGCAAACTTAATCACCATGACTGATACCTACTAATCCTAGTCCACCCCAGCCTCCTAGGCTACCCCCATTCCCAACTCCCTGAATTAACTAATAGAAATAGCTTGGTATATATTTTTGCTATAGTTTTTCTTTATTCATACAAGTGTATATCCTCATTTGTAGAACATTGTTGGTTTGTTTTCAAAAATATAGACTCATGATATGAAATTTGATTAAAAAAAAAAACTTCAGCCAAATTAAATCTAAAAGAGTTTAATTGAGCAACAAACTATTTGCAAATCAGCAGCCTCTAGAATCCCAACAGATTCACAGAGACACTCCAGGGGTGCCTCATGGTCAGAACAGATTTATAGACAAAAAAGGTCAAGTGACATACAGGAATTGGAAGGGAGGTACAGAAACAGTGAGATTGGTTACAGCATGGCCTTATTTGAACGCAGTTTGAACATTCAGCAGTCTATGAGTGGTTGAAGTATGGCCCCTGGGATTGGCCAATACTCAGCTATTGTTACTACTGAGTTAGGTTTTCAATTTTGTCTGACTAATAAGCTAGGTTACAGTTCATCCACAAGGACTCAAATGTATAAGTAAGGTGTCCTTCTTAAGCCATAGTTAGTTTGCATTAACAATTCCCCCCCTTTTGCGAAGGATATGAACAGACACTTCTCAAAAGAAAACATTTATGCAGCCAACAGACACATGAAATAATGCTCATCATCACTGTTCATCAGAGAAATGCAAATCAAAACCACAGTGAGATACCATCTCATGCCAGTTAGAATGATGATCATTAAAAGGTCAGGAAACAACAGCTACTGGAGGGGATGTGGAGAAATAGGAACGCTTTTACACTCTTGGTGGGAGTGTACATTAGTTCAACCATTGTGGAAGACAGTGTGGTGATTCCTCAAGGATCTAGAACTAGAAATACCATTTGACCCAGCGATGCCATTACTGGGTATACACCCAAAGGATTATAAATCATGCTACTATAAAGACACATGCACACATATGTTAATTGTGGCACTATTCAAAATAGCAAAGACTTGGAACCAACCCAAATGTCCATCAATGATAGACTGGATTAAGAAAATGTGGCACATATACACCATGGAATACTATGCAGCCATAAAAAAGGATGAGTTCATGTCCTTTGCAGGGACATGGATGAAGCTGGAAACCATCATTCTGAGCAAACTATCACAAGGACAGAAAATCAAACACAGCATGTTTTCACTCATAGGTGGGAATTGAACAATGAGATCACTTGGACACAGGGTGGAGAACATCACACACTGGGGTCTATTGTGGGGTGGGGGTCTGGGGGAGGGATAGCATTAGGAGAAATACCTTATGTAAATGACAACTTGATAGTTGCAGCAAACCAACATGGCACATGTATACCTATGTAACAAACCTGCACGTTGGCACATGTACCCTAGAACTTAAAGTATAATAACAAAATTAAAAACAATAATAATAATTCTGCCCTTTTGGTCATTTTCTCAATTTTGAGAGATTGACCAAAGCCTTAGTCGTTGATGTTATTAGCACTATCATAAATGTACTTACATGGTTTTGAAACCCACTGGGAAACAGCAGAACAGTGAGTTTTGCAAGGAGGGAATAAGGACTGAGTAGAGGGCACCTCCTTATGCTGGAACATTTACAGGAGAGAAACAAAACCTGGTCTGTTCTAGGATCTATGTGTTTTCTTAAAGTCCTAGCTTGATTATGTCATATTTAGCAGAAATGGCTCTATTTTAGTTTGGTTTGGTTTGTTGGGGCCTAGTGCATGAACTTAGTCCCAAATAATGGCCTCCCATTTAAAATTTTGTTTAAAAATAATTCTCCCTTTTGAGCCAGGTTCTCACTTAGGGGAGAGTGTGACCAAAACTTAGGGCCTTAGCACCACTCTCAGTTACCATCATTTTGGGTTTCTGGTCTTGGCGTGTCATTCATATAGGTTATGGAGTCCTCATGGTCGCATGTTTCTTTCAGCTTTTGTCATTTCAGTTGAAGAGGGACCATTTGACATCCTAGAGATGGCTGCATGCAAACATTTAAAACCTTTGAGAGAATACGGCACCCAGGAAGACTATTATTATGACTACTGGGAGGATAAGATCAAGAGTTTGGAGTATGCTCCTTACCCAGGGTCTCCATAAACCAAATCACCTAAAATTAAATATATTAAAGAATGAGCTAGATGAAGAGTCTACTCACTTGACTAGGTGGTCTTTTCATTAATCCCCTACAGCTGAATTTTTATAATCTACATATGATGTATTTCTGCATAGGCCACAAGTGTCTGCAGCTGCATAGGTACATTTCTGTTTAGCCAATTTTATTATTTAGCACAACTTTCACAAGAGAATTTAAAGTCTGTTGTGTAACAACAGCCTATAAAGTAGAATTTGCTGTAGGGCCTATTATGAGAGAGACATTTCTAATTACTGTCTTTTAGTCTAAACCATGGAGAAAGGACCTAACAAATGATGTCCTTCTAGAAGAGTGAAGGCCTCCTGGCAGTGTTCTCTTTAATCCATGATGCAGGTTAAGAGGAGTTTTGACTGTTTATGAGGCAACGTATGTACCACTAAAGTTTCTCACCTACATTGGGCCTCAATCTGTCTTCTATTAAAGTATAAGGTTATTCATATATAAGGTTGGCTGCAAAATCCTTCACAGATAAAATTATACCCTGTAAGTGTACATAATAGACTCCCTTTTCATTTATATTGTTCATAGAGGCATGCACAAGGAAAAAGTATTCAAAGATCAGAGTCTTGTGATAGCAGAAGTCTTCATCCATGATCTTGGGAAAAGCTGTTCACATCAAGGATGTCATCTTCTTCTGGGGAGAAACTGTCCTGGTTAGTTTAACTTAAGGGGTCCAGTGGGTGTACAGTTCCAGGACTGTGAAGCGACCCTTCTCAGTTGTGAGATTATGAACCCAAGGTTCAAGTCTCCAAAGTTTTGCTGTAGTATGGAGGGCAGTGACAGTCTTTCTCTGATGTTTTCAGAAGATATAATCTTCAGGTTCTAGATGAAGGGATTGTCCTCAGTGAACCATAAAAAGCTTTCTTTACCTGGTGAAAATACATTGTAGCATAATAATCTACTGTTATAACATCAGCCCTCTTGCATGGGAAAGCTTTTATACAATTAGAAAACATGCATTGAAAATGACAGTTTAATGAAATCCCTTTATAAATGTTTAAATGGCCCATCAGATAGCCAAATATACCTGAAGCTTTAATTTTTTTCCCAGGAATATGGAAGCAAATATTGGTTCTAAACTATTTCCATAATTTATAAGTTACCACATCAGTAGATTCAATTTAGATTATTTTATCTTTTCCATGACGAGTCATGGAATGCAGAACCTTTAATAATAAAAGCTTAAGGACTCAGGAAGGACAAGGTGGCCATCCTGGTTCTTCATGAGTCCATGCTTAACATTGGGCTTATGTCCTCTTGAATACCAGTTGTTTTTCCAATTTAGGTGCACAGCACTGCTAACTAATGGGTTATCATAGGTAATTTGACTTAGACGGTGGAGTTCGTTCAAATTGTATGTTTAAACAATTTTAGTATTGGCTGATTTAGCATGATAATCTAGAGCTTGGTTTTGAAAGGTTTGTCAACCTTTTTTAACAATGTTTAAAACACAGGTTTTAAACATTGGATATTACAAAATAGAATCTTAGGTTACCTTCAGTCATTCATTTAGCCAAAATGATGATACAAAAATTTTTTAAAGAATGAAACATTACTCTGATAGAGAGGAGACCAGCTTTCCAAATAAGACCCAATGAGGATAGCATGAGGCCAACTGCCTGTCTCCTTTCCTTCCCTTCCCCCCCCCACCTTTTCCTTTTGTAGTTTACTTAAAAGGTAAACAAAAACCTTTCATTATCTTTTAATATTATATAAAAATCCTTTTTAAAAGAGAAAGCCAAATTTTATGTTTCCATTAGTGTATTTTTAATGTTAAAGCTGGTTTTTAATAACATTTTATAAATATATTCAATTTTAATTACTTTGACCATAAGGTAAGATTTTTATAAACCTTTTATAACTCATTAGAATTTTTTTTCTCAGAACAGAACAATGTTCCAAGAAAACTCTGTTGTGCTTTTATTCCAGTGTCCAATTTAGGGAAAAAATGATAATGCCATTTTATTTAGCCAATATACTCACACATAGAATCTCTTACAGTTAATTTTTTATAAACCTTGCAGAACATGTTCAAACCTTTAGCTTTATTTAATTTAAAACAATCCTTTAACCCTCTAACCTAAGCAAAAATTTATATTTCCATACCTTCTTATAATCTCTTACAAAAAATACATTTCATTCTCCTTACATACCTTGCATGTGAACCTATTTTCTTTAAGTAGGCTGAATTACATATTACAGTGTTAACTCTCAGCAACTTTTACTTTTGGTAAAAATCTTGTTAAATAAGGGATTTAATTATGTACTAGGTGTGGAGCCTAGGACCCAGACAGATAAGGTCTGACTTATTCCAGCATCTAACTCCATGTGTCTCAGGCCTTACCTGGCTGTAAAGCAGGCAAACTGTACAGTTAAAAGTCAAAGTGGCAGTTTATGAAGCACCTTTAAATTATACAACATTTCTGGCACAAATTCTTTTTAATAAATTATTTCACAACTTACACAGACCATGTATGACATGTTTAGACTTTCTGACTTGCCTAAACATGTCTCTTTTTAAACATCCAGTCATTTTACTTTAGGACAAGAATTTACCATACAACACCCTCTCTTATGTAAAATCTCTTTTCTTTATAACCTTCTTTGCATGTCTAGGGGGCATGGTTAATTCCATGTATCCCCAGGCCTTATTTAGAATTTAATGTCTCCAAAATAAATTGAACAATTTTCAAAAAAGTCAAAGTTGTTTGTGACCTTAAAGCATTTAGCAAACCTATTATCTGACCTGCATAATTTAGACAAAATGTCTTTATTTTATCAATAATCTTTAAAGCTGTTTTCATTTCCCAAAAATTCCTGAAGTTACATGAACTAAAAGGTATTACAGTTTTTATTTTGCTTTCAAAATATTTGATGTAAGTGCTTATTTTTGTTTAAGCCAATTAATTAGAATTCTTTTATATAAACATTATACACAACACATATATAATTACACAGACAGACAGAAGAACATTATACAGTAGTTGTAAGATTTCTCATTTGCTAGTTTTTTAGTTTCTTAATTGGTTATTGACTTTATGGTGGAGTCCTTGGAAGAACAGGGCCAGGAAAGGGGTCTCTGGTGCCTCCAGGCTGTTAGAGCTTGAATACCCACTTTTAATTAAGCTGACTTTTAACCATAGCACTCTTTAATAAAGTCTTTTTAAAATTTCTTTTTAACCAATTTTAGCCAGGCCAAATGGCTGATTATTTCTGGCTTTTGAAATGTACCATAGTAGGTAATCTCGCAGATGCTCAGAGAAAGGAAAATTTAAGATAGTCCGTGGAGGATAAGAGACTAGACAAGGTTATGCAGATATTCAACCAGAAAGAGTTTGCTTCCTCAGCAGGGAATTGCACCTGGACCACCAGTGCGAAAGGGCAAAACCTTAGCTACTGAACTACAGCATGGGGTAATCTCTACTGCCCTTCCCAGAAGGAATCTAGAGTAGTTAACAGTGAGTTTGCAAAGGCTTTTAACTACTCAAGATAATTTTTAGAGCTAACTATGACATAAACCCTAAAATTCCTGTTCCCTGGAAGGCAGAGACCAAGAGAAAGTACTGCTATGTGATTACAAAGTCAAGCTCCTAAGAACATAAAACAAGATGGAGATAAGCAGTGATTTTTACCATTCATTCAACTGTTTTTACAGAGAGAGAAGCCAGAAATCTGACTGGTAAGAAATTCTTACCTTTTGGCCAGCATGCCAGGCTCTGGGCTCCCTTTCCCTGAGTGGCTTTAGTGACCCAGCTTGCTGCACCATCACGCTGGGGTCCAAGCCGCATCATAAAGGAAAATTATTTTTTTTCACTCTGGCCAGAGCAAAATAATAAAACATAGACATTAGCCACTCTGCTTAGCACCCAATATCAAACTGGCAAGGCTTAAATTTGCCCTCAGATGGCCCTCCTCATCTTTAATCAAACCTCCAACTAGGAGTTTCAAGGCGCGGTCTCTGGGCAAGATGGTTGCCCTGAGTAACGGAAAAGATATGAAAGGAAAATAAGATGAAGGAAAGTATTGCCTGTGGCATTGTGCAGAAGGTGAAGAGCTCAGGGAGGCCAGAGCAAAACCCATTCATTTCAGCGACACTGAAAAGTTCTGATGGCCGCTAGTTAGTAGCGAAAGGATCTTTTCCAGCAGTCTCATCAGCTCTCAGGTTTCCCTCTTTTTGGGGAGGGAAGAAAAAGTTCCCCATGTCCCACGATCCTGTACATGCCTAATCCTGTCACCCACAGCTATCAGCAAAGAGTGTAAGGCAGATTATTCCAAAGAGAATAGTGCCAAAACCGTTCCTAGCCAAAAGAGACTTCACTGAGAGCCCTCATTTTAAAAATGTACTTCAGTGCAGCCAGGCACAGTAGCTCACGCCTGTTATCCTGGCACTTTGGAAGGCCAAGGCGGGTAGATCACGAGGTCAGGAGATCGAGACCATCCTGGCTAACACGGCGAAACCCCATCTCTACTAAAAATACAAAAACTTAGCCGGGTGTGGTGGCGGGCACCTGTAGTCCCAGCTACTCGGGAGGCTGAGGCAGGAGAATGGAGTGAACCAGGGAGGCAGAGCTTGCAGTGAGCTGAGATCCCGCCACTGCACTCCAGCCTGGGCAACAGAGAGAGACTCCATCTCAAAAAAAAAAAAAAAAGAAAGAAAGAAAAAGAAAGAAAGTACTTCAATGCATTGTTGTTCATTTGGAACATTCCATTGTAAGTTATCTTTAGTAAGAATTTGCTGTTTCTGTAAGACTTCACTGCCTCCCAGGCCTAATGTGTAAGCCAGAAGGAACTTAGTTTTCCAGAAATTAAGGAGCCCATTTTTACCTAAAATATTGGCTTTACTCCCAGGTTCTCTTGATTAACTTAGCCAGTGATTTTTCCTACCTAAGCACACAAGAAAAATGAAAAAAGGGGTAGAACACAGAAATCCCTATGAATTTTCAAAAGCCAAATTTTATAACCCCTGCAATATTACTGCTTACTACCAGTTCCTTTCTGACCCAGTCAGATATAAGAGGCCTCTAACTCGATCCAAGCCAGTTAATTCCCGGATCAAATCTGTTCCTGGACCCAGTCCAGTTTCTGTCATAACTACAAACCCAGTTTGGATCAGAAACTTGCTCAAAGAAACTCAGAGAACTCAAAATACAAATCCATGGAGCTCCAAAACCCTAGAGGGAGCTTACCCGCGATCCCCAGCCGCTCTGAGAGATCAATGGACACAGGTGGGACCTGCAGGTACCTTGTGTGTTCGTTCACTCAGCTCTCCTGGGGGTCACTAGAAGCTCCACTTCGGATCCTGCTTCTGACACCATCTGATAAAAGAAAAACTTCAGCCAAATTAAATTTAAAGGAGTTTAGCTGAGCAATGAATGATTCGCAAAGCGGGCAGCCCCTAGAATCACAGCAGATTCACAAAGTCTCCAGGGGTACCTCACGGTCAGAATAAATTTACAGACAAAGAAGGTAAGGTAATGTACAGGAATCAGAAGTGAGGAACAGAAATAGTGAGATTGGTTACAACTCAGCATTTGCCTTATCTGAACACAGCTTGAACATTCAGCAGTCTATGAGTGGTTGAAGTATGGCTGCTGGGACTGGCTAACACTCAGTTATTGTTACAGGTGCATACTACTAAGTTAGGTTTTCAATTTTGTCTGACGCTTACAGTTTATCCACAAGGACTCAAATATAGAAGTATGGAATCCTTCTCAGGCTATATTTAGTTTGCTTTAACAGATCAATATTTCTCAAAGTATAGTCCCCAGACCAGCAGGGTCATCATCACCTGGTTGTTTAAAATGCAAATTCTCAGGCCCCACTGATGATCTGCTAAATCAGAAACTCTAGGGGTAGTGCCAGGAGTTTGTTTTAACAAGACCGCCAGAGGTTCTGGTGTACCCTACAGTTTTAAGAATCACTGACAAAGATATAAATTGGCAGTTTGGTTTTATACTTGACATATCATGATGAACATCCTTACAAGTCAGTAGATAAAACCAGATGCCTCTATTTCTTTTCCTTTATTCTTTATGCATATGTACACATATATAATTGTACATTAACAGACTCACTTTACAGATGTTTTGGGGTTTCTTATTGCAGCCTGTTTTGTTTTACTTGTCTTCATTCTCCCCCTTCCCCAATGCCACCACCTCCCCTCAAGCAACTCATGTTAACAACTTAGCATATGCCATTCTATATTTTCCCCATTCTCATCTAACACATAAAACACACACTTAGAGGCTAGACTTTAGATTGCCTGCTTTAAGAAAAATGGGATTATATTTTATATATTACTCTGCTTATCAGTTTCTCATCCAAAAATACCTCATGAAACTGTTTCCAAGGTAACTGTTTTAGCTCTAAATCTTTCTTTGTAATGGCTGCATGATATTTCGTGTATGGATACACCATGATTTATTCATTCGTCTCAATATTGCTGACATTATGAATAAAGCTGTAATAAATGTATATATTTATATACATATATATTTATATACATATATATGTATACACACACACACACACACACACGCACATATACCCTGATGTGTTTATTTCTGTAGTATACATTCCTAGGACAGGATTGCCAGGTTGAAAGTACATTTCTCATGTTAAAAAATGTTTCCATTGCATTTCAAAAAAAGGATTTAAATTTTACATTTCCACTAATTGTGTATGATAGGGGCTTTCTCCCCCATATTGCCATCAGCAATAGGTGTTATCATGTGATTAAACTTTACCAATCTGATAGGAGCAAAGTGGGAACCCTTTTTCCCTCTCCTGTCTTCTTAATTGATATTTTAAAAAAAATAGACACATTCCATTTTGTGAGGAGCTGCAAGTTCCCCAGCATGCTTTTGATCCTTAATTCCACTTCAGTGGACCTCTCCATAACTCACTTCATAAAGGGAGCAGTATTTTCCCTTTAAAGCATAATGAGAGTGGGCCCTTTTAAAATTCCTGTTTAGAGAAACCTAGAAATCTAGATTATCTCTTCTGCGTGAGCTGAAAGTCAGACAGTGCATCCTATATTATTCATATGTACCCTGCCTCATTCCCCAGTTCCCTCTAGACCCTCCATTTTCGGAACCTTTCTTTCTGCCTTCTTCTGCTCCACCCATTCCCCTGTTTATTTTAAGCCTCCAGTATCCCCTTTAAAAAATGATTTTAAAATAAGCTTGGAAAACAGAATGCATTCTGTTGCAACAACATTTGTTGATAACACTTTAGGGCTTTAGCAGGTGAGGTCTGATGCTGGAAGCCCAATGACCTCATTGATTGAGTGCAAACTAGAGTAGGAGGGACACCAGTTCTTCAAACTGGATACCTCTCCCAGTTCAGGGCTCTGCCTCTCCACTTCCCATCCCTTAGCACCTGAAGCAACCTATAGCAGAGGGAAGCCCTGTGGGCCCTGGCAGAGCCTCATACAATTGTGAGAAACTCTGGCTTCCCTTCCAAAGTCCAGGAGTCCAGGGAGCATCCCGACCTCCCTGGGGTTTTTTGAGAGGAGTGTCACTCACTAAAGAAGATTTTGGAAGCCTGGGGGCCCAGCAGCAACCATGTGTCAGAGCCTACCTGCCTGGTTCTTGAGCTCTGGAAGTGGGAGCTTGGAGTTCATCAACAGCTTACAAAGACTGGAGTCCCCCTGGGTGCACCCCTGGGTCTTCCTGTCATCCAGTTGGTGTTTCTGCTGGTTTCTGTCCTACCATTACAGCTACCCTAGGAACCCACTGCAGGAGGAAAATAAGACAGTTGAAGGTGTCACAGATGTAGGGATCCGAGTAGTGATTCACTTTAACATCATTTGATTGTTTAGAATGTATGTAATATGCAATATGTATGCAATACCACTTCTCGATCTGAGGGTGTTTAATGTTTCACTTCACCAAAATGCAGCATCTAGACCAGCTTATGAATCTTCCGCTGCATTCTGTGAAGATGGAACCTTGTTATACTAAAGTCAACCTGCTTCACGAGCGCCTGCAGGATCTCAAGAGCCGCTTCAGATTCCCCCACGTTGATCTGGTGGTTCAGAGGACACAGAACTACATGCAGGAGGTGGGTGTGGCAGGGGCATCCCTGGTGGATGAGGGTAAACAGAGAGCAGAGAAATGGGTGCTGGCCAGTGAGCCCAGCTGCTGGTGTAGCTGAGGGAAATGCGTTGCATCTCTTTAGCCATCATGTTGAGGGAGGACATGTTCAGTCCCTCCACTGGCTTCGTCTTCCTTCCATGTAGGTGAACATCATAGACAAGATATAGTGCAGAAAAATAAAGTAGCATTAATTGATAACTACTCGATTTGTCAAATCAGTGCTTTAACCTTGGCTACACGTTGGAATCACCTGGAATACTGATGTCCAGGCTGGAGTGCAGTGGCACAATCTTGGCTCACTGCATGCAACCTTTGCCTCCCAGGTTCAAGTGATTGTCTTGCTTCAGCTTCCTGAGTAGCTGGGACTACAGGCTTGTGCCAACATGCCTGGCTAATTTTTGTATTTTTTAGTAGAGATGGGTTTTACTGTGTTGGCCAGGCTGGTCTCAAACTCTTGATCTCAAGTGATCCGCCCACCTCAGCCTCCTGAAGTGCTGGGATTACAGGCATGAGCCACTACACCCAGCCTATGTGGCTACTTTTTGATAGAACATCCCTACCCTGATTCCTACTGCTTCTAATATGCAGCCAGGATTGAGAACCACTGGCTTAAATTAATTCCCTAATGTAATTAAGAGCAAACCAATCAATCAATCAATCATAGCTTCATATTTGAATTTCTTGAGTCTGCTTGACAGGTTTCTCTCTCTTTTTTTTTTGTTTCATAAGGAACCTTTTCCCCAGTAACAGGAATGAATAGCACAAACTCGTTCCATATTATGGTGTTTCCTAAATGAACAAGGGGTGTGGTCATCAACACTCTAAAGGACACCATGCCGTTTCACACAGATATTCTGAGGAGACATTACTGTGGGCCAGACACTGTACCAGATCCCACTTCAGGGAGCTTGAGTGAGACAAATTCTTAGATAAATTCACTACGGTGTTGAAGGTATGATAAAGGTATATATTGTGGCCAGGCACAGTGGCTTACGCCTGTAATCTCAGCATTTTGGGAGGCCGAGGCGGGTGGATCACTTGAAGTCAGGAGTTTAAGACCAGCCTGGCCAACACGGCAAAATCCCATCTTTACTAAAAATACAAAAAAATTAGCCGGGCATGGTGGTGCGCACCTGTAGTCCCAGCTACTCGGAGGCCGAAGCACGAGACTCGCTTGAACACTGGAGGCAGATGTTGCAGTGAACCAAGAGTGTGCCACTGCACTCCAGCCTGTGTGACAAAGCGAAACTGTGTCTCAAAAAAAAAAAAAAAAGTATATATTGGATGCTTTGGGATCATGGGCTTGGGGAAGAAAGGAGCATTTTTTTTTTTTTCATAAAAGTTATGGACAGGATTAAGTGATACATTTTAGCTAACCCTTGAGTTGTGAGGGATGAAAGAGGAAGAAGGAACAAAATTGGGCAACAGTTTAGCAGAAGTCTCTTTCGTAATACTGGACCCTGGTGACGGGAACACAGGCAAAGGTGCAGAGAATAAGATACCTGCACTACTTCTGCTTTCTGAGCCATGAGCGTGTCAGCCACTGTCCCCACCCATCCCTGACCTTCCTGCCTTCCCAGCCCTGCAGAGAGAGGGAGAGATATGCTGCGGAGGGCTTTACATCCACTTAAAAGTGGAGGTGCAGCCAAAAACTAGTTGAAGAAGGCTCTAGCCTCATCCCATAATCAGTGGCTGCAGGTATCAAAGAATAGAAGAGGAGTACCCACAGGAGATGACAGAACGCTTGCTCAGTCCCACGGCCTTGGGTTTTTCCAACTTCTTCCTGCTCCCACTGTGGCCACGTGACCATTTGTTTCGTAGTCTTGGTGATGGGGTCATGTTGCTCTGGGTCACCCCCAGAGTAACAGCCGAGGGGACTCATCTCTGATGGCCCCTACTCTCCAAGCCCACTTAGCCAGGCCTGTGGTTGGTGATCCCAGCCTCTGACTGTGGTCTGTTTCTGTGTCACTTCTGCTTTCTAGCTAATGGAGAATGCAGTGTTCACTTTTGAGCAGTTGCTTTCCCCACATCTCCAAGGAGAGGCCTCCAAAACTGCAGTTGCCATTGAGAAGGTTAAGCTCCGAGTCTTAAAGGTAAAACCGTTCTCTTGTTTGTGGGAAGCATAAAATGAGAACATGACCCCTGTTTCTTTTGTGAAATGGAAAATACCATGTTCTCTCCTTCGCTCTAATCTTTCCCCACTCCTTCCTCTACAAAGTCCAGTGACTTGTCAATCTGCTGCGATTTCTCCAGTGTGACTTCCATGCCTCTTCTGCCATCTAGTGACCACTGTTAGTCCTCAGTATCATTACCCACAGCTAGAGGCCCTGTGTCCCAGCTTTCATAGAGATCCAACTCGACAAACATTTATTGGCTGTCCACTATAAGTATTGTATGGGATGTAAAAATAGGCAAGGCACAGCTTCTTTCTTCAAAGAGGTTACAAATATGGTAAAATCCATTAAACTGGCAAATATTTTATTGAAAAATCAAAACCTCATGGCAAAGGAAATACTCCAAGGAAAAGAAACCTACCATATGAAATTGTTTTAAAGGTACTTCAGCGTAAGTGTATATTAAAATAGTTTTAATAATAGGAGCTTGCGCATATGTTATATTTTAAAAGCTTTTACTTGATCCCTACAAGAACTTGTGCATTCACTAGAATACGCCCCCATTGTACAGATGAGGAACTGATTCTGTAAAAGCTAATATGACTTAATTAAGCTCAACAGGCTGGTCAATGGTGAGTTTAAGGATAAATGATCATACACCTAGTCCACTGATTTTTTTTACTGCTTTCTAGTTATCCTAAAGAGTGCTTTGGAACAGAAGATCAAAGTCCCACAGAGCCTAAGGGTGATCTCTGAATTTCGGACTTGATCTTGATGCTTCACAGGCAAGAGGAAACTAGCAACCAATTCACTGATATTAAAAATGATACTGATCATGGTAACACACATAATAATGAAATTGCAATGGAACTAAAAAAAAAGATAGTGTCAAATGCTTTAGCATACAGAAAGAAAGGAAGAAAAATGTAGAAAGGTGTTCAAATATTAGGACCACAAGTTTGAGAGAGATCTTGAGTGCCTTTAGTTCAACTTCATGTTCAGTGTTCAGCAGATTCCCTCAAGGGGTGATCCCACTCGTGCTCCGACACCTGCACTGGCAGGATGCTTTTTGCCTCTCAGGATAGCCCATTTGAGTTCTTGACAGCAAGAACATGCTTTCTTATGTTAGACCAAAGTTCTCACCACTGGTCATTCCAGTTCTACCCACTTCATTCATAACCTTCTTCCACGTGGCAGCCTTTGGTTGTTTGAATAAGTTATAACTTGCCCTAAGTTATTATCTCCAGTATAAACACCTTGGTCTCTTTAACCGTTCTTCACTTGGCCTGACCATTCTTCTCACTGCCTATGACTGTACTTTGATTTATCTGTGATCCCCTTGAAGTGAGATCTAATATTAAATCCTGGTCTCCATGTTGGGATGTCCAATGCAGAACAGAGAGAATCATCATCTATCTTGTGCTGGATACTGAACTTCTTTGGTTAACACATCACAGTGTTTATGGAGCCACTAGCCAGGCCTTCTCTTCCCTTGTGGAAATCATTACAACCCACTGACCCTGCTTTGAGGATGTGGAGTAATAGATGATCACGGACCTACCTGGGACAGGAGTAATAAAGTACAAACTCACCCCCCAATTCTATCCGCAACTTCTTTATAATGCAGAAGTCACCACTCTGTTTTGATCTTGCCTCAGTTTCCACACCTGTAAAAGGTAAGAGTGAGATGGATCATTATCAGTTATAACCTGTGCCTGCAGTGTGAGGGGATTACATGGAAAGATCTCTGAGGCCTTGGAAATACAAGAGTTCTCAGACATTAGGGGAAAAAGAGAGGTGAAGTGGGTGGGTGAGTTTTTTGCACAAGCATAAGTCAACAGATTGTAATGTAACTATTTAACATATGTTTCTTTATTGACAGCAATATGATTATGACAGCAGCACCATCCGAAAGAAGATATTTCAAAAGGCACTAGTTCAAATCACACTTCCCACCGTGCAGAAGGCACTGGCGTCCACGTGCAAACCAGTAAGGGGATGAGTTACCCTAAAGAGCTTGCTCTTCTTACCTCTGAAGTTCAAACAAGTTCTTTTGTGATGTGTACTGGCAAACAGCAGACTGGACCAGGGAGGGATTGGCAGACATTTTTGTAAATGGTCAGATAGTAAATCTTTTAAGCTTCATGGACTGCACTATTTCTGTTGCAACTATTTAGCTCTGCTGTTGTAGCACACAAACAGCCATTGACTATATATAAACAGACTTTATTTGCAAAAACAAGATGCTAGCCAGATATGCTGACTCCTGTACTAGACAAAATCTCAAAAGGCAGTGATCTGAATTTGAGTCAAACTAGGGGTTGACATAGAATACCTAAGGATACTGGGTGTTCCTCATTATAGTATGACTCATAGGTCCAACATGTCCTCTGAAACTTGACCATTGCATCCAAAAAAGATCTTAGCTAACACGATTACAGGATATGTGTTCTGTTAAACCCAGCAATGTTGTTTAGCGAAATCAATGGAACCACTTAAAACCTCTACAAACATTGAGCATCCAGTGAGAGCCATGATTACGAGGGTGTGACTTCATCTGTAGAGCAGAGCAGTGGGCCAGCAGAGACTGAAAACAGCTCTGCGAGGAGGTTTTATTTATATCCTCATGGTACAAATGAGGAAACCTGTGTGGTTAAGCCACTGAGCCAGGGCCACAGACCTGGTGACCACCAGAGTGTGAACCCGGTTCACACTTCCCTGTAACATGATAGGCACTCAGGAAATTGTATCAAGTACTGCTACCACTATTATTATTACTACTTCTGCATTTCAAAAATGATCTATTAACCTGGAACAAGGCCTGCTCCCTCTTGGAGCAAATGTTAAAGAGGTTTTTGGCAGCTCAGAGAGTCTCCAAGCACGGGAACATTAAAATCCTTTGCATGAGTTATTTTACCGCAGATATTTCTTTGGTCATTTTTATAGTCTGTAAGTGTTGTTTTTCTTCAGATCATCATCAGCATATTAGATGTATTTGGCATTTATTTTTGGGGCATAGTTCTTTAATAGGAAAGGATTTGATTAAGCCAAGGGATTGACCCTTGACCTTACATGGCAGAACAGTTCAGCAGCCAAATGATGATGGTGTCCACTGCTAGGTAGGTTTGCACACAGATGTTCTGCTTAGAATTATTTTTTTTCAATCACAAAGGCAGTTTGGGGGCCTCAAATCCACCTTCTTTCAGGAGAAAGGTAAGGAGGTTCTCCTTCTCATCAGCTCCCCTCTTTCCAAGCATCAACAGAGTGTGCTGTGCCCAATCTGTAAGAGGCTCTTGTAATTTTTTAATCAGGAGGCATTGATTTCAAAACAGCCTGTGACCCAGCGTTTTTGGTAATGGAGGATATTACATCAGCTTCAAGAGCTTTTTAAAAATCTGGATTTGCAGAATAGATGAATGAGGGGATTATCTGCTTCCGAGAAGGAGTCTTTATTTTGCTAAAGTGCATTTCCCTTGGCTCTATAAGTAGCAGCTTCCTAGATCTGTGGTACTCAACCTCAGCCAGAGCTATGTATTAGAATTGTCTGGGGAACTGTGAAAAAATGATTCTGACTCCCCAACACCTACCTTCAGGGATACTAAATTAATTGGCCGAGGGAAGTAAACCTATGGCCCTGTTCAACCAATTCAATATTGAAGACCTGTTTTGTAAAGTTGGTCACTTCATGACAGTATACATGTCCATAGAAAGTACTCCTTCTCACAGAATTATTTAGCTGGTTGAAAATTTAAAGATCTACTGTTTATTGAGTCAGCAAATATGTATTAGATGTGTATCACATATGATCCAGGCATTATGCCAGGCCAGCATCCCTGCAGTTCTGGAGTTCATGGTAGAGAGTGGGAGACAGGCAAACAGGACGCCATGTGAGGAACACAGCAGTTGCTTCATGAGGAAGAGTTCCAATGAAAGTGCCAAACTCTGCTTCTGCAGCCAGGAAGGACTTCCAGGGTCATGCTTTCACCCAGTCCTGAGGGATGAATGACAATCAGGGGAATAGGAATGGGAGACCACCTGGGAAGGATGAAAGGGTGTTGTAGGCATGAGTCTGTGCCTCTCGTTTAGCAGAGGAAGAGACAGAGGCACAGAGCAGTGATGTGGCTCACCAAGGTCCCATGTCTAGTCTAGGGCAGTCTCCAGTCTCCGGGACAATGCTTTTCTCAAATCTGTGCAACAGTCCTGCCTCTAGACCCTCTAGGGGTCATTAAAGCTCATGTCTCTTCAATCCTTTGTCTTTCTTCTTGGTTGGGTTTAAAGGAACCCATTATTACCCACTGTAATCTGGGCTACAGTGCCCCAAAGTCCTAGCACTGAGAGTTGTCTGAGGTGGTGCTTCTGATCACCTGCTGTAAATACTGTCCTTCCAGGCAAGAGACCACAAATCCCATGATAAGTCCCTGATTCTCTAAGGGCTGCATGTGGGAAGCCGTGCCCCAGCACCACCAGGTGCAAGGATTACCGAATTAATCTCTGGGATATAATTTGGTACATTTTGATCCCTGCCCTGTCCTCATGCTGATAAAAGGCAAGCCATTTGGAAACCCTTGGAAAAGAGGGAGAGTTAAGGGTTGCACCATGCCTGGGCTATCCTAGGAGGAATCAATGAATGTCAGGGCCAGTTGAAGAGAAAGAAATGTTTCTGAAGAGCCCTTGCCTAGAGATTCTCCCAACCCCCAAAGTGGCCCCATTCTAATAAAGTTAAGCGTACATCTACCCTATGACCCAACTTTACTTTTAGGTATATGCCCAACATGAACAAGCCCTTAAATCCACAAAAAAAATATGTACAAGAATGTTCACAGCAATTATATTTATGGTTGAAAATTGAAAAACAATCTCAATTTTCATCAATGTGAGTGCAGATAAACAATCTTTGTTTATCCATATAATGAATACCACTTAACAATAAAAAGGAATGAGCTACTGATAGATGTAGCAACATGGATGAATCTCAAAAACAAACGCAAAATAATTATGATTTCATTTCTATAAAGTTCAAGAACAAGCAAAAACCAATCTATCATGATAGGTATAAAATCAGTGCTCATATCTTGAGGGGTACAGACTGGAAAGGGGAGTGGGGGAACTTTGGGGATGACGGAAATGTTCTCCTTCTTGATCTGGGTTATGGTTACATAAGTATATTTACATATTTAAAATCATTGAGCTGTAATTATCTGTACATTTTACTATATATAACATACCTTGGTAAGGTGCTGTTGTAATTTTTTAAAAAAAGGAAGAAGGAAACATCTTAGTGATGAGGGAAAAAAAGGAGGCTCCAAACCTACTATTGAGGCCTTGAGATGATTAAAAAAAAAAATCACTGCTGTCTTCCCCCATGAAGTGCATAAAATGCATGGCCAGTTACAAGGAAAAGGAAAGGAATCACCAATGGCTGAGTGAGATCTGCACTTTATCATGGACAGTAATAGATGTGTTGAGGTCAGGCATGGTGCCTAGACAATGAATTGAATTGAAGGGAACTCAGTAAAATATTGTTGAATTGAGTAATTTGCCCCTGGGCCAACATTGTCCTTCTCCCATGACCTCCAAGAGAGGAATCATGAGTGGGAATTGTCTTTTCTGTATCTCCTCTAAGAACAGGCATCTCATGCCTTTTCGTCTTTATCTTCTTATCTCTTGCTCTCCAGGAGCTTCAGAAATATGAGCAGTTCATCTTTGCAGATCATACCAATATGATTCACGTTGAAAATGTCTATGAGGAGATTTTACATCAGATCCTACTTGATGAAACTCTGAAAGGTAAGGAAGATTACCTGGTGCTGCAGGGACTCTCCCTAGAAGGGAGCATCCCTGAAACAGGATTCTGTAAGGCTAGTCTGGAAGACAAGAGAAGGGGAAATGGACATTGGTGAGGGGGGGAGACAGTGAGGAGAGGGAAGGAAAGAAGGAAGGATACTAACCTTCATTGAGCATTATGATTAAGCACACACTAAGCTGGCACTTTAGATATTATTTTCCCTTTTTAATACAAAAATATGAATGCTGTGAGATGGGAATTTTAAGTTTCATTTTACAGATGAGAAAGTTGAGGCTTAGTGAGATTAAATCTCAGGTCTCTCATGAAGAGCTGTTTTCCTCTTGCTATTCCAGACAGAACAAAGGGAAAAGGGCTTTTCTTAGGCACAGGCTTATAACTGTCCCTGCCCCCCACTCACCAAAGCTGAGAACAGGCAATTCCAGCAGCAAGACTTGTTAATGGCTCTCTCAACACATTCCCAGCCTACACTCAGCCGGACAGAAAAAGGTGCAGGGTGATGACGCAGTGTCATGCGAGTCTCAGTTAGGACCCTGGCACCCGGTATCCTCAGGAATCCCTTGCCTGGGATTGGATTGTGGATAGGAAAACTTGTTAAAAATATGCTGGAGGGCCAGGAATGGTGGCTCACGCCTGTAATCCCAGCACTTTGGGAGGCTGGGGCAGGCAGATCACTTGAGGTCAGGAGTTTGAGACCAGCCTGGCCAACACAGTGAAACCCCATCTCTACTAAAAATATTTAAAAATTAGCTGAGCGTGATGGTGCATGCCTGTAATCCCAGCTACTCCAGAGGTGAGGTAGGAGAATCGATTGAACCCAGGAGGCAGAGGTTGCAGTGAGTGAGATTGTGTCACTGCACTCCAGCCTGGGTGACAGAGTGAGACTAGGTCTCAAAAAAAAGGCTGGAGAGGGCCACCATCAAACCGTGGGCCTGAAACATATCTGATCTCCTTTGGGAAGGTCTTAAGTATCACAAAAGACCTTCCTCAATGAAAACTGGCCAAGCACAAGCCCCAGGTCCCAGTAGCTAATTCTAGGGAATCCAGTGAAGTCAGGAATATGAAGATGTCGGCACAGTGTCTACACCAAGGAAGGGCTCAGTCAAGGCCACTGCCAGCCCACCATGGGCACCTTTGGGTGATTTAGAAAAAGACTCCTTTCCTCCAGACACTTTATTGCTCTCTGTTAGAAAATTGTCACAATATATTGATTTTGTTAGAGAAGGAAACTCGGCAGCTAGCTGCTGAAAAGTTATGCAGAATACACAAATCTATACTGTCTTTGATATGAATGGCAGCCCTGGGATGTGATATTTTTGGGCACTACAGCCCCTGCACTGCCATAAGTAGGAGGCCTGTGCTCAAAAATGTCACCTGCTGTTGTTGTTCTTATTAGATTTGCCCCTCTGGTGGCCTTTGAAACTGAGCTAGATGCACACGGATCTTCATTTCGGCCCTCTCCTCTGCATGTGCAGTACCGACTACCTATTACACATTCAGGACTGTACTGCAAGGTAAAGCAGAGAAGTGTAAGGCCTGCCCCTGCCCTAGAGGATTTCAGTCCAGGTGGACAAACTGAAGCCAGCCATCTTAGCAGCTAATAAAATGTGCTGGGGCCTCCCTGAGGGATACAGGTGATGCTATTGCAGACCCTGAGTGTCTTGAAAACAAAGGCTATAGTTTATTCATCTCTGCATTCCCAGGGTTTGTCCCACGTTAAATGCCCTGCAAATGTTTGCTGTTTGAATAAGTGCTACGGAGGCTCAGAGTTTGGAAACAGTTGACAGTCTTTGGTCATCAGGGAAGGCTCCCTGGATGTAAACTGGGTCTTGAAATAGAGAAATTTGGATAGCCAGAGAGGCTGAGAGAGGACTTTGGCGTCTCAATAAAATCAGAAAATCCAGGCTGACCAGGGCAGAGTGTTAATATCATGTTTTGTTTTCTGATATCTCTCAGTGATAAAGGAAGCCGCTATCCTGAAGAAACACAACTTATTTGAAGATAACATGGCCTTGCCCAGTGAAAGTGTGTCCAGCTTAACAGATCTAAAGCCCCTCACAGGGTCAAACCAGGCCAGCCCTGCCAGGGGAGCTTCTGCCGTTCTGCCAGGAGTTCCGGGTAGTGAGACCCTCAGTAACGAAGTATTCCAGGAGTCGGAGGAAGAGAAGCAGCCTGAGGTCCCTAGCTCGTTGACCAAAGGAGAAAGCCTTTCTCTCCCTGGGCCAAGCCTACCCCCGGGTGGGACTGAGCAGGTGATTATTTCAAGAGTGGATGACCTCGTGGTGAGTCCTGTGGCGGCAGAGGACACGGCAGGACTCCCGGGCACATGTTCATCAGAGCTGGAGCTTGGAGGGACCCTTGAGGGTGAAGAACCCACCCAGGAAGAGCCAGAACCCATCGCTGCCTCAGGTTCTTTGAAGGAGCTCAGAAAGTTGCTGACAGCGTCCGTGGAAGAACCAGTGGACTCTGCTCCAGCGATAGAAGAAGATACGAACGGGGAGAGTCACGTTCCCCAAGAAAATGAAGAAGAAGAGGAAAAAGAGCCCAGTCAGGCAGCTGCCACCCATCCGGACAGCTGTGAAGAAAGTGAAGTCAGTGAGAGGGAGGCCCAAACTCCCTGTCCCGAGGCCCGTGGGGAGGAGTTGGGGGGATTTCCAGGGGTAGGCAGCCCAGCCTCTCCGCGAGCCGGTGGAGGCCTCACTGAGGAGCCCCTGGGGCCTGTGGAGGGGGAGCTCCCAGGAGAGGCCTGCGCACTCACTGCCCATGAAGGAAGAGGGGGCAAGGGCACCGAGGCCGGGGAGGCCTCACAGCGAGAGGGCTGCACTTTAGGTTCTGCCCCCGTCTGCCTTAGTGAGAGCCAGGTTTCTGAGGAACAGGAAGAGATGGGAGGGCAAAGCAGCGTGGCCCAGGTCACAGGCAGTGTGAATGCAGAGGAGATCAAGGTAGCCCATGTTCATGAGTGTCAGTGGGTGGTGGAGGATGCTCCAAACACGGATGTCCTGCTGTCACACAAAGATGATGTGAAGGAGGGAGAAGGTGCTCAGGAGAGTTCCCCAGAGCTGCCCTCAGAGGAGTGAAAGGGACCATTTGGCTAAAGTCTTTCTCTGAACAAAGCCAAAGGGTTATGGGGTACACTTAGGGGTTGCATGTTACCAAAGTAAGCTGTTACCAGAAAATGTGTAAGTATTTTCTGAATTTGAATAATAAAACCAGAGGAAATGCACACAGGGCATGAGCAACTGAGGCAAACCTTTGTGGAAATGAATTGTTCTACCATGAATTTTTGCTTTAGTATTTTAATAAGAATTACAAAGGCAATGGCGTACTTGGGGTGAGAGGGAGCTGAGGATGTCTGAGGAGGGAATAGTATTGCAGGGAAGACAGAGAAAACAGTAGGATGACAGTTTTGAATATACTCTTTTCAGTGGTGCAATCTTCTTATGCACTTTAAGGCTTTTTAATTTTGTTTGAGAATGCAAATGTATAGTATAAGTCTAGCTTTACTATCTACTATGCCTACTTCACCATCTCTTAAGGACTCAGCATTTGTCCACAGTCAGGCTGCAAGAGAGGGTAGGTCATGAACAGTCACCCCTGCTGGCTGTAGCCCCACAGAGGCAATCACGCCCCAATAGATTCAGGAGAAGCTAAGCGGAAATGGAGGGCGTAAGGTGTGATCTATGGGACTATCTGGGCCTGTTACTCATCCTGCTATCGATTTCTTATTAATTAATCTTGATGATTCTTATTAATTAATCACATTTTCAGGAAATTCAGATGAGGCAAGAAAATTTTATTGGCCTGGGTAAGCCTGAAAGCATTCCAAATTAGGCTTAGACTGTGCAAAGGGCTTAGCTAAGTTGTCAAGCTTAAAGCCCATCAATTAAACAAACATTATTTGAACAGTTACTGCATGCCACGAACTGTGTTGAGCTTAGTAATAAAAAAAAAAAAAAGAAAAGAAAAGATAAGATGCTTGTTCTAGCGTAAATTAAAAGGTCCAAGGGAATTTAATCTGGAAGAAAACATATGCCAATTTTCAAACTATGACAGCGTTTTTTTTTTTTTTCTCTTTCCCTTGAAACAGTCCTAGTTCATTCCCAGAAGGGCACAAAATGAATGAATAAATAAAGACAAAAGCCAAGGTATATGCCCTCAAGTTCCAAAGATGTTACCAAAAGCTGAAATCATTAGTTTTGTCATTCAGCAAGCTAATTGAGTCTCTGTTATATACCAAGCACTGGGGATACCATGTTGCAAAAGAACTTTGTTCCTTCCTCTTAGAACTTACATTTTAATGGAAATAGACAAAACACATCTTCTTAATGGATGGTGACCTATAACCATTAATGTTGAAAGTGGAAGAGACTTACTTCCAAAAGATTAAAAGGAGTTGTTCTTTTCTCCTTCAGAAAAATACCAGATCATTTCCTAAAATCTCCAGTCCCAGGTATTACATCTTGATTTCCCTCCCCCACTTTTTTTTTTTTTGAGATGGAGTCTTACTCTGTCGCTAAGGCTGCAGTGCAGTGGTGTGATCTCAGCTCACTGCAACCTCTGCCTCCTGGATTCAGGAGATTCTCCTCTCTCAGCCTCCCAAATAGCTGGAATTACAGCCGTGTGGCACCACTCCCGGCTAATTTTTGTATTTTTGGTAGAGATGGGTTTTCACCATGTTGGCCAGACTGGTCTCAAACTCCTGACTTCAAGTGATCCACCCATCTCGACCTTCCAAAGTGCTGGGATTACAGGTGTGAGCTACCTGGCCCCTCCCCAAATTTTAATATCAGATCTCAACATATTTGTTGAGAACTTGTTTAGATCATCACTATCAAGTAAATTTATATCAGTTCTTTAGAGCATTTGCTTCACACACAGTTCAACCATTTAACCAGAAATTAAAATATCACCCTCTTCAGCCCTCCCATGTAGAATTTCTAGGTCATAAACCTGAATAATAATAATATCTGTATAATATCATATTTAATTGTTGCAACTTTTCTTGGAGTGTTTAGATCCTCATGTCTTTGACGGATCCCACCATAGGTGAAGAAAGTAAAGGCCACTTCTCCCCCAGTCTCTGCTTTCTGCAGTGCTCACTCATATCCTGGCATTTAGCATGGTGTGCTGAAATTAGGTTTACTTCCTGTCTCTCCAAGAGGCTCCTCTCTTATAGGACAGAAACTAGGATTTAGTCATCTTCTGTGCTTCCTGCTAGAAACCCACAGCCTTGAATAATGGCCTCCTGCCTCCTTGAGTCACTTTAATATCCCTGGTGCAGAGTACCTGGCATGCATCAGGCTGCTCGGGAAATGTGGGAACTGGACACCCAGAACACTGCTGTGCTGGGGCTATCTGGGGCCTGCTGTTAGTCAGAGAGACGTTTTGAATTGGGCTTTCTGCCCTTGTTGAGTTTTCTCTTAAGTAAAGTCCAAAGTCCAAGGGGCAGATGGCCAGATGCACTGCCTAGTAAGGCAGGAAGCCAAAGAAGCAGTGCCCAGCCCCACAAAGACTGCCCGACTCCCTGAGACGGTAGTGTGGAGTCCCAGCCCAGGCAGACCTCACACCCGAGCTTCCTGGCTTCCTTTACTTGCTGAATGCAGGGCTTCTTGCACCCCCTGGAAAGCTAAGAGATTTTTTTCAACCCTAAAAGAGAGTACATTTCACTGCATTGGATGGATGAACATCAATGCCCTAAAGTATTCATCATGTAGGTTAGGGAGGACTGGGCACTATTTGGCAGGATGTACTCCAGAATATAATCAAAGAATTTTCTGTACATATTTCACTAAAGACAAGTTATTGGGTTGGATGCGGTAGCTTACACCTATAATCCCAGCACTTTGGGAGGCTGAGGTGGGGGGGTCACTTGAGCCCAGCAGATCTAGACAAGCCTGGGCAACATAGCAAGATCTCATCCTTACAGAAAATAATAATGGTGTGTGCCTGCAGTTCTAGCTACTTGGGTGGTTGAGGCAGGAGGATTGTTTGAGTGAGGGAAGTTGAGGCTGCAGTGACTATGATTGTACCACTGCACTCCAGCTTGGGCAACAAAATGAGACCCTGTCTCAAAAAAAAAAAAGACAAGTTTTCTAGAATAAGCAAGATAATTGTTAAATTTGAAGATGAAACAGGAAACTAGAGTGCATTTAAAATACTCTGTCTTCATTTTAACAAGATGAATGGAATAACTTCATATCACCATGAGTTTGTTTTGCTTTTCATACAGACTTGTACGGGTCATTTCAGTGGTTTCCAGATTGGAGCAAGGTTATTCTGATCTAAATGAACAGCATGAAAAGCCTCTGTGTGCCACTCTGGGGATCTCTCCTATGGGCAAAGCCATTAGAAATGCATAAAACCTCGAGACATGGTTTTTGGCAAAAACTCCATGACTTTAAACTAGTTATTTTACTACTGATCTTTCACAAAGAAAAAATATTTTCCTTGAAAAAAATTGGGTTTGTCGTTTTTTCCCTTGTAGCTTTGAGCAGAGACACAAGTGCCTTGCATTACACATAGTAAACTTTTTTTTTTGCATTACACACAGTAATCTTTTCCAAAAAGATTTTGGAGACTACCAGGGTAAGATTCCAACTTGTACAAAAGTTTTCTGGCTTTACATTTTTTATTATAAAAATTCTCAACTCTGGTTTTGTAGTCTTCTATATTGGAGCTAGTGATTTCAAAAGGTTTCGCAATTCCCCAAGACAAAAGAGATTTTTGTTCGTTATAATAAGGTTCAGTGATATGTGATTCATAGCAATTTTGATGTGGAGAAGGGAAGGGCATCACTGACTTAATAATAATAGTTTCACTCGGTGCAACAGTTGGCAACATGTGCCTTCACACTTTACCGTAAAGAGATGGGTTTGAGGGTTTGCCTTCTAAAGTCTGCAACTTCAAGAAAAAAAATCGACACCGTGGATTGACTTTTCTGGTCACTATATAAAGCAAATAAACTTAAAACACTTTGTAACCATGTATTTACTCTGCCAAGTGCCTATATTCCAATAAAATGTTCATCCTTGAAGAGCCGACCAGATGTCATTTCTTTGGAAGGAGGCTGGTTTCATCTTTTAAGCAGATGTCACACTTGAGTTGGGAGGTACAGCCCTCTGAAATGAAAAGGTGAGTCACTCTTGCTGTATCATGGAACTTTTACTTTTCTGTTGTCAGAAGGAATCTGCAGGGAAGCCATGTAATGTCAGGTGTAATTATGCTTTGATAATTCATATGCTTATGTCTCCAGGAATTAGATCACATTCATAATACAGCAGTGGGCAATTACTCTTGATGTAACTGAACTGCTGTTCAAACTTAAATTTATTTTCAGTGGGTAACATTGAGCAAAACATTCATTCTTTCTGTAATTATATATAAGACAGTATGTATTTGCCATGTCCACAGTTGCTCATTTATCCGTGGATTCATTCATCAAAAAAATAATGACTGGTCACCTCTTATAAGCAGGCACTGCAGTGGGTGGTGGAGAAACAAGTGAACATAGTAGACATGATCCTTGACATCAGCAAACTCAAATTCTCAGTGTGGACCTGGCCAGGGAGAACCCCAAATGAGTATTCACTTCCTCACCTGGCCTACATCTTGTCTGTAATCTCACCTTTAACTCTAGTCACACTAACAGCTTCAGGCAAGAGAGGAAGAAACATTGGAGAAATCAAGTCCACCAGTGAGGGGGGGCTTGGTGTGGCCATCATTCCTTCTCCCCCTTCCATACCAAACTTCCAGGATGCAAGAATCACTTTCATTGTGGCCCCCTCAGACCTTCTTCCACTTAGAGCCAAAATTCAGATTGGAATTGAGGGACAGGGAGTTGATTTGAAACTGTTTGCAGAGTTTTTTCTGAGGTCATATGTTTATTGGGTATGGCTTGGACAGGATCCATGAGTCTTGGGAGGGTCAACTAAAGCTATTCTCTCCTCAGCCACACTTGGAGCCGCCCCTGCTTGAACACCGCTGAATCTTTGCCACATTCTTCCTTTTGCTAATAACATCTGGCTCTCTCATCTCCATCTGGCCAATTCCCACTTTTCCTGTAAGCGTCAGGGTAAGTCAGGCGAAATCCACCCTGCCCCCACAGCCAGTAACGCTTTTCTGAACTCTCACCCTAATTTTCTTGCCCACTTCTGGTCATCCTCTCTCACTCTACTGCAGCATTTACCTTGCCTGTGCCTTTGGGACAGGTACCCTGTCTGTAATCTTTGTAATCATAGCAAAGGAATACAAAAGCTCAACAGCAAATGTTTAATGCATGTTGAAGGGGCCAGGCACGGTGGTTCACACCCGTAATCCCAACACTTTGAGAGGCCGAGATGGACAGGTCACTTGAGGTCAGGCGTTCAAGACCAACCTGACCAACATGGCAAAACCCCGTCTCTACTAAAAATACAAAAATTAGCTGGGTGTGGTGGCAGGCCCCTGTAATCCAGCTACTCAGGAGGCTGAGACAGGAGAATCACTTGAACCTGGGAAGCGGAGGTTGTAGTGAGCCGAGATCATGCCACTGCACTCCAGCCTGGGTAACAGAGCGAGACTCTATATCAAAAAAAAAAAAAAAAAGTTGAAGGAATAGATGAATAGCATCCACTCCAGATGTAGGAGACAAGTGGAGATATAGCTAATGACCCCTCAGCCTGCCATAAGTGGCTGTGAAGTTGGTAACTTTATTTACCCTCAGCCTACTGGGAGAGTTTCGTTTCAGTGATGAAAACTGACCATATGCTTATGCATACCCACACCTCTGGGAGGAGCTTCAGAGCCAAGTTACCCCCAAGTCAAGCTAGCTATCAATACTATGAGCTGCTTCCTAGTTCTCAGGGCAGTGGCTGCCACTGGATTTTCTTAAGGTCTCTATGATGTAATCAATGCAAAAAGTTAAGAAGGTCACCCTTGAATTGCACCCAAGTCTGCAAAACACAAGCAAATGCCCAAGAGTTCATGGACAGCATCTACCTCTGGCAAGCTCTTCTCTTGTGGATGGGCAGGGAACAGAGAAACAGATATGGTTCCCGCTTTTTAGGGAGCTCAGTCCATTTGGGAAGATTGAGAAGCAAATCATGGTTCTGCAAGAAGCGGAGGAAGGGTTCTGGCAGCACAAATGTAGGGCTGCTCCTGAGTCTCTACTCAAGAAATGTCAAGTTTGGTTGTTGAACTTTTTTGTTGTTGTTTAAGTTCTAGGATACATGTGCACAACGTGCAGGTTTGTTACATATGTATACATGTGCCATGTTAGTTTGCTGCACCCATCAACTCGTCATTTACATTAGGCATTTCTCCTAATGCTATCCCTCCCCCAGCTCCCCACCACTCAAAAGAACACATGGACACAGGACAGTTGTTGAACTTCTTAAGCCTGCTCTTTATTTCTTGCCTCCTTTATCATAAACCAGCATCCAAAATCTAGCTGCCTACCCTGAAGGTGACTTTTACCAAGACCCCTTTATGGCAGCCCCACACACTCTCCAGGAATCGGGGTCCCTCTAGGAACGCTGCTCCAGACCTCCTGCAGATTCCGTTGTGTTTTTCCACTTCTGGACGCCACACAAAGCAGTATACATGTATAGTAGCAAGAACTCCCTTTGTGTTAGCAATTCCAAATTGAGATGAGGGAGTAACAAGACACAGTTGGGGTGGGGAAATGAAGAAATTCCTACAAGACGCAGAGGTGATTTTGAAGCTAAGAAGCGGCTTCTCCCGGTGAGACTTCAACTTTCCCCTCCTTGCTCTCTTTAGTCTGTGCTATTGCCTGGACCACGTGGGGAACAGCTTTTGTGTACACTGGTTTGAGAAAGATCATATGAAGGAAAAAAGGAAGGTGTTTCTATTTCCATCTATTGGAGGCTTCACTTTTTTTTTTTTTTTTTTTGTGTGACTGGTTTATTGAATAATATTAATTCCATGGGATGACAGTCATGAAAGAGTTTTATCTTTCTGCAATTACTAATCTCACATGTGCCCTGCTGAATCTCTTTGCACTGGTAGCAGACCCCTTTATAATATCTTGGGCAGGTATCATAATTTCCTGGTCCCCCTTTCTTTTTAAAAACTTAAAAAATAAACCAAAAGCAACTCAGCGTATTGTAGTTGGAAATTTCCATCTCATTTCCATGTCAAGGCCAAGCTTTCATCTAAGAACTTGGGGTTGGGAGGTAGACTTTAGTTCTTTCATCCCCATTACCTCTGCCCATTTATCACAGGGAGGGGCTTAAGGGTGTGATCTGTCCATCGCTGCCCTTTCTTAAGTTTGGAATCACTAAATCTTTTATTCAGTTGTTAGAACAGATGGTGTTCTCCATGTACCATTTGTCAGTCAGGATTCATTCATGGATTCATCAGTAGACATCAATAAATATTTTTAATTAACATCGAATAATATTTATTGATATCTACTAATGTGCTGCAGACTCTGGTAGGCCCTGGGAATACAGTGGCAAACAAAACAATCAGCCCTTGCCTTCACTACATTCAGACTTCTGAGTAATCTTTTCTGTACTAAAATTTTCAATTATTCAACTTAAGGGAGATACTGTTAATATAAATGAGCCTCTCCCACTTCTCAAATTGCATTTTGGAATTCTTCACTAAGTCACCTACAAACTTGGTTTACTTTCCTTGAGATTTTTATGAGAAAGTTGTATGGCTGTCAACTCACTGTGTTACCTCGGGCTAACCACGTAAGCTTTACAAGAATTCTTTTCTTTGTAGAATGAGAATAATGGCACCCACATCACAGAATTATTATGAGTATTAAAAGAGATAATGTGTAGTAGACATTTAAGCACAGATGAATAAAGTGAGCCTCAGAGAAGTCAAGCCACTTCCTGAAGGTGACATAGCTAGTAACTAGTGGAACCAGGTGTTGTCATATTGCAATTGATACAAAACGAAACCACTCCAAAACTCAGTACCTCCAAACAGTAAGCTCAAAAGACTACGGGTCAAGCACCAGGTGCCTGGCTTGCTCTCTCAACATGTTTAGGAATTGGCTGGCTGTATGTTGGTCTAGCCTTGCCACAACTGGGAAAACTGGGCTCTACTCCATGTGGTCTCCCAGATTTCAGCAGGCTAGTCCAGGCTCCTTTTGGTAGAAGCAAGGTTGAGAGAGAGAAAGAGAGACAGAGAGAGAGACTGACAGAGAAAGAGGAAGTAAAAGACTTTTTGAGAGCTGGGCTCAGAACTAGGGCACTGTCACTTCCTCCATGTTCTATTGGCCAAAGCAAGTCACAAGGCTGACCGAGGTTCAAGGGATGGGAAGCAGTGCAAAGTCATATTGCACTGGACATGAGTCCAGGGAAGCCATTGACTAGGGCCATCAGTGCAATCTGTCTATCTCTCCAGGATTCAAAGGACTCGTGTTTGCCTCTAAAACCCAAGTTTAGAGTTTCCATACTGTACTGAAAACAAGAGTTTCCATACTGTACTAACTATAAACACACACACGTGAAACCTTGGTCACTCTCACACACTTTCCCAGTGCCTATTCGCTGCT
The DNA here is from genome assembly GCF_002776525.5 of Piliocolobus tephrosceles. Taxonomy (NCBI): domain Eukaryota; kingdom Metazoa; phylum Chordata; class Mammalia; order Primates; family Cercopithecidae; genus Piliocolobus; species Piliocolobus tephrosceles. Next base: position 41,478,030 of record NC_045434.1, on the reverse strand, counting down.
CTAGTCAGACTCACCATGCGGTGAACAAAACATAATTGTTTCCAACTCCAAGCCTTTGACCTATTAAAGAATCTTAATTTTTGTACTAGTTTTGAAATTAAATTTTCTATTGAAAATAACTTTAAAAACTGATAAACATTGTAAGAAGAAAGATCTAAAGAGTTTTTTCCTCCCTAACTTAGCAACAGAATTCACATCACTTATATACTGCTTCAGTTCATTATAACGAGATCAGTGGTCATGGTCAAAATGTTAATTATCTCAAGGTCAGTGAGAAAATTTGACCTGTGACAAACATAGTTTATAATTTCAAGTAAAGAAGCACAATTTTCTCCAAGAAACATGCTAATAACAGATGCAGTGTTCTATAGCAAACAATTGTAATGTTCGGAAAATTTTACAGTCCTTGGGTGATAACTATAAACATAAACCCAATTTTGAAGGAAAACTCTTGTCTCCAAAGTATAGCAAAACAAAAGAAAACAAAAACTGGCTAGAAACTCAGTCCCTGCCACCAAACAAATAACGATCTTACATATAACCTTTATCCTGCCTGGTTAATAATTTTATTTTTTTGTAATCCTAATAACTGATTTGTAAATATCCCTCACTCCTCTCCTTCACCTGTTAAAATATAACTCCTAGGATATAATATTCTTAAAAGCACTTTACCAGATTTTGCCCTTCTAGTTTTCTCACTAGAATATTGTTGTCTCACTAGAATATTGTTGTCCTAGTGACCTACTTCTTTTAAAATTTTACTTAAGGCTGAATACAAGATTTTGAGGCTTAATAACAATTTTATTTTTTATAACAGTTTTATTCCCCCTCTTGTAATATGCCATCTCACCAGGAATGCTTTTTTCTTTTCCTGTCTGCCCAACACGTAGACCACATCAGGACCCATATTCTGTTCCTGGCATCATTTCAAGCCTCCTTTCTATGAATCCCATTGGCTATTATATCTGACAACATTGATTTTGGCATTTATGTACCACCAAGAAATTTGTAATAATTTCTCATGTGTTTTGACTCCTGACCAGATGGTAAGCTTTTGGAGGAGAGGAAGTTTTCCCTGCGTGTCTCGACACTCAATGTATTCACAGAATCATAAACTCTTAGAGTTGAGAGATATTCTAAATTTCATTCAATGCAAATGCATTCATTGTTCTTGCATTTCTCCTTCAAAATTTTCCTGCTAAGTGGTCATTGCCAAGAATGGGGAATTTATTATCCCCCTAAGGAGGAGCACATCCCATTTTCAGACAAATTTAATAGAGAGCAAAAATATTGCCCTCCCATTCTCCACTCTTCCTCCACCACCATTTCCAGCCATAATTTTTATTCCTTAGATCCAATTCTGTCCAACAGGGTTGTATACAACATTCTAATGAGAGCTTTCAAACATCTCCAAACAACTGAGACCCCTTCTTCAGGATCGACACTCCAAAGACCTTCCCTTTATTTATGTGGCATGGCTTTGAGTCCCTATGTTGAGTGTTTTTACAAACGAATTCCTTGTTTATTCTTATCTTCCTTGAAGCAGTTCCCTCAAATTACCCCTCCTCTCCCTCAATAACTTCTATGTCATAGTCTAACACATTTTCTCTTGAGGATCATCTCTCCCCAAACCCAACCCAGAGTAAGGCGCCTTTTTTCATTTCCTTCCTTGCTGTCTTCAAAGGAATGCAAGGAGCAACTTTTTTTTTTTTTTGGCAAAGCTTTTGCTTCCAAGCACTATAGGAAAATAAATGAGATAAAATAATAAAAACTCTACAAGTTACAAAAAATGAAAAGTTCTTATATTTAAGTTTCCAGGTCTACCATATTCTACTCCTTCTGAGGAGGTAAAAGGAAGACTTGGTTGTCAGTTTGCTACTTATCTGTAAAGGTAGGGCTCACCAACATTTCCCCTACTTCTGACCCCAGCTTGTCAGGCCATATGAACCCATTCCTTCAAGAAAACACCTCCCCTCCAGAATACAGTTCAGGAAAAACAAGTACTTCAATGGTTAAATGGTTAAATGTTATATATATGGGCTTCCAGGCTGCAATCTCCACTGGATTATCTTACCTAGGAACAAGCTTAACATTTTATTCTTCCTGTTAGAAAGCTTTTTGTTGTCTTCCGGGCATTTATTAATCAAATTTTCACCAAAACCAAAATGGATATATAAAACAAGAGCTCAAAAAACGTCAAGGATAGAGATAAGGATTTGGAAGTCAATGGCATGTATATTGGTAGTTAAAGCTGTGAGGGTGGATACATTATCTCCCTTGGCTGGGCATGGAGCTCGCACCTGTAATCCCAGCACATGGGGAGGCTGAGGCAGGGGGACTGCTTGAGCCCAGGAGTTCGAGACCAGCCAGGGCAACATCTCTACAAAAAAAAAAAATTAGAAAAATTAGCCAAGTGTGGTGGTGTGCACCTGTAGTCCCAGCTACTTGGGAGCTTGAGGTGGGAGGATCAACTGAACCAGGCGAGGTCAAAGGTACAGTGAGCCATGATTGAACCACTGCACTCCAGCTTGGGCAACAGAGTGAGACCCTGTGTGGGAAAAATAATATCTCCCTAGGAGAATCTGTAGAAAAGTGAGCTAGCAAACTTAGGGAACATCTATGCTTGTGGAGCAGGAGGAGAAAAAGTCAAGGGTAGAAAAGTAGTTAAAAAAAAATTAAGAGTATAAATGATGAGAGAGAAACCAAAGAAGACAACTTGAAGAAAGGAATGGCCAATGTGTCAAATGTGGGCAGAGGTCAGGTAAAAGGCATGAAATGGGTCCCTAGGCTTACGAAAAAGTCATCAGTACCTTGGTAAGACAAACCACATTGCAATGAGATGTGAAGGTAAACACACTCCAGTTTGTCTGCTGTAGAATGTGTTACCCCAAACTGAATCTGATGTTCTAAGTGTGGTCTGACTGATGGAGTAAAGTGGGATCCTCTTCACTTTGGTCAATCTACTCTGTGTCTACTAATGTAACTTCAGACCAAATTAAGGTTGTGGGGTTTGTTTTATTTTTCGGCAATCCCACTTACCGCACCACTTCAATGACTCATATGAAATGCAATCTGCTTAAACCTGATGTCATTTCCATCTGAAGCAGAGGTAACTCATGACTTCCAACTCTGTGCTTGTACAGTTGAGTTTTAAAACTGATTTGGAATTCCTTCAGCTATAATTTACGTTGTTAGCTTCAGTTCTTTGTTCCAGCCTAAGGAAATCTCTATTCTAATTCTGCCAACATTAGTTGTCCTCCCGGCTTTATGTCATCCATAAATTTTATTTACTCATCATCAGTGTTTCCATCTAAGTTATGAATAATGTCAAGTCCCATGCATTCAGGCAGAGTTCGGTGAATATTGGAAGATATGGCTGAGTCTGAAGCCAACAACAATTGTCAAAATGCTGACACTAGTAGGTATGAAGCCAGGGGAATTAGTGAGTTTGGTACTAAGAGTTGTCCAAGGACGGATGGGCAGTAGATAAGGGATGATGCAGAATCCAGGAACTCAGCCAAATCACAACCCAGAGGAGCAGATTCAATACAATGGGCAAATCTGGAAGCTAAAGAAACTGAAGGAACACTTGAAGTCGTAACACTCTCAATGAAGGAAATGAATATATGAATACTTTTACTTCCTCCCCTCCATATGCAAGTGTATCTTTCCTTCAAAATTTCAAAGACTTTAATAAATAAAAACATGATAAAGATAGGTCTTCCAGCTCTTTTCTTAGGACCTTCTTTTATGTGGAACTTTTTTTTGGATTGGCCAGGTGACCAACTACTAATTCGCCTAACAACTGTCTTCTACTTCATTCATATTTCCTTCCTGTCTCCAAGGAGATGAGATTTTATGAGTGTTGGGGGATGTCTTAGTCCATTTTCTGTTTCTATAACAGAATATCAAAGACTGAGTAATTTAAAAAGAAAGGAAATTTATTTAGCTCATGGTTCTGCAGGCTGGGAAGTCCAAGATGGGTAACTGCACCTGGTGAGGGCCTCATGCTGCTTCACAGCCAGATAGAAAAGTGGAAGGGGAAGCCCACATGTATGAGAAAGGAGACCAAACATAAGAGGCAGCCTCGCTTTGTAACAACTCATGGTAACTGATCCAGTCCTGCAAGAGTGAGAACTCACTCACTCTCAGGAGAGAGCATGCATTCATTCCTGAGGTACGTGCCTCCCTGACCCAAACACTTCCCACTAGGCCCCACTCCCAACACTGCCTCATTGAGGACCAGGCCTCCAACACATAAACTTTTGGAGGATACACTCAAACCACAGCAGGGAGAACAGGAAAAGAGCATGGCTTTCACTGAGATTCCCATGTTTTATTCCACAATTTGATTTTCTGTCCTGGAATTTCATCAAGGATTAGCATCAATATTATCATTATTATTTTTTTTGAGACGAAGTCTTGCTGTTTCCCAGGCTGGAGTGCAGTGGCACAATCTTGGCTCACTGCAACCTCTGCCTCCAAGGTTCAAGTGATTCTCGTGCCTCAGCCTCCTAAATAGCTGGGATTACAGGTGCCCGCCATTACACCCAGCTAATTTTTGTATCTTTAGTAGAGATAGGGTTTCGCCAAGTTGGCCAGGCTGGTCTTCAGCTCCTGACCCCAAGTGATCCATCTGCCTTGGCCTCCCAAAGTGCTGGGATTACAAGCGTGAGCCACCACACCCAGCCAGCATCAATATTATTTTTAACACATGTTAGCATAGCTGAAATGAAAACAAAATTGATTGCTGGTGAAAATGCAACTGGAACTTTCATACATTGCTGGTGGAGATGCCAAATGGTATGGTCACTTTGGAAAACAATTTGGCAGTTTCTGATAAAGTTAAACATTCCTTTACCATATGACCCAGTAATAATTACTTCTAGGTGTTTACTGAAGAGAAATGAAGACTTCTGTTCACACAAAATGTTCTGCAGATGTCTATAGTTGTTGTTTTTATAATTGTCAAAAACTAGAAACAACCCAAATGTCCTTCTGATGAATGGATAACAAACTGTGTTACATCCATATGACGGAATACTATTCAACAATGAAAAGAAATGCTCTGCTGATATGTACAATAACGTGGGTGAATCTCAAAACAATTAGGCAGAGTGAAAAAAGCAAGACAAAAAAAGGCGACATAATATATTATTCCTTTTATATGACATTCTGAAAAAGGAAAAAACTATAGGGACAAAAAATAGACCATTGGTTGCTAGTAGCTAGGGATGGGGGAGGGATTGACTATGGAGGAGCATGTTAGAGAATTTTAGGGGGTGATGGGCCTGCTCTGTATCTTGACTATGATGGTTACGCCATGATTGTATATGTCAGTGCTCATATTACGTTGTTGCAAAAGTAATTGCGATTTTTGCCATTAAAGGTAATGGCCCTTTGCCTTTAATGGCAAAACCGCAATTACTTTTGCAACAACCTAATAAAACCATATACTGGAGTGACTAAACCATATAAAAGTGTAAGTTTTTTTTTTTTTTTTTTTTTTTTTTCTTGAGGCAGAGTCTCACTCTGTCGACCGGGATGGAGTACTGTGGCCGGATCTCAGCTCACTGCAAGCTCCGCCTCCCGGGTTCACGCCATTCTCCTGCCTCAGCCTCCCGAGTAGCTGGGACTACAGGCGCCCGCCACCTCGCCCGGCTAGTTTTTGTATTTTTTAGTAGAGACGGGGTTTCACCGTGTTAGCCAGGATGGTCTCGATCTCCTGACCTCGTGATCCGCCCGTCTCGGCCTCCCAAAGTGCTGGGATTACAGGCTTGAGCCACCGCGCCCGGCCAAGTGTAAGTTTTACTTACTTGTAAATTATACTTGATAACCTGACTAAAAGAATATTTTTTAAATGGCCCAATTTTCAATAATAAAGGAATCATTAAATATATTATGAAACATTTATACAATAAAGCATTACATAGTTGCATTGGACTGTGTTATACTTTCTGTCTGCCTGGCAGCTTACAAATAGCCTTACTATATGTGGGAAATTTCTCCCCTTATAAGTCTACCTGTTCCTAAATTAGAAGTCATCAGCTTCTTTTTCCACTCTCCCTGCAGGTAGGGCATGGGTCGTCAGACTCACTCTTACAAAATTTCAGTTCAGCAGTCTGATAAGAAGAAGGAGGTGTCTATGAAAAATTTATTCTGCTGAGGGTGGTAGATCATGATAAATAGATATCCAGCTATCAATGGGGCAGTAACAAAGGTTCTAGCAGCAGTAGGACCCCCCAGAGTCAGTAGTGCATTCTTCAAGCCTGATTCTTGGGCCCTCCATAAGATGAGCACATTTGCATTAATTTAAATGTTTTAATTAATTATTTAAATTATCAAGAATATTGTCTGCAACCAAAAACTGGAACTGATAGAATAGTCATTGAAAATTATGCTTATGACCAGAATCTTACCAATGTGGGCTACGACTACATGATGAATTCAATGGTTTAGACCATCATTGAAAAATGTGACTTGTGCCTGTTTATGATTTCTACAACTCTAGTGCAGGTAGGAGGTGAATGCCATCATCCCCAGCAAGATACAGCCTGTGTCAGTCATCTAATGAAGTAGATTCTGAGTTTCTTAAGCTGCAGGAGGAAAAGAAAGGAAAGATAACTGTTTTCTCCAACTACAGGTCTCCAAACTCAGAGCTGCAGCTGTGATGAATTTCGAAACACCAACAAGAGCCATTTGAATCTTTCTGCTGTGCAATTTATTTTCAATCTATCTGGGTGTAGCAACCTTGAAAATAATTGTTTACAAATTATAATAATATGGGAAAGTCTTAGCTATGGTTTTTAGTTGTAAAAAATAGTCACGGGTCGGGCACAGTGGCTCACGCCTGTAATCCCAGCACTGTGGGAGGCCGAGGCAGGTGGATCACAAGGTCAGGAGATCGAGACCATCCTGGCTAACTCGGTGAAACCCCGTCTCTACTAAAAATACAAAAGACGAACCGGGTATGGTGGTGGGCCCCTGTAGTCCCAGCTACTCGGGAGGCTGAGGCAGGAGAATGGCATAAACCCGGGAGGCAGAGCTTGCAGTGAGCCGAGATCCGGCCACTGCACTCCAGCCTGGGCGACAGAGCGAGACTCCATCTCAAAAAAAAAAAAAAAAAAAAAAAAAATAGTCACAAGAAGATTAAATATATATACATAGGCAAGAAAGCCTGGAAGAATATTCGCTGGAATGGTAAGAGTTGCTTGGGATGGTGAGATTGTAAACAGTTATGACTGTCATCTATTTCTCCTCCCTGCTCTCATGTTTCACAATGAAGATGTATTACTATCAAAATCAGACGAACATGTTCTCGGATCGGGCGCGGTGGCTCATGCCTGTAATCCCAGCACTTTGGGAGGCCGAGGCAGGCAGATCACAAGGTCAAGAGTTCAAGATCAGCCTGGCCAACATGGTGAAATCCCATCTCTACTACAAATACAAAAATTAGCCAGGCTTGATGGCGCATGTCTGTAGTCCCAGCTACTTGGGAGGTTGAGGCAAGAGAATTGCTTGAACCCAGGAGGTGGAGGTTGCGGTAAGGTAAGACCATGTCACTGCGCTCCAGCCTGGCTGGCGACAGAGCAAGACTCCATCTCAAAAAAAAAAAAAAAAAAGAAGAACATGTTCTTAAAAATATTTTTAATTTGCATTTAAATTTGGTAAAAGGGTCCTCTGTGTTCTCAGAATCCCATAGGCTAAGGGATTCTCTGGGTGCACTTACTCTGACCCTTAGGCTCTTCAGCAGTGATGTGTAACTGGGAGTGATATATAAATGGAAAGGAAGAAATCACTAGAAATTTTTGCCAGGTTAAAATAGGCTCCCTAAAATAACCATTTGATGAGTACTATTCTGAACGACTCTGCTACTCTCTGAAGTTCTGACCTTGACTCAGATCTTCACCAGAGTTCCTATGGTGATGCCCTGGCTGTTTTTTTGTTTTGTTTTGTTTTTTGGCAGGTCAGGGCAGGTGGGGGGGACTTTCTTCCCACCATTGGAGCCTGGGCACCTGGGCATGGTGAGATGTGACAGACTGACCAGTTGGAAGTTAGCAACGCACAGGTTATACTTTCAGCTGTGTATTATTGAGGAATCCCCAAGAGGCCTAACATGAAAGGCAACTTAATTTAAGCCCATTTCTACTTGCTTGATATGCCTTAAGAAATTACAAATACAAAAGAGACCACACTTAATAAAGCCCAACATGACATGCTGTGAAAAACACAACATATGGTTATTTGAAGTCTGAAAAGCCTACTGAGTTTTAAATTTTTCATTAAAATATCCTTTGATGTATAAACATGTCCTTTTTGATTTTTTTTCACAATAGTGGTTTCTAGATCAAAACCACATATAGAAACTTTCTCTTGGTAGGGAAAAAGTACCTGAGATAAAATTGCGAGACTCTCTTAAAGAGTTGAGATTAAACACATGAGCACAAAGCATTTTAAACACATCATGAACAAGACCACCGCATGATTACCCTTTAAAGTTTAGTAAACCCATAGAAATTGGAGAGACACTTCTTTAAATATTTTTTCTCTGTAGTTATATATTACAGTTATCATAGAAGTAGCTACTTTGTTCCACTTAATTAAAACTGATGACCCATCCGGGCCTGGTGGCTCACGCCTGTAGTTCCAACATCTTGGGAGGCCAAGGCGGGCAGATTACTTGAGCCCATGAGTTAGAGACCGGGCTGGGCAGCATGGTGAAACCCCATCTCTACAAAAAATACAAAAATTAGTCAGGCATGGTGGCACGCACCTGTAGTCCTCACTACATGACAGGTTGAGGCAGGAGGATCACCTGGAGGTCGAGGCTGCAGTAAGCTGTGATCTCACCACTGCACTCGAGCCTGGGCGACAAAGCCGAGACTCTGTCACAAACAAACACAACCACCAATAAAACCTGATGACTTTTTATAAATTATACACAGCTACTATCAATAACTATCTATTTTAAAAAGGAGAGGCTGGGTGCGGTGGCTTACGCCTGCAGTCCCAGCACTTTTGGAGACCAAGGTGGGTGGATCTCTTGAGGTCAGAAGTTCAAGACCAGCCTGGCCAACGTGGTGAAAACCCAACTGTACAAAAAAAAAAAAAAAGAAAAGAAAAAATGCAAAAATTAGCTAGGCATGGTGGCACATGTCTGCAGTCCCAGCTACTTGGGAGGCTGAGGCAGGAGAATCACTTGAACCCGGGAAGCAGAGGTTGCAGTAAGCTGAGATCGCACTACTGCACTCCAGCCTGGGTGACATAGTGAGACTCCAACTCAAAAAATAAAAAATAAAATTAAAAAAAATTTGAAAAAAAATTTGTTTGTAGTTAAATCCTTGAGAATAGGGATTATGCACTAAATTTTATTTCCTGCTATCAAACTAGTGTTAAGATGTGAATGATGAAAGTCTTGTGAAGTATGTAAAGTTTACTTTCTCCTTTTCTACTACCTGCTTGGTCCTTTAACTCTCATCCCTAGGACTTCAGCTAGAATTTGTTTCCCAGTTCTTTTCTCTGTTATATTTTAGAGACACCAATAAGATGTTAACTATCAAGGGCTAATCTTCCTGTCTCAATTAATGCTATTTTGGATGCAAGTAACAAAACTTTACTCAAACTAGCTTAGGCAAAAAGAAGAAGGTTCATTTTATGGTTATAAAATTATCTCACGAAGACTGAAGAACCCCAAATCCATCTGGCGTAATTCCCTCATCTTTCACTGTGTCTGTGGCTGTCTTGTCTCCTATTTGTTTCTCTCTGCATCTCTCTCTATTCTCACCTGACTGCAGTGTAGCTTTCTCTACTTTTCTGTGCATAGCCCCTGAGTTTATTTATCCTTATTTCTAGGAACTAGGAAAGACTAACTATAATTTCTGAATCTCAACTCAAAATTCCTGAGAGAGAGACTCTTTGAAATCTAATTTTGGTCAGGTATCTACATCTGGTCCAAATCAGCTGTAGTCAGGGGATGAGGTGACATAGTATATATCTGGCCCAGCGTTTCCCAAAGTTACCTGAACACAGAACTTTATCCACCCCTATCCCTGGCTCTGGTGGTTGTGGTCAGGGGTATGTTATAGGGCACACCCATTCATATCCTTCAAAACAGAATTTCTCAAGATATCATTTTGGGATCTTCTAATTTACCACTTTAATATTAAGAATGACCAAACTTAGACCCAAAGAGGCAGAATAATTTGCTTAAATTACCAGGATAGTGGCAGAGTAGAGATTTTGATTTTGAGCTGAGGAATTTGACATTTTATACCTTCAATTGAACCTGGATATCAAGAAGCATAATGGCTACCCAGTCCCAAAAAAAGTCCAAAATCAAGGTGTCAGCAGGGCCGCGCACCCTCTGAATGCTTTAGGGGCAAATCCTTCCTTATCTCTTCCAGATCCTGGTGGCTCTAGGCATTCCTTGCAGGTAGCTGCATAAATCCAATCTCTGCCTTAGTCTTCCTGTGGCCTACTCTTCTATCTTCTCCTCTTTCATTTCCTTTAAAAAAAATATTTGTCATTATCTTTCAGCCTCACCCAGATAATCCAGGATGATCTCATCTTGAGCGCTTTAACTTAATTAACTCTACAAAGAGCTTTTATCGAGGTAAGATCACATTTATAGGCTACAGGGGTGAGGACATGGGCATAACTTTTGGGGGGCCATTATTCAAACCACTGCAAAGGCCTTATGAGGTATCACAAGGTACTTAAAAGGATTTTTTTTTTTTTTTTTTGAGACGGAGTCTCACCCTGTTGCCCAGGCTGGAGGGCAGTGGTGTGATCTCGGCTCACTGCAAGCTCTGCCTCCCGGGTTCATGCCATTCTCCTGCCTCAGCCTCCCCAGTAGCTGGGACTATAGGTGCCCACCACCACTGGCAAATTTTTTTGTATTTTTTTAGTAGAGATGGGGTTTCACCATATTATTCAGGATGATCTCAATCTCCTGACCTCATGATCCGCCTGCCTTGGCCTCCCAAACTGCTGGGATTACAGGCATGAGCCACTGCACCCAGCCTTAAAAGGATTAAGAGTGGTAAGAGGGAGGGGATGGAAGAATAACGAGTTGGAATTTTTCTTCTTAAAAATAAAGGATGCAGGATTGATAAAGAAAATGTAGTAGTATCCAAGAAAATGAAGTATCTTAGTTTCCAAGATGTAAAATTTACATTCCTATCTATTCCTTGTTCATCGATTCCAATGATTCCATTAACTCCTTGATTCATTCATCTAACATTTTCTAACAAATATTTATTGAATTAATGAAAGAAAAGTAATCGGGCGGCCAAACTTGGAAAGATTAATATTGTCAACAAAAAAAGTCAAACCCTGTAAAATATTTGAAGAGATTTATTCTGAGCCAAATATGAGTGACCATGGCCCATGATACAACCCTCAGGAGGTCTTGAGAACATATGCCCAAGGTGGCTGGGGTGCAGCTTGGTTTTATACATTTTAGGGAGGCATGAGACATCAATCAAATACATTTAAGAAATACATTGGTTTGTTCCACAAAGACGGGACAACTCAAAGTAGGGGGTCAGGGGGCTTCCAGACTATAGGTAAATTTAAACATTTTCTGGTTGACAATTGGTTGAGTTTGTCTATAAGACCCGAGATCAAACAGAAGGGAATATCTGGGTTAAGATAAGAGGTTGTGGAGACCAAAGTTTTATCATGCAGATGAAACTTTTAGCTAGCAGGCTTCAGAGAGAATAGGTTTCAAAATGTTTACTATCAGACTTGAAGTCTGTGTTGAATTAATGCCAGAGAGTATAATGAGGCATGTTTAACCCCCACTTTTCATCACGGCTGGAAACAGACTCTTAGGTTAAATGTTAAGAGTCCTGGCTGCCCATTCAGATGGTTGGGAGGCCTTAGAATTTTATTTTTTGTTTACAATATCAAGCATAAAAACTAAAGTTTGAGAGATAAACGCATAGGTTAATAATGTCCTAGTGAGGTCAAGTCTCCTGCAGAGGTAATGACTTTGTAGGAGGTGAGGGAATTAGCAAAGTGAATATCCTGGGTAAGAACATTCTAGGCAGAGGGAAAAACTAGAATAAAGTCCTGAAGGCAGGACTGACCTCGACATGTTTAAGGCACAGAAAGGAGGCCATGTGGTTAGAGTGTCTAAGAGGGTGACACAGGACAGAGGTCATAGAGACAACAGCAGAAGGAAGTTGATTATGAAAAAATGAAAATGTTGGCTTTCATTTCACTTGTACACTATCTTAGAATGAACAAAGAGCTGAATCAAGTTCTCAAAGTTATCTACTGCTACATACCCAACTACCCCAAAAGGTAATGGTGCAAAATAACAACTTTTTCATTTCTCATAATTGGGGGTCAACCATGTGACTGCAACCAACTGGCAGCTTAATGGCTTGGAGAGTCTCAGGTGGCCTCACTCACAGGTCTAGGATGTTGGTGCTATTTTTCAGCTGGACCATTCTTTCCATGTAGTCACCCACCATCCAATAGAATAGCTTAGGCTTCCTTGACCATAGCAGGAGCATTCCAAGAGCCCAAAAGGGAAAGCTGCAAGGGATCTTGAGGCTAGAACTCTGGACTTATACATTGTCATTTTCATCACATTCTATCGGCCAAAACGAATCATAAGACCAGGCCAGATTCAAAGGGTGACCAAGAGACTCCAATTTTTTTTTTTTTTTTTAAGACAGAGTATCTCTCTGTTGGCCAGGCTGGAGTGCAGTGGTGAGATCTCAGCTCACTGCAACCTCTGCCTCCTGGGTTCAAGAGATTCTCCTGCCTCAGCCTCCTGAGCAGCTGGATTACAGACGTGCACCATCATGCTCAGCTAATTTTTGTATTTTTGGTAGAGATGGGTTTTCACCTTGTTGCCCAGGCTGGTCTCAAACTCCTGACTTCAAGTGATCCACCTGCCTCGGCCTCCCAAAGTGTTGGGATTAAGGGCATGAGCCACCGTGCCTGGCCAAGACTCCAACTTTTGATGGAGGCCATGTTTTTCAGCCTATCGCACAAACGTGCTGCTGTTTTGTTTGCCAAAACCTTTCCTGACACAATTTTTGAAAGTATGATGAGATAATTCACGTCATTTGAATTTTGCTATGCTATCATAAAAATCATTTTTTAAAGGGCTTCATCAATTTTCTCATGACGCTTCTCAATCCTTTGATATTTAAATCACTCTGAGAGAATCTATTATGTCCTAGACACTGGTGTTGAATTGAAAGTAATGTTTGAGTGCAGACTAACTTTTTAGAGGTCAGTTCCTTACTGAATATTTTCATCTTATCATGACTCTTGCTTTCTTCCATAAACTTGTATCTGCAGAATTTTGGAAAATGAATATTCTGATTTAAAAACAAAAACAAAAAAAACCCTAATGACAAATGAGGATGTGTCAAATAAAAGAGAAAAGGGATTATTCTGTTTGCCCTGGGGAGGAGTAGATTTGAGCTGGTGAAGATGGAAAAGGCTGATAGTTGTTGATAGATCCTTACATATTACCTTGCACTTTTTAAATGGAATTAAACAGAAAGACATATGGCAAGGATTAGATATTTTAATTACACTAGAGGAAAAAATCTTAGAAGTCGAAATTACAAAGAGCTAAATTTTTTCCCAGTATGAGTGGAAGGGCTTTCTGGTACTTGGAATTGTCCAGAAATGAAAGGATCATCATGCAAAGTAGCAAGACATCCATCATTAGAAATTGTTCAGCCCAAGGCTGATGACCCTGGGATACAGTATCAGTGATCCTGCATTGACTTGGTGTGTGTGGGAACTTCAGGTAGAGAGGCTGTTGGTTTAAAACTCACGTCTGTAATCCCAGCACTTTGGAAGGCAGAGGTGGGAGGATAGCTTTAGGCCAGGAGTTCAAAACCAACCTAGGCAACAAAGCAAGACCTCATCTCTACAAAAAAAAAAAAAAAAAAAAAATGACAAAACAAATTAGTCAGGCATGGTGGCATGCTTCTGTAGTCTTAGCTACTCGGGAGGCTGAAGTGGGAGGATCACTTGAGTCCAGGAGGCTAAGGTTGCAGTGGGCTATGATCTTGCCACTGCACTACAGCCTGGGTGACAGAGTGCAACCCTGTCTCAAAAACAACAAAATCCACAATAAACAAAAACAACAAACAAAAACAAAAAACACCTCTATAACCTTTGTTCTTAGAATAGGTCAAAAGATGGGAAAAGAGATCACCTGTTCATTCTCTTATTTAACTTTTAAGTCAGCACTGTCCAAGAGAAATGAGTCACAATGTAATATAAAATTTTCCAGTAGCCACATTAAAAAAAGTGAAAAGAAACAGGTAAAATTAGTGTTTGTCATATATTTTATTTAACTCAATACATCTAAAATAGTATCATTTAAACATGTAATCAATGTTAAAACTCATTACATTACATTATTTTTTCATAACAAGTCTTTGAAATCCAGTACCTTGAAGAAAATCTAAAAGTCTCTTTACACTTAGGAATTAACTACATTTCAAGCGCTCAACTGCCACATGTGGCTAGTGGCTACTGTATTGGACATCACAGTTCTAGAACATACTGAAGTGGCATCGTTGTCTGGGGTAAATATCCCTGGTTTGTTGTCTCACACCAAGATTAAGCACACAGACACACAAAGAATGTGTTTAGGAGCAGATGCTTAATAGGCAAAAGAAAGAAACAGGAGAGCAGCTCTCTCTCTCTGGTGAGAGAAAGGGGCATCCAAAAGGGAAAAGCTGTCCTGCTGCAGACTGCAGCAGACTTTTATAGGCAGGCTTGAGGATGCGGTGTCTGATTTATGTAGGGCCCACAGATTGGTTCGACCAGGTGTGATGTTTACACAGGATGGCAGGGAAGGCTGGTTGCCCCACCCTAATCTTATTATGCAAATGAACTTTCCACTTGGCGAGCGCCATCTTATTTGCTCCTTATTGTACACGTGGCTGGCACAGAGAAGGGAAGATGAAGCCGCCATTTTGAACATGCCTAGTCCCAGATAGCCTTTTCCTATTGGCACAGCTGCCGGCATTCACTTGTGCAAGCGTCCGGCTTGCTTGTCTATGTCTACAACTCCATTTTACAGGCTGCTCTTTGTTAGAAAAGAAAATGATTTGGGGGCTGCTTTTCATTAAAAGGAAACCTTACTGAGGACTTCCTTACCCTCACTATCTGCCCAAATAATTTCTTTTTAAATCCTATATCAATACCATTAATAAAATCACTAATAACAGATCAGGTGCAGTGGCTCATGCCTGTAATCCCAGTACTTTGGGAGGCCGAGGCAGGAGGATCACTTGAGCCCAGGAGTTCAAAACCAGCCTGGCCAACATGGGGAAACTCCATCTCTACTAAAAATACACAAATTAGTCAGGCTTGGTGGTGCAGGCCTGTAATCCCCAGCTACTTAGGTGGCTGAGACACAAGAATTGCTTCAACCCGGGAGGTGGAGGTTGCAGTGAGCCAAGATTGTGCCACTGCATTCCAGCCTGGGCAACAGAGCAAGACTCTGTTTCAAAACAAAACAAAACAAAACAAAACAAAACAAAAAACAAAAAACAAAAAAAAAAAAAGGAAAAAAAGAAAAAGAAAGAAAGAAAAAAAACCCTTCATAAACGCACAAAAAGCAGTTTGTTAAATCCAGGTTCCCTAGCATCCTGGAGGAATGGAAGTGATGAAAAAACATTTCTATTTAACTGTTACTACATTCTTACTTCCTTGGGTGACATCTATCATAAATTCCCTGCTTTCTCACCAAAACCCAATATTAAGTAAATTACATAATTTTGCAAACCACTAAATTTTCTTATCAACTTCTATACATAATTTTGCAAACCACTAAATTTTCTTATCAACTTCTAACAGGTTCCACCTCTCCAAAAGTGGAACTGTGAAAAACAGCCCTCTAGTACTTTTATGCTAACCCTGTTATATTTAATTCTTCTTTTATTCCAGGAGCTACTGCAATTACTGATATTATAGCTTTCATTGTTTACTAGCTGTATCTCTCATCACTACAGGATTTAAGTACTCTCCAGGGAAGCTGCCTTGCACCATTTCCAGTAACATATTATCTCTACACATCTTCTACAGAGGAGAAAAGATAAGGAAAGTCATAAAGATAAACTGGGCTGCCTTTGCAACTGTAAAATTTCCCCAAGGCTCAGTCAAAATAATGAGGTTTTTAAATACCTCTCCAAAGAGATCCCACTATTTCTTTACTATTAATACTTTGGTATTAAGGGATTCAATAGACAGACTATATATAATAAGCAAAATTAAAATGAGACTGATTTTCCACAGTTAACCCTTTTTAGAAATCCATAAACATATCAAAATTTCATATTTGCACCATTACTGTAATGATGTCTATAAAACACCAAAGCAAGGGTTTGGCACAGACTGCCAAGCATCTCCCAGTATTTGTTATCTTCTTCTCCTTTCTAGTTATAGAATCCCTGAGTTTAAGCTGGACAAATGGCTACCCACTTAGAGAATAAAAATCTCAACCTTGCTTGCACTAGATGTGACCAATTTATTGAGTACTTTCCAATAAGATATGAGCAAAGAGGTGGTCAACTTCCAGGTCACATCCTCCTTAAAGGAACTTGCTTGCCTTCCTCTTTCTCTTATCACTTTCAGGCAGGCTGGAAGGTTTATGTGATGCTGGTGAACCAGTGTCTACCATGGAGATGCCTATTGGGGATAGAACAGCAACCTGCGTTCCTAGATAACTGTGGAGGAAAATTGCCTTTCAGGTCTGAATCACGCACCTGCTTCTGAATACTGTCTGGGAGAAAAATACCTTCTATTTCATATAAACCATTGTTTGTGAGGTCTTTTTCTTCCCGTACTTTCGCTTGTATCATAACTAAGAGCATCATCATCATTATCATTTGTACTATTATCCTCAAAACCTCTGTTTATTAACTATCTCTCCAACTATCTATCTATCTATCTATCTATCTATCTATCTATCTATCTATGAGACCATCTCCTTAAAAGACTTAGGTGCTTTTTTTCTCCCTTAAAAGGTTCCTTTGACTACTTGTTTCTTTGGGGGGCATTGTGAGTATTAAATAATACAATAAAGTATTTATAAAATCTTTTTAAACTTAAAAGCATCACAAATAAAAAGGCATTATATTATTCTTGAGCTAACAATCCAAGATCATAGTGGGTTAATAATATTTATGCAAACATTAGCCAGTCAATGTGGCCCACTTCTGAGGTAACGTAATCCAGGTGACAAGCCCTTCTTCTAGAATGATTGGTCTTTAAGGCACTGTAATATAGCAGTAGGAGGGATAGTAAAGTATAAGGAGATAGATATCTTTTCAGTTACTCCATGGAAGTGGCTTCTTATATTACCTGTGAATAAAGTTGGACGTAAGTGTTTGAGAGATTCAGTTCACCAATTTACACAACTTCATACAGTGACCTAATAAAGTGAACCTATCTAATTTCATGTGTGTTTCATTTGTTAACGTAGAGGCAAACCTAAGTAAACCTGCCATGAGCATATCATTTTATTGATTTCAACTTTTTACTTCACTCCTCTCAAATGATTTAAAGGACATACTTTTCTAGTCCATTAAACATGAACTGAGTGCCTGTTGCATACAGAATCTACCCTAAGGAATGTGCAAGGTAAGATAGAGAACTCTGTCCTTATCTTGTTTGACCTTACTGTAGCATGGGACACTACTGGCCACTGTCTCCTTGAAAATATCTCCTCCTTTGACCACTGCGACTCTTTTCCCTGTTTTGCTTCCAAACTTTGCGGTCTTCTTTATCACTCTTCTTCCATTTCTTAAATGTTAGAGATCCCCAGTGATTCTCCCTGAAACATGTATTTTCACGCTTATTCTGAGCCTTTTTTTCTGGAGACATGAACCTCCTGGAGAATGTGATAAAATTCAGCAGTCTTCTTGGAGGAAGGGCATGTTCCATTTAATTTTAGGGTTACGTGGACATCCTGAAGCAACTGGTAGACCTCCTAAGGGTTCTTACCCCTCAGGTTCAGAATCACTTTTCCATAACTTTTAACTACCACCAACGGTGCTTGATGGCTCTCAAATCTTTTATATTTAAAAGCCTACATCTCTCTCATGATCTCCAGACCCACATGTCCAACTGCTTACTTTATTCCTTCCCTAGAATGTCAAGCAGGCACCTCAAACTCATCATGTTCCAACTAACGTTATCTATCCCCCTCTTCCCAATAGTCCCTTATACTATGGTTTCCATTTTGGCGAGTGGCACCACCATTTAACCAATTGCCAACTTATAGCAGCAGTCCCCAGGATTTGGACACCTTCTGATTTTGCGGAAGACTTTTTTTTTCCACGGATGGGGCAGGGGAAGGGTATGATGGTTTCAGAATGAAACTATTCCAACTCAGATCACCAGGCATTAGAATCTCATAAGGAGTGTGCAATGTAGATCCCTCACATGTGCAGTTTCACAATAGAATCTGTGCTTTTGTGAGAATCTAATTCTGCTGCTGATCTGACAGGAGGTGGAGCTCAGGTGGTAAGAGCTAGCTCACCCTCTGCTCACCTCCTGCTCTGCAGCCCAGTTCCTAACAGGCCACTGATGGGTACCAGTACCAGCTGGGGGTTGGAGATGCCTGTATAGAGAAATAAAGGCAGCAACCCAGACTACTAGTTCTGCACAAATGTTTGTTGAATGACTAAATTAATGAAAGAAGGTAAAGGTAGATCTAACATGACGAAGACAATAGAGATAAAGGAGCTTATTTTCGGATGCACACACAGTTGTGCATTTATTAAGTACCTACTGCATAAGGTGCTATGCTAGGCACAGATTTCAAGATTTCATTAAGGATTCAAATTTGACAATATTTTCAGAAAATTGAGAAACATCGGGCTGGGCAAGCGTGGCTCACGTCTGTTAATCCCAGCACTTTGGGAAGCCAAGGCAGGCAAATCCCTGAGGCCAGGAGTTCAAGACCAGCCTGGCCACCATGGTGAAACCCGTCCCTACTAAAAATACAAAAATTAGGCAGGCATGGTGGTGGGGGCCTGTAGTCTCAGCTACTTGGGAGGCTGAGGCAGGAGAATCACTTGAACCCAGGGGTGGATGTTGCAGTGAGCTGAGGTTGCGCCACTGCACTCCAGCCTGGGTGACAGTGAGACTCCAGGTCAAGAAAAATAAAGCCTGTTTGTCAGAAAGCAGAAGTAAGAGGATTTCAAGTGGGAGAAATTACTTAAAAAGTTCAATTCACTTATCTCATGACCAAGAAAGCTAAATTATTAATAGCTTCTCTAGCATCTTGCTCCTTGCTATGATGTCTTCAGAGATTGCATCATGGTTTATACACAGTAGTGATTATAATGGACACTCAAGAAGGTAGGACACTCTTGAGGGTTTTAGGTCACTAAATTTGGCAGCTTTGCCTCCCTGAACTCCCTTAGCTCTGAATTTACATTTCTCTGCTGACACTTATTTTCTGCTTCATTTTATGATGACTTACAGATACCCTCTCTCTCCTATCGCAGAGCTGGTTTTTTTGTTTTTTTCCCCCACAGACTGTCCATACTCAATTTTGTGCCTTGTATCTGAGAGGTGAACAGTAAGGTATTCATTATTGAGTTAATGAATATTTCTTTTTTCCTTTTTTTTTGAGATGGAGTCTCACTTTGTTGCCCAGGCTAGAGCGCCGTGGTGCCATGTCAGCTCACTGCAACCTCTGCCTCCTAGGTTCGAACGATTACTCCTGCCTCAGCCCCCCGAGTACCTGGGACCACAGGCACCCGCCACCAGGCCCAGCTAATTTTTGTACATTTAGGAGAGACAGGGTTTTGCCATATTGGCCAGGCTGGTTTCGAACTCCTGACTTCAAGTGATCTGCTTGCCTCAGCCTCTCAAAGTGTTGGGATTACAGGCGTGAGCCACCGCGCTCAGCTGATCTTTCTTAATGTTAAAAAAACTCTTTGCATTCACTGAGATCCAGAAAAAGAAAAAAATAGAAGAAATAAAATTGAAAAATTAAAAGAAAAAATAAAATTAATTTAAAACATTTTAAACTCATTTGAAAGTAATGTAAATGTCCTATAGGTCAAATGTTGTTACAAGTGGTATAAAGTCTGTAATGTTTTCCAATGCAAGTGTGGCATATTGAATATTTAAATACATTACAGATTTTGTTTTAGGCAACAAGGTGGTAGGGAGCATGCTAATCCATCTTAGAAAGTTATTTGTGAGGCAGGACATTGGCTGGTGGAATGCTGTGTCTGTGGCCAGACTGTAAGGATTTTAAACTTGGCTGTACAACTTAATGACTGGGAGCCTGAGGGCCTCTAGCTGCCTCAATTTCTTCATCTGGGAAATGCAAATCATACTAGAATTTACCCCAGAGAATTGTTAGAAAATGAAAATAAAGAGTATACATATAAAGCACCCAGAATGCTGTTAGGACTAATTAGACACTAGCCGCCATTTTCTTAACACCTTAATAAGAAGAAGGTGATGGGCAGGTGATGCTCATTTATTAGGTTATGAAATAATGGGCTGGGCACGGAGGCTCATGCCTGTAATCCCGCACTTTGGGAGTCCAAGATGGATGGATCACCTGAGGTTAGGAGTTCAAGCCCAGCGTGGCCAACATGGCAAAACCCCGTCTCAACTAACAATACAAAAATTAGCCAGGCATGGTGGTGGGGGCCTGTAATCCCAGCTACTTGGGAGGCTGAGGCAGGAGAATTGCTTGAACCTGGGAGGTGCACGTTGCATTGAGCTGAGATCGCATCACTGCACTCCAGCCTGGGCAACAGAGTGAAACTCCGTCTCAAAAAAAAAAAAGAAAAAAAAAGAAAGAATGGAACTTGCTTATTTTGAAAATGCAATAAAGACAACTATCCTATCTTCCCAGCTCAAAACATTCCCATGACCCCCTCCTTGTCCATGACACCACAGATGCCCTGTGGGTATTATCAAGACGTAAGTGTTAAATACATTTTATTATTGTGGTATGTCTTCTACATGCTGAAGCTTTTTTTTTTTTTTGAGATGGAGTCTCACTCTGTCGCCAGGCTGGAGTGCAGTGACGCGATCTCGGCTCACTGCAACCTCTGTCTCCCAGGCTCAGCGATCCTCCTGCCTCAGCCTCCCCGAGTAGCTGGGACTACAGGCATGTGCCACCAGGCCCAGCTAATATACATACACACACACACACACACACACACACACACACACACATATATATATATATATATTTTGGGACGGAGTCTCGCTGTGTCACCCAGGCTGGAGTGCAGTGGCCGGATCTCAGCTCTCTGCAAGCTCCGCCTCCCAGGTTTACGCCATTCTCCTGCCTCAGCCTCCCAAGTAGCTGGGACTACAGGCGCCTGCCACCTCGCCCGGCTAGGTTTTTGTATTTTTTAGTAGAGACAGGGTTTCGCCATGTTGGTCAGGCTGGTCTTGAACTCCTGACCTTAGGTGATCTGCCTGCCTTGGCCTCCCAAAGTTTTGGGATTACAGGCGTGAGCCACCATGCCTGGACCAGAATTAACTTTAGTCAGAGAATTTCAGGTTGTCTAGCTGGCCATGCTGACCTCTTCAGATGTTCTTATTCTGCCATTGCTGCCAATCACTGTGACAGCCTATCACGGGCAAGACCTCAGGCAATGTCAGAGGTGGCAGAACATCAGTGGCTGCAGCTTAACTTTGGTGCAGTTTAACCTTATTATTTCAAAGAATAGAAACCATCAGAGAGGAGGGGCATGGAAAACAATGGAGCAGTAGTCTCTAACTGGCATAAATACAGTATAGATAACCAGTCATGGGATGATGCAGACAGAGGGCTGCTCTTGCCTACACAATAGCACTTCTTAGTTCTGAAGGCCTGCTCATGACTGGGTCACAGGGCAGCATGTCTCTGCCATGGTGAACCCTCAGCTGAGAAAAGGCCAGTATTTCCCAACCCATACACAGTCATGGACAGCTGTCTTTATAATTTTAGGAAAAGGTCATGGCAGTGATAAGGGATTTTGGATTTGCCTGAAAAAGGAATGCTCTTTGAATAAACTTTCAGTGCAAACAAAAGAAGTGCTTTTCAGCTAGTTCCCACAATTGACTAATAAATCTAATTTTATAACACAAGTGTGACTTTTATATTATACCTACACATGGTAAAATTTGGGTGCAAACCTATTTTCCCCTCTAGTGTTCTAGGGTAAGTATAAATGGAAACAGACACCAAATTTAGTCAATATGAATGTTCTTGGGCAAATAGGGTTGGTTGAAAACATAGCTTAATTTCAGTATTGCTCTTAATTTTCCTCCTATAATCTTCATTAAATTTTAGGATAGTCTGCCCAATTTTTTGGTGATTCTTCATTATACCTTCCTAAGTAATAGAAGAGACTTGTATTTCCTGTAATCAGGACTTTCTTTGCCTAGATTGTGCCACCTAATTATACTGTTTTTTTCCTTCCTTATATTCAAAATGGTGTGATGGAGCAAGAAGAGGTCAGGACAGGAACACTGCTGTGTCTTGTTCATATGTCTAACAGAGTCTGACATAGTTGGGGGATGAAGGTCCTTGGATTTTGGAGGCAATGTAGTATAGTTTGGGTGATCATATTATTTATTGTTTAAATTGGGACAGTTTTGAAAATGAAAGGGGGCACTAATCAGATAGGATACTGATATGGTTTGGCTGTGTCCCCACCCAAATCTCATCTTGAATTGTAACTCTCACTACTCCCGTGTGTCGTGGGAGAGACCCAATGGGAGGTAATTGAATCATGGGGGTTAGTCTTTCTCATACTGTTCTTGCAATAGTGATTAAGTCTCACGAGATCTGATAGTTTCAAAAAGAGGAGTTCCCCTGCACAAGCCCTCTTTCTCTCTTTGTCTGCCACCATCCATGTAAGATGTGACTTGCTCCTCCTTTCCTTCTGCCATTACTGTGAGGCCTCCCCAGCCATGTGGAACTGTAAGTCCATTAAACTTCTTTTTCTTCACAGTATTGGATATGTCTTTATCAGCAGCATGAAAATGGACTAATACACTTACCATGAAAATGATGTAAATCTGGTCACAGGCAAATCAGAATTTATGGTCATCTTAGTATGGTAGAAATAGTCTGGACTTATATCCAAATTTTACTACCATTTCCCTGCTTTTGACCTGTGACATAGCCTCTCTATGAATTTCATTTACTTACTTTTTTTTTTTTTTTTTGAGATAGGGTCTCGCTCTGTCACCCAGGCTGAAGTGCAGTGGTGTGATCATAGTTCACTGCAACTTTGAACTCCTGGGCTCAAACAATCCTCCCGCCTCAACCTCTTAACATGCTGGATTATAGATGTAAGCCATTGTGCCTGGCCTGACCTTTATTTTCTACATCTGTAAAACACAGATATAATTCTCATATGGGGGAGGGGAGAAAGTGCCTTATGTGTTCTTTGTAGATATTATTATCAGTATGATGTCTGCCAATATACCCCAAAATTCTTCAATATAGACCATATATTTTGTATGGCTTAGGTTAAATTACACTCAAGGTGCAGTCAGTTGCACTAATTATAAATTCATACTCTAAGATGGTAGGCAGTGATCTCATCAGGCAGACTCCTATAGAGGTGGGTCCTACAAGTACATCTGTCACTCTTATCTCTATTAATAGCAAAAATCATTCTATAACATATGTCAAAAGTGAATTTTCATTGTCAATATTAGTGGTTTGTCAGTCATCACAATAGACATGATGAACAGACTCTCATATAATTAGTGATTTCCAAGATACAAAGACTGGCTAAAATATTTTAGAGACACTCTCATTCTTGCATGAACGAGTTGTAAAAAGCCAGACGATTAGGGATGGTGTATGAGTTGAAGGACTTACGGTTGCCGGATGCTTATTGTAAGGGTGATGGAATTCTAGCTCTGGAATATTATTCATCTGCTTCCAGTGAATCTTTCATGCAAGGTCATGATTGCAGAACCTAAAAAGACCATGAACTGGGACCTCATCAAACTCACAGAATAGGTATATCACCTTGTCTCTGTTTGCTAACAAATGTTTGTTTAATAAATGTCTGTATGTGTGACAGAAATCAGCCTGACACTTGGTTTAATTTTTAACTTGGTTTAATTGTTATGAAGTTGTTGGGAAATAATTTTCACCCCAACTCCTAGAATTTGTCTACTACATCTATCTACTAAAAACAAGCCAGTAGTTTTGCATGATTAAACTGTAATAGTTATTTCACTCTTGTAAACCACTAATCTGATTCTATATCTGGAACCTCTGCCCACTTTTCTTGGCCATATGAACTGAGAAAAACCAAACCAAACCTGAGTCTTAGAGAAACAGGCTTCCAAAAAATGGTAACTAGCAGATCTAAATGTAGAACCCAAGTCAGCTGATTCAAAGTTCAATGTTCGGGAGTAGGCACAAAGCAAATGTGTGTGCATGCAGAATGAATTGGAGTAGGAAGGAAGAGGAAGTGATGTGAGGTGATGCAGAGACAAACCAGAAGAAAAACATTAAACATTAGAGTGGGGGCCTTGGGAACCCAGAGACTGTGCTAAAATTGGGTGCAAGTCTCCCCAAAAGGGCTAGGAAGGCTCTGAAGATTATATTTGCTTACGAGCTACTTCTGTAAATAATAATAAAGTCTATTAATCTCTAGCAATGGATGAACAATAGTACATTTTGTGCACAATGAAACTACACTTGCCTCATCATCTAGTGCCAAGAAAAATATGGTGATCTTCAAGACAGCCATGGTATCTAACACCACTCTCTCAAAGTTTTAAGTAGAATCATGTGTTTGAAGGTTGTATACTGATTTTAAAGTATCACAAAGAGATTAATCTGCAAAGAAACCAAGAACTCTTTATTCTACTTCTCATCCACCACAAATCTTCACTACCCCCACTTATTACCTAAAATACTAAAAGCCCTACTTGTAAAGAATCAAACAAAAAACAATCCCAACCAAAAACACTCCAAACTTATCCATACATTTGGAGAAGAAACAGAAATAAGTACTATTTTCATACAACTTTAAGCAGGAGGCCAGGAAATATTTAATTTCAAATATTTAAGGACTGTCAGCATTTACCGCTGAGGTTAAGAAATGCTGGGGATTGACAAAGTTGGACCACTCTGAGGACTACAGGATGAGAAGAGGAAGAAAGTGTGAAAAGACGGTATTATGAGTACATGTATACAAATACATACATGTGCAATATATGTATATTGTATATGTGTATATATCTATATATGATATAGTCATATACAAAACATATACGTATATGTCTGCAAAGGGAGCTCCTAGGAAGAATGCAAGATTTGGATAACAATTCTAGGAAGAATGTCGGATTTGGATAATGAAAAATGATAGAATCATTACAGAAATAACTTTTAATTCTTAAGTGTCCTAATGTTGGGATTACTCTACCTAATCCTTTTTGACATGATCAACTAGGCACCTTTCACTTTGATCCTTAATTTCATACATCATTAGATAACTAGTAAAGCTATCTTTCTAAATCACTTGGAGGTTGGAGGTAAGATGAGCTTTTATAAAAACAAAGCAAAACTGAAAAAAGTCACACAAACAAAAAGCTGCAAAGATTTTCTGACAACGTTATTCCAGAACGTTTATAACTTAAAATGTCTTGCAAATGCAGCCATTATTAATTTTAAGAGGAGAGAAAAGCACCTCATGTTTTTGTGCATATTTACTCTAATACAGGGATGAGGCTCATACAAACTGTGCCTGCATTCCATAGTCTCTGGAGCTGCTGACCTAGAGAGGGCACATTTTTGGATGGGGAGCCTGCAACAGCAGCATGAAGTAAGCAAGCAAAGGAAGTAGACAAGATTCAGGGCTGAGGCCAGGCATGGTGGCTCATGCCTATAATCCTAGCACTTTGGGAGGGAGAAGTGGGAGGATTGCTTGAGTCCAGGACTTCGAGACCAACCTGGGCAACATGGTGAGACCCTGTCTCTCTCTCTGTCTTTTTAAAAAAATAATAATTGAAAAACAAAAAAAAGATTCAGGGCTGAGAATAAAACCAGAGCCATGGGTGCTGTTGGAGCAGCTGCACTCACCCTTGAAGCCTACTCTTAACAATGGCAATGTTTCCTCTTTACCTCATAATAGTGATATGGATACCCACTATTTACTGAAATCCTTCAAACTACTAAATATTTTACACACACCATCTCATTATCTTCACAACGTCCCTAAAAGGAAGGCATAACAATTAAACCCTTTAATCTTTCTAAAAATGCTGTGAGGTAGGTACTATTCTTATTCTCACTTTACAAATAAGGAAACCAAAGCACAAAGAGATTTAGCCATTTGCTTAAGGAAGCCCAACCAATAATCAGCAGAGCTGTTTTGGAGCCATTGTTCTTGGCCTGAATGGTACCTGTGCAAACTGTTGTTGAATGGTGCTCACCTAAATCTTGTGGCCACACTGTACCAGTAAGTGGGAACTATGCTGATGGTGAAATGGGGATTTAAGAGAGGGACCGGAACACAAAATGTACTCCCTTGAAGAGCCATGTGACTTGGTTTTACTTCTGATACTTGAAGTAAATGGAAAATGGCTACTAAATAAGTGACCCAACCAAATAATCATGACACAGGAACAAACTTTCTTGCCTAAGAGAGTTGGAGCTGGTGCCAGTGAGATAAATCGGATAGTAATCTGAAGCTGAAGTGATTTTGAAGATCTCAAATCAAGATTGAGAGGTAGAAAAAGCCCTGGGGACATCTTTGGGGGAGGTGAATCATCTGAATTTCTCATTCTCTTTTTTAGAATTTGAAAAAGTCAGTTGACGACATTCACCGAATATCTTTTTCATGAAGTGCTCTTTCTAAGGCCTCAAAGTCACTAATTGTGAATACAGAATAAGCACTGTCTTTATTTAATGTTTGCAAGATTGGGTTCTCTAGAAGAAAACTGTTCTGTCAATTCTGCACACTATCAAAGAATAGGAAAAGCAATTTGAAGAATGACAAGATCACCACTCCCAAATTCCATACTACTAAAGAATTCAAATCATTTAGGGGCAACTGCTGTTCTATGACCAGTTTTGCACAGCTGGTCCCAGCTTCCAAGGACTATTTCTGAGCCATAATATTAAAATGGAGCCCCTCCCTATGTTTTTGAATCCATATAGTTCTACCCAGGGCTCCTGTCACTCCCTAACCTCTGACTTATCCAAGCAGGAAAGTGAGCGTGCATATTTACATAAGCTACAAGGCTGTGCAAATATATTGTTAACTGGTTAAAGGGCATTTTAGAAATGGCTGTTATTTCTTACCATTTTTGATGGGTTTTATACATCTAAAATCTTTACATATTTAAAAGTCCTTATCCTTATTCTTCTGATGTGCTTTCTACCAGTCTTTTTCCCTCTGTACAACACTAGGCTCTCTCAATTAACTCTTATGTCCTTTTTACCACTAAGTGTGTAGGTTTTAAAATAATGTATGTAAATTTTTCCTACTGTTCATGAAGTGCCAATTAGCTAAGAATTTCTATTATTTTCATTACAGGGTTAAAAATGGTTTCTGTTTGTTTCTTTGTTTTTTGTTTTTTTGAGACAGGGTTTTGCTCTTGTCACCCAGACTAGAGTGCAATGACATGATCTTGGCTCACTGCAACCTCTACCTCCTGGGTTCAAGCGATTCACCTGCCTCAGCCTCCCAAGTAGCTGGGATTACAGGAGCCTGCCACCAAGCCCAGCTAATTTTTGTATTTTTAGTAGAGACAGGGTTTCACTATGTTGGCCAGGCTAGTCTCGAACTCTTGACTTCAGGTGATCTGCCCACTTTGGCCTCCCAAAGTGCTGGGATTACAGGTGTGAGCCACTGAGACCAGCAAAAAAAAAAAAAAAAAAAAAAAAAGAAGTCCTTTTTTGAAAAATGCATTTTGTGAATATATTTTTCTTTTATTTCCATGGGCTCCACCTTTGATAAGTTTTATAACTTTTTAGGTCACACTAGATTTTCTACTTAAAGTTGCTGAGATCGGTGAAAAACAGGCTCAATCATTGGCTAGAAATTGAATTTCAACAAGGGAAAAAAAGACACTTATTATTTAGCAGTTCGAAAAAGAATTATGTTCTGGCTTCCCACTATAATCTTTAAAAATGCAGCGTTAACTTGAAAACAAACAAATACGCCAGAAAATGTTAAACATTAAAAGCCAGTACTTCTTTAGTATGTTCTTAATGATAGTTCATAGTCAATTTTGACTTCTTATAAAGGTTTGGAACATCAGGAAGGCAAAGAAAATTGTGTTATTGCCAATAATTCACTTCAAATTATTGACTACATTTCCATATAACCGAATGTCACTATTTTTCTATTTTATTTGTTCTTAGTTTTCAAATACCGTATGATTGGTGTTAACCTTTAGTTTGTAATGTTCTCTATGCAAGAGCCAAGACCAACTCACAGGTATTTATTTAGCTAACTTCATCACCAATGCTGCCAAAGAGGATCCAGGATGGAACCAACGTTAGATTGCAGATCCGTCCAAAGAAAGGATAATATTAAATATTGTACAGAAGTGACCTCATGTGTTTTCATAGCATCTATGTAAGTAGACAAAAGGACTATATTATTCCCACTTTTTAGATAAGGAAACTGAAGGAATACAGAAACAAGTATATTCAACATTTATTGAGCATCTACAGCAGGAGAGGCACGGTGCCAGGTGTTTCAGAATATCCTTATGCTATAGTTTGAGTGTGTACCCCAGAATTTCTGTGTTGGAAATTTGGTCCCTGGTATGGTGATCTGGGGAGATGGGGCCTTTAAGAGGTGATTAGGTGATTAATGCTGCTCTCTCGGGTCTGGGTTACTTCTTGCTAAAGTGGGTTCTTATTCTCTCAGGACTGGATTAGTTACTGCCAGAATGGGTTGTTATGCAGAGAGGCTGCCCCTCGTGTTTCACCTTTTTCACATGTGCCTGCTTTTCCACCATGTCATGATGCAGCGTGAGGCACTCATCAGAAACCAACCAGATACTGGTGCCGGGTTTTTGGATTTCCCAGTCCAGAATCGTAAGAAATAAATTACTCTTCTTTATAAATTACCCAGTCTCAAGTATTCCATTATAGCAACAGAAAACAGACGAAGACAACCTACAAATAAGCTAAAATCAATACTTTCCATGTGGTCAAAATGTAGTGAGTATGCAGACTGTGAAAAACACAATAACAAAGACACAGAATACAATGGAGGCACAGAGAGAGGATAACTTTTTGCTAACTAGAAGGTTCTGGAAAGGTTTTGTGGAGCTAGAATCTGAGCCCAGCCTTAACAGGTGGTGAGTGTTGTACAAAGATGATGGGGTAGCACAGGAGATGGTATGAGCAAAGGCATGGAAAGGATACAGGATAGGACTTATTTAGTTATCATATAGGATTTGAGGGCAGGACAGACTAGAAGGAAGAAAGAAGGTGTTCAGAGGGTTTGCAGATGTTCTTGAATACCAATTCTGACAGCCATGTATAGAGGAGAGTAGGGTAGCAGGGAGATCATCGGTAACTTCATCATTAAGGCTGCCAAAGAGGACTAGGATGGAACCAATGTAGGATTGGAGATCCATTAAAAAAAAAAAACAAAAACAAAGGATATTAAATATTGTACAGAAATGACTTCATGTGTTTTCACAGCATCCATGTTAGTAGATAAAAGCAGGGGTCCCCAAGCCTGGGGCAGTGGACTGGTACCAGTCAGTTGCCTCTCAGGAGCAGCAGGCGAGCAAGCATTATCACCTGAGCCCCACCTCCTGTCAGATCAACTGCGTTAGAGCCTCATAGAGCATGAACCCTATTGTGAACTGCACATGCGAGGGATCTAGGTTTCACGCTTCTTATGAGAATCTAATGCCTCATGATCTGAGATGAAATGGTGTCTCTCCCGCCCTGTGGAAAAATTGTCTTCCATGAAAGTGGTCCCCGGTGCCAAAAAAGTTGGGGACTGCTGGATAAAAGGACTACATTATTCCCACTTTACAGGTAAGAAAACTGAAGGAATAAGGAAACAAGTATATTCAACATTTATTGAGCCAGTGAACAGTTTAGGAGAGAGGTAATGGAAGCTTGAACGGAGCAGAAGTGGGAATAGAAAGAAAGGTAATAATCTGAAAGATAGAAGAGGTAAAATCTATATAATTTGGTAACTGAATGCACACGGACCACGAAGGATAAAGATGAGTTGACAATGATTCCGATGCATTAATATGAATCAGAAAACATTTTACGTTTGAGCTACCCCGGGCCAGACATTAGGACATTTCTATTAGGGAGGTGGAAATGTGGCTCTAATGATCAGGACAGACGTTGCTTTGGAAATCAACCACAGAGCTATGTTGGCTGAATCCTTAAGAGAAGAAATCACCAAGGAATAATTAGAGTACAGAGAGAAAAAGGACAAAAAGAAAACCTTAAGGGAACACCTGTATTTTAATATAAAGTAGCAAGAGAGTGAAGGAAAATGGGTCAGTCAGAGAAGAGGTAAGAGGTAAGAGGTTAAGTGGTAAGAGGTAAGGTGATAAAAATCAAGGAAGAAACGTTTCCAGAAAGACAGCTGAATGCTGCTGAAGGGACACGTGGGTAATTTACTGTGGTCACAGAGATCACATCCAAGCTCCCTCTGCACCTACCTATTGAATGATCACACTAGAAAAACAATGTGGTTTTTCAAGAGGAACCAACATGTCATTTTACCAATAGTTAATCTGGGACTCAGTCATCAAAATTCATTGCAAGTTCCAATCTCCTTCATTAAACCTTCTTTGCAACCCACACAGTTCTCCTTACATTGAGCTTTTTAGGTAACTATTATTAATCATGTACGAGGACCCACGTGCTCCTTCATCCTTGTAGTACTGCGCGGTGGTTAAATGCCAGGGCTTCCGAATCAGAGGCTGGTTGGATTCTAATCCAGCAGTGTGACGAGCTTTTGTTAACCAATTTTTCTAAACCTCTGTTTCCTCGTCTGCACAAGGGGGATGGTGGTACTTACCCTATCAAACTTGAGAAGAATGCATGAGATAATTGCGAGTAAAAACCTTAGAGCAATGCCTTCAAAAGCTCAATTCATTTTGCTGTTACTGTGTTTTGGAATTTCCCTGAGGGTAGACGACTACTCCAACACTATTCCCTAACGCATGCAGCACTGACTTGGGGGCAGTGCGCCTCATTCAGCCAGCTCTCTGGGAAACAGCTTTCTGAGGAAGAGAGATAAACAGTTGACGGGTTTCCCGAGACTCAGCAGCCCACTGAGGCAGGGCTGACTGCAAGGCGCCGAGGAAAGGGGGGAGATGGGACCCCAGCAACCACTGGTGACCTCGGCGGACCACATGTCCCAGAGTGCAGCGCGCCCACCCTAGGTAGAAGTGAGCGACGCGGCTCCGAGTCGGCTTGCGAGAGAGCCGGGGAGGAAGCAGTGCACACTGGGACTGGTAGTCCTCAGGGGGAGACTCCGCGGGTCGGAGGCGGGTCGAAGCGAGAGATCCCTTCCCAGTCCCGCCTTTTGTCCACGTCTCACTTCTCCTGGCCAATGCCCTCTCCAGTCGCTGGAGACAGCGCCTCTCCGATGCGGTCTCCATTGGTCCTGAGGCTCTACGGCTGCGGTCCTACCCGGAAGTAACGTTGGGGAGGCGGTTTCCTAGACTACGACACCGGAAAGCTGGGGGAGGCGCTCCGGGATACTGAGGGCGGAGGGCGGTGGCAGCGCTGGCGCTGGCGACCGGCTCGGTGGCTTCGGGAAACAGTTCAGCGCCGGCGGCCGCCCGTGTTACTCCGCATTCCGCCCCGTTTCGGCACGGCTAGCAGCCCCCTGGCCACCGGCGTCCGGCAATGTGTCTCACCGGCCGGGCGTAGCAGCTGCGCGTGCGCGGAACCGCGGGGCCATGAGCGAAGCCGGCGGCCGGGGCTGTGGGTCCCCGGTCCCTCAGCGAGCGCCATGGAGCCTAGTGGCGGCAACGGCCGCGATCTGCCTGGTGTCGGCCACGTCCGTGTGGACGGCGGGGGCCGAGCCCATGAGTAGGGAGGAGAAACAGAAGCTTGGGTAAGGGTGCTGGCAGCCTGGGGTGGGTTTCTCGGTGAGGCTGACCACAGGAGGGGTGCCTGTCATTGCCACCCGGTCGCGTAGTGGCCTCTCCTGTCGCGATTGGAACGGCTGTTGCCGCACGAGAACCCTAATGGGGTGGACAGGGTCCGGGGAGGTGGGAGCCGCCTCCCGCGACCTGACCTCGGGGGAGCTGACGAGTTGTCGCCCTGGCCGCCAGTGACATGTGCAGGCTCCTTGAAGCCAGGCGCGGTGTGTCAACGCGGCTGCCATGTCAGTGGCCCAAGAAGGGGCTACAGCCCGCATCGCTGCGAGCTGGAGTCCTGCGGTTCGTTGCCTGTCGACCGAGGCATGGTTAGCTTTCTCGCTCAAGTGAGTTTCCAGCGGGGATAATGTTGCTGATCTCACAGTAGTTAAGGAAATGATGTTTACACCTGTTACGGAAAAGGGGGCGTTCATGGGAACTTGAACTTTACACATTTTACTATTTCCTTGCAGTGTTTTCTTGCACTGTGTTTTCATAATAGAACAGAATGTTTGGGGGGAAATTATTCAAAAGTCTCAAGTGTACCTATTCAGTAGTTTTTATCCGTCTTGGAAATGTCATAAAATTATCAATTCTATTTACACCATTTAATTCAGAGTTAGTAATACATACACGAGGTCCTACACATGAATAAGAAAAAAGCGAAGAAGCAGTAGGAAATGGGCAAAAGGCATGAACGGTTAAGCCAGAAGAGGAAATGGAAGTGGTAAACATGAAAAGTTACTCAACCTCCATAAATGTAAGAGATACAGATTAAAACAAGGAGCTAGCTGGGTTTTGCCCATCAGATTAGTAAATATAATACAAAACATAGGAATACAGTTCTGGCTAGTTCAGGAGTGAAAAAGGCTTGGTGAGAGTGTACATTGCTGTTAACTTATTGGTAGTCTCTCCTAAAATTTAAATTGTGCACACTCTGATTCATCAGTTCTGTTTCTGAGAATCTACCCTAAGAAAATAAAAGCACTCTTAATGCAGAGATAGATCCAGCCTGGGCAAGAAGAGCGAAACGCCGTCTCGAAAAAAAAAAAAAAGAAGTGCATTTTGAAAGAACAACTGTTCCTTGGAGGAAATGGTTGAATAGGGTACGTTCATATTATGGAATAATATTGAGACATTAAGAAGGAAGTGTGTCACTGGAAGCCTATCCAGAATACATTTCCAAGACAAAAAAAAAAAAAAAAAATGCAAGTTGTAGAATAATATGTATAGTACATCCCATGTTTTTTTAAAAAAGAAAAAAAATATCTAAGCTCAGAAAAAAGTGGAACGAAGGAGGGTGGTGGAACCATCAGGTCTTACTTTATGTACGTCATTTAAATCATTGCAAAGGGTCTTGTGTTCCTTTCTGAATAGCAATAAAGATCACTTAATGGAAAAAAGTTGAAGTATCAGCCATCAAAATAAAGTTACCAGTAAACTCTAATAAGTATCTTACATTTTCTCTCGTTATGAATTTAATGTATCTTTGATAACTTTTACCAAATACCTCACTGTGTGAGCACTTTACATATGTTATCTCTGTACTCCTTCCTAATTCCCAATGAATGTGATCCACATTTTGCAAATGAGGAAGTTGAGACCCAAGGTTGACTTGTTCAGCCGCAGAGCTACTATTGGTAGTGCCGGTGCCAGTATTCAAACCCAGGCTTCTCTGTTCCCAGAGCCAGGCTCTCTCCAGTGTGTTGCACATTCGTTAGACTTGAAAGAGAAGTATCAAGTCTGTTAAGAACCACAAGAATCTTACTTGACCATCACCATCCTTTCTTCATTTTTTATTAAAAACTTATTTGTAAAAGAGTCATTGGATAAATCATTTTTGGCCAAAATTAGTTTTTAACTGGAAAAGTTCAACCAATTGGCTTAAAATTTCAGCTCAAATTTTGAGATCATTTATGAAAGTGAAATTACAATTATTTAGGCTTGTTAGATTGCTCTACCCTTGAATAAGGGTAGTGTAAGAATCTAGAGCTATACATGACAAATACACAATTATATGACTGCTTTCTCCCCTGGGAATTTTCAGAAAACTGAACTTTGATTCATTAGGTTTACCTGTGCATTTTTTTAAGCCCAAATAATGATTCATGATAAAAAGCAGAAAATGCCCCACCCCTTTCCCCCCATGCCCCCCCCCCCCAACCCGCCAAACCAAACAGATGGTAAAAGACTGGAATTGTCATGAATAGTAAGCAGTTGCTCAATAACTTATACTTTGTGGAATTACTTAACTGGTTATATGTAGTCTTACCCTTCATGGAATAAGCTTTTTGGTTTTGTTTTTAAAATTTTACAACAGGATATTTTGTTAATGTTGTGTTTTCATTTAAAAGTGAAGTAGAAAACAGTCCAGTTTCTATAGCACGTGGGCAGGAGATGTAACTTGGCCTGGCGCGGTGGCTCAGGCCTGTAATCCCAGCACTTTGGGAGGCTGAGGTGGGCGAATCACCTGAGGTCAGGAGTTCAAGACCAGCCTGACCAACATGGAGAACCCCCCTTCTCTACTAAAAATACAAAATTAGCTAGGCGTGGTGGCGCATGCCTGTAATCCCAGCTACTTGGGAGACTGAGGCAGGAAGAATCGCTTGAACCCGGAGGTGAAGGTTGCAGTGAGCTGAGATCGTGCCATTGCACTCCAGCCCAGGCAACAAGAGCAAAACTCCATTTCAAAAAAAAAAGAAAAAAGAAAAAGCCGACTTACAGAAATTAAGAGTGATATAATTTTTGAACTGGGTCTGATTTCCAATACATTTTAATCCAGTTGTCGAATAGATAAAACCTTATAGAAACTTTTTTTTCTGTTCAATATAGTAATTATTATACCATTCTGTATTTAACTTTGTTAGGCTTCTATGTGTAAGTCAGAGAGAGCAACGATATTAAATAGCTCCACTTTGAAATATGTGTTCTGAAATTGGCTCATCATATGCTGCATAAATGTAAGGATTGGAAAATAGTGTGTTCTGCTTGTATGCAATCATGATTTACTTATAATCTTGAAAATTGAATGCTTGTAAAGTTGAGTTAGCAAGTTAAAGCTTATGTCATTTGTAATACACATGTCTAGGTACTATCATTGCCAGTTATAGGAATTTCTACTTCTTGGTGGTAATCTTGTATTCCATTTCAGGGAAGAGAAAAAAAGAACTTCCATCTTCCATTCATTGATACGAGTTCCTGAAAGGGATATTTTAAGCTCTTTTTTTTTTCCTGCTTAGGACAGGATAAGAGTCTAGAGCTAGAAACCACGAATATAAAAATTATGTATATATAAAAAATATATATATAAACTTATAAAGAATTAGTGCTTTAGCAAAGTGGTGGTAAGGTCTTTTTTTAAATAATGAAGTGTTTTTAAATGGTTATTATTCATAAAAAGTTGTCAGAACTTAATTTGTTTACTTCACAAGTTTGAGTGTACTTGATTTTGCTGGTCGCCATAGTCAGGATCTGAAACTGAGGTTTTTCTGTTTGCTAGCTCTATTATTACCAGTATTTCATCATCCGTGACTATAGTTTTAAAAATGACAATTGCAGTATAAACAGGAGGCAAATAAAAATATAGTCAGCAATTTGTTTAACACTTTTTTCAATTCTTGCCATCAATGATTGGAACTTTGGTAAAAGAAAAGTTAATAGGCTGGGCATGGTGACTCACACCTGTAATCCCAGCACTTTGGGAGGCTGAGGCGGGTGGATCACCTGAGGTCAAGAGTTCAAGACCAGCCTGGCCAACATGGTAAAACCCTGTCTCTACTGAAAATGCAAAAATTAGCCAGGCATGGTGGTGGATGCCTGTAATCGCAGGTACTCGGGAGACTGAGGCAGGAAATCGCTTGAACCTGGGAGGTGGAGGTTGCAGTGAGCTGAGATCGTGCCACTGCATTCTAGCCTGGGTGACAGAGTGAGACCCTGTGTCAAAAAAACAAAAAAGGAAAAGTTAATAAAAGATTGTTAAGCTATTTTTCCTTTGCTAATTATTTGACCTTGTCTAGTCATACCATTAACTTGTACTTTTTCCTATAGTCCTCAAGTCCTTGAACTTGAGAGTGCTTAATTGAAAGGCCACTTCCTCAGTCGCAACCTTACAGGTTTTGATTTATTAAAATTCTGGTGTAGTGATCAGACATCTCCATTTTAAACAACCGTTTTGGAGATTTTGTGAAAGAGAATTCACCAAAACACACAAATCTCTTTTTGAGCATTAGTTTTCTCATTTTTGAAGTAAATACTATTTATTTGATTTTTGACAGTTTTTTAGAGTAGAGCACATCATAAAAAGCATCTTGTGAAAATGTGACAAGCATATTAATAAATATGTACTTAAACTAGGCATTAGTGGTTTTATTCAATGTAAGTCAAAGGCAGAGGCTTCATAAAGTGTTGTTATTTCGTGTCACTACATACCCGCGTACTTCTCTCTTAGTAGAACATATAGGTGAAGAATAAATGTAATAATAATGGTTCTTTTTAAGGGCTCTCCAGCAAAATCCCCCCCTTCAAGACAGATATGTTAAATAATTGTGTTAAGAGGTCATTGTTTTTCTGTATCAGATTTCCTTCTCTGATCATGGCATCTATCATTCATTAGTTTTAAGAAAAATTATAAGATGAATTGTACATAAATTACTAGTAATCATTAAAGTTTGGCTCTGTGTGGTGAGTTCATGAAAGCTTGTCTGCTAACTGTTATAGTTTCTGACCCTGTTTATGTCCCTTTCTACCTAGATTTTTCTTTTGTTTTTATTGGTATGTGTTTTTATGAGGAAGAATTAACTTTTTGAAAGATAATAAATAGAATATACTTACCTTTTTTTTTTTTTTTTTCCATTTCTGCTTTTAAAATTAGGAATCAAGTACTGGAAATGTTTGATCATGCTTATGGTAACTATATGGTAAGTAGGAAGCTTATCTTTACCTACCATTTATGTGAGTTGATTATTATGTGAGCACAGTCAACTGGGAATTTTGAAACCTACAATACAATTACATTTTTTAGAAGGAAGTTTTTAAAAAACAGGACAAAAATAGTCTTTCTGGTAGTGGTTTTTAGGGAACCAGTTTATTGAACAGATAAGAATAAATTGAAATTAGATTATGAAACTTTGTTGTTTAAATGGCTTCCTTGGGTGCCATCAACAGTGTTCATTGAGTGCTTTATGTAGCTAGATAGTGTGGATATATACATGAAGAAGATGTTATCGCTGGTCTTAAAGGAAATTATTCTCTTAATTAAAAAAAAGTTTACAATATTTATACACTGAAGAAAACCATTGCTTGAAAGAGAAACTATTACTTAGCGTCTGTCCTAATTGTATCCTCATGGACTCTGCATTGAATATATTTTGCTTTCTAGTTTCCTGATTCATATTATTTAAAAATGTTTTAGGGCTCACTTAAGATTAAATAGCAGTTTCAGTTTTACAAGATGAAAAGTTATGGAGATCTGTTGCGCAACAATGTAGATGAAATAGCTAGCAAATTTTGGAATTAAAAAAAATTTTTGCGTATACATTGTAATTTGGAAAGAGTTTAATCATATTATCTTGACAAATATCCCTTATAACCTTGTTTTTACATTTTAAAATATGTCAGCAGATTTTCTTCTATGATTACAGCCTATAAAATATAGTTGGGAAAGTTTGGCAGAGGACTAACTTTAGTTCTGCTTAAAATATTTTTCAACTGATTCTGTGAATCCATTTTTTATCATATATTAACCAAGTATCGTCATACACCAACATCATTGTTATCTATGAACATCTGAATATATATAGTTTATGCATTTTTAGTTTTAAAACATGTTTTATATTTGACAATCCTCGTTCTCTTTTATATTGTAAATTTGGAGAGAGCACATTTTGAGTTCTTAATAAATGTTTTTAGAATATGATGTTTTTGGATGTATTTCAACATTAAAAACCCAGTTTCAAATTTATTTCTTAAGACCTCAGTCATTCCCTTAATGTTCTTTATTTATTATTATTATTTTTTTGAGGTGGAGTCTCGCTCTGTCACCCAGGCTGAGGAGTATGGTGGCACTATCTCAGCTCACTGCAGCCACCACCTCCCAGGTTCAAGCGATTCTCCTGCCTCAGCCTCCTTAATAGCTGGGATTACAGATGTGTGCCACCATGTCTGGCTAATTTTTGTATTTTTGGTAGAGATGGGGTTTCACCATGTTGGTCAGGCTGGTCTGGAACTTTTTACTTCAAGTAATCTGCCCACCTCGACCTCCCAAAGTGTTGGGATTACAGGTGTGAGCCATTACACCCGTTCTCTTTAATTAATTTTTTTTTTGTCACCCACATGTCAACCCTTATTTCTTTCAAAATCATTTATCCCTGGTTAACTCAGTTTGGGCAAAGCATAATTTAACAAATCTAGGCTAATGATTTTGAGATGGTCAAGTGCATCCATGCTATACTCTCAGACCTTAGCCATCTCATAAATGCATACTCATGAATACAGTTCCAAAGTTGAGTAAAATAACATATAGCTGGATAAGTTTAATTTCTCACAATGAATAGGGTCATCTCTTTGTAAAGCATGGTATCTTTAATATCTTGTTCTTTTTAGGTAGAATAGTTATATCAATGGCAGAAAGTTATATCAATACATTTTTTCTAACTATAGAATACACTTAGTAGGTTTGTGACAGTGCAGGTACTGAGGGCAGCTTTCAGAGGACTTTCTGGTCTGTGCATATTAGGACCTAACTGAGTAGCTTTCTGCACAATTAACTACTTGCAAGATCTAAGAGACAGGGATTTCAGCTTCAAAGACTAGGAATTCCTGAAAGTAACATTCTCTTCTATATTTCCAGTGGACCATACCTGTCCACTATAATATGTATTTTAAAATGTTTAACTATTTTACAATATGAGTGACTCTTGCTGTGTACTTGTTCTATATTCAGTCTGTGGGAGGTCTGTAACCCAATATTTAATCTAGAATTTACACTTCCTCTTTTCAAGTTCTCAACTAACATGACACAGTTGTAAAATATTAAAGAGAATACAGTTGCCTTGTATTTGTTATTTGAAGTCAGTTGGAAATTTTTTCCAGTCACTATACTCAGAAACACTTTTAGCTTTCTGTAAGGTGAAAGTGTATAGGTTTTGGAGTTAAAAGGGCTTGAGTTCGAATCTTGTCTCAGCTATTTACAAGTTGGACCCTAAACAGGTTATTTAACCCATCTGATAAACAGGTTATTTAACTCATCTGAGCAGTGTCTGTCTATGTAAAATGAGAATAATTGCAAAGAGTTATTGTAGACTATAGATATTTTTTTAAAGAACAGGAACCAATTTCTTTAATTTTTGATAAATTCACCTTTTTAATATGTCTTGTGCCTGGTACATAAATGCTTAGTAAATTTTTTTGGAAGAACTGAATTGAATTCTTGTGAAGATGAAGTAAAATAATGTGGTTTTTTTTTTTTTTTTTTTTTTTTGCATTTGATCACTGTGATATATCTTTGTGTTTTAAATTCAAAGAAATAATAAACTTAATTGAAAATACAAGTTTAAGGTGAATTTCAGGGTCTGTAAATCTATTTACTTTTTTATAGTCAGTTGCCTACTATCCTAAAATGTAAAATGCCTGGTACATGGCAGGTTTTTAATAAATGTTAAAAGTTCTTCCTCATTTCTCACTAGTTCTTTCTAATATTACTCTCCAGTCTGGTCTACAGTAGAACAATTCCTTTAACCTTGCTTCCCAGGAAAGCAGTGGTGTTTTCCAAAGACAAGCAATATATAGTATTATTAAGAGCAAGAACTCTGGACATGGAACGGGACACCCTGAGATGGCTCTGCCACCTCTCATCTGGGTTACAATGGGAAAGTTACCTAGTCTTCCTGAGCCTGTTTCTTCATCTCTGCAAAATGAAGACAGTGGTTTATCTGCCTCACAATATTGTTAGAAGGATTAAGCAAGTTAATATAATGAAAGTGCTTAGAACTAGTGTCTGGCAAATAGGAAGCATGATGTAAGAATTTACTACTGCTACTGATAATGACTACTACTATTAATTATTATTTATTTCCTACCTAAATTGAAATTGCCCTGCTGAAATCCACTTAGCCTGTAACTCAGAACTCGTTCTCCAGATAGTACATAGAACTTGTTTAAAGCAGATACGTTCTTTCCTGTTAGTACATAGAACTTGCTTAAAGCACATACGTTCTTTCCTGTTCTTGGCATGTGCCCTTTGAACTTATTTTTTCTATTAATGCAATAGAAGGTTCTATTAATGATATTTCTTAATAAAAATGTCCTGCCAGCTTTAGGTAGATTACTACATACCTGCCATCTCTGTACTTAAATCTAGGGATTTTCGGATTTTTATCACTTATTGGCATAACTGTTAGTATTATAACGACTACATTTGACAGATCTCTAGCCCCAGTCAGGCTGCAGTTTACCCACAGTGAATTGTACAGATGGCTTTCTCTTTTCCCAAATAACATGAATTTGATGTTGACCTTAGCAGTTCTTGTGTGACCTTATTTAACCTCAGGCCACAGTCACTTTAGGGCTTCTGTTAGCATGTTTTGAGTATTTGTGTTCAGTTTAGTTTACAGATTAATTTAGATGACAAAATGACATGTATTTGGGCCATCCAAATGTAGAACCTTTTTGGAGCTCCCAGTGTTTTTCCCGTCTGTATTAGACAACTCGAACTGTTATAAGCAAAAACTATATTCTGGTAAGAGCTCTAAGCATTAAAAATAAGCTTGGAAAGAGTTGGTAAGCACAGTTTCCTTAGTAGAATCGTACCTCATAACCACTATTAAACTTGATTTTGTGAAAGCGACAGTAGAATAGTCTTTATTAATCAAACCAAGGAAACTGTTTTAAAATGAACTTCCTGTGCATTTCTAGAATTATGTACTTTTTTTTGGAGTGCCTCTCCCCTACTCCCCAATGTGTTAAAAAAATTTTAT
The DNA here is from genome assembly GCF_002776525.5 of Piliocolobus tephrosceles. Taxonomy (NCBI): domain Eukaryota; kingdom Metazoa; phylum Chordata; class Mammalia; order Primates; family Cercopithecidae; genus Piliocolobus; species Piliocolobus tephrosceles. The sequence goes on along the minus strand of NC_045434.1, from coordinate 41,436,961 downwards.
TGTCGTAAAATATACATAATATGAAATTTACCATTTTAACCATTTAAGTCTACAGTTTTGTGGCATTAAGTGTATTCACACTGTTGTGCATCCATCTCCAAAAATTTTTTCATCCTCCCTGTGTGAAACTCTGTACTCAGTGTTTCACACTTTAATGGTTCATTCATCAAAAACAGTAATTCTGTAAACAAAGTATTTTAGGCATGGTACTAATGGGAGTAAGGGAGTTGTAAATTTATATTTACCTCTTTTTGTGTAGACTATTATGGGACTATCATTTCATTGTTCCTTGGCCTTTGCTTTCAGAACATCCTAAAACCCTACCAAAATTACACAAGAAATTCTATAGTATCCACTCAAAACATTTTGTAATCACGCTCTGATACTCTGCCTAGAATTTTCAGTAGAACCAAATCGTTCCGTTAATTCATCTTTGTTAGGTATAATTTACAGACAATAAAATTTCAAATTAAGTGCACAATTCTGTTTTGACAATTGTATACAATTGTTTAACCACCATCACAATCATGATACAGACCATTTTCATCACCCCAAAAATTTAACTCAAAGTTATTTGCAATAAATTCCTTCTCCCCACCTCTGACCCCTAGCAACCTTGATTTGTGTTTTGTCACTATAGTTTTCTCTTTCCTAGGATTTCATATAAATGGCATCATACAGTACATAGTCTTTTGATTTACTTTTTCATTTAGTGTGATGCTTTTGAGATTTATTCATGTTGTTGGAGATATATTGTAATTCCTATTTATTGCTCAGTAGTATCAGTTGATTTGATAGAACACAATGTTGGAGATATATTGTAATTCCTATTTATTGCCCAGTAGTATTAGTTGATTTGATGGAACACAATTTCTTTGTCTATTCACCGTTTGATGAGTATTTGACTTATTTTTGGTCTTTGGCTGTTACTGTATTAATAAAGCTGCTGTCAACCTGTGAGTGCAAGTTTTTATTTGGGCATACATTTTCATATATTTCCCACCTAGGAATAGGATTACTAGGTCATATGGTAAGTGTAAGTTTAACTTAATGAGAAATGCCAATCTTTTCTAAAATGGCTATAATATTTTGCATTTCCCACCAGCAGTGATGAGTTTTAATTATTCTGTGTCCTTCTACTTGGTATTTCCAGTCTTACTAATTTCAGCCATTCTGTTGGGTGTGTAGTGGTAGTTCATTGTGATTTTAATTTGATTTTTCCTGGTGATTAATGATGTTGAAAATTTTCCCACGTGCTTATTTGCTATTCATATATATATGTATTTATGAAGAATCTGTTTAGATCTTGTGTCCACTTTAAAATCAGGTCATTTGTTCTGTTATTACTGAGTTATAAAAGTTAATATGTTTTGGATATTAGTCACTTATCAAATATATGCTTTAGATATATTTTCTCCTAGTCTGTGCTTTACATTCTAATTTTCTTAACAGGAACTTTTGAAACAAATATTTTAAATTATGATCAAGTCCAGTTTATTATTTTTCTTTTATGATTCATGCCTTTTATAGCCTACCTAAAAAATATTTGCCTAGCCCAAGGTCACAAATTTTTTTCTTGTTTTTTTTTTTCTTCCAGATGTTCTATAATTTTAGCTTGTTCATTAGATCTATAACAGATTTTGAGTTAATTTTTGTATGTGATGTGAGGTAAAGGTGGATTTATATATGTATTTTTAATGTGGCTATCTAGTTATTCCAGCACCATTTGTTGAAAAGAATATCCTTTCCCTACTGAATTATTTTGACATATGTGTAAAAAAGTTGGGGTATCATATATACATGGGTGTGTTTCTAGACTGTGTATTTTGTTTTGTTGATCTGTCTACCCTTATACAAATATCACATTGTCCTGATTATTGTAGTTTTATAGTGGGTCCTGAATTCAGGCAGTTTAAGTCTTTCAGCTTTGTTGTTCTTTTTTAAAATTGCTGAAGTTACCAGATCTAGGAGCAAAGAGTCAATTTTTGATGCTGCTTTGACTTGAGTGTTTTAGAGCAGAAGTCTGTTACCTCAAAGCCCTAGTAAATTGAGAGTCTGATATGGAGGGTCTGTTATGATTTGTTTTATTTTATTTTATTTTTGCTCTTTGCTTTCAGCTAGGCACATGTTCTACTTAATTTATATAGGACTCTTTTATCATCTCAGTTTTATTTCTGAGTGATAATTATTAAATGTTTCTCATGGCTCTGAGTCATATCAATATGAATTACTTGTCCCTCAACAATAAACTGTGAAGAGAGAGGAGGTATTACTGTGCCTCAAAAAGCCAGGACATTTGAAGCTGTTAATTTGCCACATATGCATTGCTCTGAATTTGTGCAAACTGTCTGTAGTTTGCTTTGTGGTTAACCCAAAGAAAAAGGTGTGGTTGTATTTTTATTCTTAATCTTGAAACAAAGAGACAAAGTATTTTTACACCTGGTTTGAAACTTCCTTATTTGATTATTCTGGGTTGCAGTTGCTATTTTTATTTTTATTACCTAGATTAATTTCAGGAATTGAACTTCATATTTAATTTTTGTTTGAATTTATATTAATTTCAGACAGTGTGTGTGTGTGTCTGTTACAAAACACTAAAAAACAGCAGTATGAAGTTTTCTACGCAGGTTTAAAATAGTAAGGAACTATTTACAACCTAATTAACATTTGAGTGATGTTTTACAAAGATTATTTCAAAATACATTAGGAACTTTAAAAAATTTTTGTATTTCTTCTAACTGTTGTTTATATGTGTTAAATATAAAACTATAAAGCAATAAAAATGTACATTCTGGGAAATCAGTTCTGTTGGAATTGACACATAAAAGAGTAGTCAGGAGTCTGACACATGAAAAGACACATGTAAAAGTAATTGGGAGCTGGGCATGGTGGCTCATGTCTGTAATCCCAACACTTTGGGAGGCCAAGGCAGGTGGATCACCTGAGGTCAGGAGTTCAAAACCAGCCTGGCCAACATGGTGAAGCCCCATCTCTTCAAAAAGACAAAATTAGCCGGGTGTGGTGGCACACACCTGTAATCCCAGCTACTCTTGAGGCTGAGGCAGGAGAATTGTTGAACCCAGGAGGCAGAGGTTGCAGTGAGCTGAGATTGCACCACCACGCTCTAGCCTGGGTGAAAGAGTGAGACTCCGTTTCAAAAAAAAAAAAAAAGTAATTAGGAATTTATGCTGAGAAATTATATATAATGTTAAAATTACATAGTATTGAACTCAGAATTTAGTAGCTGTATGTGGATTCTGATGATATCAAAACATGTGTTGCCTAGAATCCTCTACTCAGGAATGGATCATTACAGAGCACTCAATTTTCTAAATATCTGAAAGCTTGCCATCTTCAATGCAAAGTATTCTTTAGTCTGCTTTAAAAGTTTGGTTCCCTGCCCCCCCCCCACCCCCACTTTCTGTATGTATTTTTTCTTTCCCTTTACTGTGTGTTTAGTGTTCCTGGCCACTAGTCTGTATTTCTGCTGCTAATTTGCTATGTGTTTGGAATCTAAATAAGTTGACTGAGAGGCAGTAGGAGAGAGTTGGACATGGAATCAGGAGTATTTTTGCTGAATTTCATGAATTAAGAATCATATGGGCATTTGCATAATAAAAACAAGTCATATACAAGATACAAAAGATCACTGTAGTCTTAGAAACTTTGCCATAGCAACACCCAGCAAATGCAAGAAGAGTATAGAACTGTATCTTCAAACTTCTGAAGGAAAAAAAAAATGGTCCAACCATTTTATAACCATTCAAATTGTTTTTCAAATAAGGCAAAAGACAGCCTAACCCAGGAATATCAGAGAACTGCAATACCCGTGATTCTCTTATTTTAAAACAAATAAATAATAAAATACCTGAGTACATCAGGCAATCAAGAGATGAACAAAATAAAAAAGAAATTGGAGGAGCCTTAGAAAAATGCTGTGCATCAACTCCACTTGAATTGTCACACTACCAACTTGGGGAATTACGGTTTCAGACCAGAATGTAGATGTTATAAACCTTCAGCGTCTTTGTTAAAACATCAAAACTTTTCTTTCTAATGGTTATAAATATAAGAGAAATGAAAAAAAAATAGCAAAACTATTATTTACCATATGGTAATTAAAAATATTAGAAACATTGAAATTTAAAGGGCTTTCATTTTATTTTTTTATTTATTTATTTTTTCTGAGACGGAGTCTCTTGTTGCCCAGGCTGGAGTGCAATGGCGAGATCTCGGCTCACTGCAGCCTCTGCCTTCCGGGTTCAAGTGATTCTCCTGCCTCAGCCTCCCGAGTAGCTGGGATTACAGGTGCCTGCCACCACACCCAGCTAATTTTTTGTATTTTTAGTAGAGATGGGGTTTCACCATGTTGGCCAGGTAGTCTTGAACTCTTTAAGTCACCTTACCCACCTTGGCCTCCCAAAGCGTTGGGATTACGGGCATGAGTCACTGCACCCAGCCTTATTAAGTATTTTTTTAACAAAAAACTCTTAATTAAGAGTAGTTTAAACAGTGCTTACCTTTCTGCCTTCTCATTGTATAACTTCAGATATGGAGCAGGTATCTTTTCTATACTTGGTGAATTGGCATACTCCTTTCTAAATTTGGATCAGCTTTAAATATTTTGTCCTTTGCTCTTTCAGTGTCATGAAATATCTCTGAGGATTTCTTCAATGGGAAGTTTTTTGCGGGCATAACATGTTATGTGTCATCGTCAACCTTTATGTCACAACCACTTAATGTGTGTCAATAACGTGGCCTTTATTACGTTTCTGTGGCTGCTTATCTATAGTCTCTTGAGTGGAGAAAGTGACGACATTCCCATGGTCAGCTAAAATTTGTTGATTACTTCATTTATGTTCAATTCAAATTTCACTTCGCATTGTCACTTTTTATTTTTTTGCCTGACTCTTATCTTTGTTGGCTAATTCCCCTTTGATTTTTCAGTTTTGTAAACTGTTACATAGGATTATCACGGGGTGACAAGGAGGCAACATACACTCATCTCCGTGTGAACTGAGTAAACAGAGTGATCATTCACCTCACAGACTTTGAAAGAAGTAATGTGATTGATTACCGATCATCATGAGCATGTTATTTACGTAGTGATTTGTGAACTAAAGAGCTAGCATCAAAGTTTGTGTTTTATGTAATTACAGTTAATATATCATGATAACTGAAATTTGAACCACGTTGTTGGGTGTGTAACGAAATTGTAGTAATTGAAACTTGTGCATAGTGAGACCATACAAAGTGAGACTGCCTCTAATAACATAACTGACAAAAATCCTATATTGAGGGGGAGAATTATGAGTATGTTAATCCTATTATTCTTGGCGCAGGGAGTTAGTATTACCTAAAGTTGAAACATGTGCTTAACATAATGATTCTAACTATATTATATTTCTCGTAATTATATTTTATTAATTTTAGAGGAATCTTTCAGAAACTGTCCCTTGGTGAAGGAAATATAAAGATCAACAGGTCTTTATTGTTTTTATTCTTTTCTTTTTTTTTTTTTTTTGAGACGGAGTCTCGCTCTGTCGCCCAGGCTAGAGTGCAGTGGCCAGACCTCAGCTCACTGCAAGCTCCGCCTCCCGGGTTCACACCATTCTCCTGCCTCAGCCTCCCAAGTAGCTGGGACTACAGGCGCCCGCCACCTCGCCCGGCTAGTTTTTTGTATTTTTTTTTTTTTAGTAGAGACGGGGTTTCACCGTGTTAGCCAGGATGGCCTCGATCTCCTGACCTCGTGATCCGCCCGTCTCGGCCTCCCAAAGTGCTGGGATTACAGGCTTGAGCCACCGCGCCCGGCCGTTTTTATTCTTTTCTATTAAGACCCCTGGCAAGTAGGTAGAAATGTTCTAGTCCAGTTTCGCAAAAGCAACCACCCAACTTAAAAGAGCCTAGCTCTGGCTCGTGACCACGTATGCAGGGCCACCAGCATCAACTCCTGTGCTCTTTGGGCGTTAACGTAACTCCCACTAAAATCTGTCTTTATCCCTAATACCCATGTTGTGGTCAGTGCAGCTTTATCTTCTATACTCCACCATTTAATTTTGGTACTTGAAAATTTCTTAAGCTCAACTATGTATTAAAAAATAATTTATAACATTGATTTAGCATTTCATTGTGTTTGTAGTGGTAGGGAAGGAAGATTCCTCCATGTACTTCATTACCATCTACACCAGAAATGATCTGTCATGGTCATTCTTAAAATAACAAAAATCCCAGTAATGCAAACTATAAAGTACCTATTAATAATATTAAGAAATATGTGCAGCCTGTAGGATGAAACTGAATTCATAAAAGAATACCTGAATTAATATAGTGACCTACTGTATTCTGAGAAAGGAAGACTCAATTGGTAAAGATACCAATTGTCCCCAAATTCGGCTCTTCCAATTAAAATTTCAGTAGAATTTAAGGAAATTTCAAAGTTCTCCAGAAGGGTAAATTTAATAAAATAATTTTCATATAATAAATTAAAATAATGGTTTATTGATTTTAATGATAATTAAAATTTAATTTTAATTTTTATAATTATTTAAATTATTGATTTTAATTTTAATTATTTTAATGATAAAATAATGGTTTTGGAGTAAGAATAGGCAAATATGTCTGTAGAATGAATAAATACTACAGAAACATGTGTTTGTGAAAAGTTTAGAACTAGTGAACCCAGTATTTCAAGCCGTTGGGGAAAGGATGGATGGTTTTAAATGTAGTATTTAGAAAATTATCTATTTTGGGGGAGCAAATACAGTTACATTCCTATTTCATATTATAAATGAAAATAGATTCCAGATGGAGTAAATATCAATAAAAAAAAAATTGTAAGAGTGCTGTTTTCAGAGGCTCAGGGTATCCTTTTAAAGCATGCTTGAAAGCCAGAAACCATAAGGTAAAAGCAAGATAAAGTCAAAAGCCAAACAAAAGAGAAAAATATTTACTGTATGTAACAAACATAATGTATGAGAGTCTCTTTTGGCTAGAAAAAGCAACCAGTAGAAAGATGGGCAAAATATAGACATTTCAAAAAAGAAATAGCAATGGATAATACAAAAAGATGTTTATCTTTATTAGTAATGAAACTTTAGATAACCATCTTTTACCTAGGAGATTGGCAAAATGTGAACTATTGATCATTTCCTATGTTAGTGAGAATGTAATTGAGTGTAGATTGGTGTCCTCAATTTGTAGCGTTTACCAAAAATTAGTTATACATACCTTTGACCCTAATGGGTCTATTTTTAGGTATCTAATATATAGAAATACTGGCATATGTTCAAAAGATACATGCACATAGGTGTTTATTGCAGCACTGTTTATATAGTGAAAAATTGAAATCAACCTCCATGTTCATCAATAGAGGGATACTTTGAGGAGTGGGCACTGCTAAGGGGATAGACTCTGGAGTCAGGGTACCTGGCTTTGAATTCTGGATCATTTACTGGATGTGTGATCTAGGCTTACTTCTCTGGGCCTCAGTTTTCTCATCCATGAATTGGAGATCATTGAATCTACTTCAGAGCATTTTGACAATTAAATTAACTAAAATATATAGATAGAATGGTGCTTCGAATATAAGTACTCATTAACTATTAGCTAATGTTATCAGTTTGTAGTTGTTAGAGTACATCTGTAACATTCTAATAACATGGGAAGAAAACTCCATGATTTAAGTAAACAAATTTTAGAGCAATAGATGCATATGGCACGAACACCTGTTCATAAATAAAATTTTAGAATAATATATGTGTATGTATTTGAGATAAATCTGGAAGGATAAATGCCAATCTTATCAGTAGTTACCTCTAGGGAGTGAGATTGGGGAGGGGAGGGGAAGCAGATTATCAGTTTTTTAAATAAATTTTTTTGGTATTGTTTGACTTTTTTCCAAGCATGTATTACATTTCTAAGTAAAGATTTTTGAAAAGATTCCACAGGGTGTAAATTTAATACAACTTTTGACTAACTTATTTTATTTTTTAACTGTGAAGAAGTTATGTTCTTAAAATGATGTGTGCTTTCTTTTATTTTCCTTAGTGACTTACTAAAGCTTTCCTTGCAGGAACATGCTTACCCTGCTGATGAACTCATGCCTTTAACCTGTAGAGGTCGAGTTAGAGGCCAAGAGCCAAGTCGCGGTGACGTCGATGATGCCTTGGGAAAGTGAGTATTAGTTAACACGGGCTATGGCATGGCATCTCAGAGTTCCCAAGTCTTTGATTTTTAGAGGCAGTTTACGTATAATATTTCTAGGGATTGGCTAAATTTTAAAGACTGTTTTATGTATTACATTATGCTTCTTTATTCCCTTCTGTTATCATTTATAAAAGATTAATCAGTTTACATCTTGGATCAGAGAAAAGTTAGTTATTAAGCTGCATATAACTTAAAATATATGTAACTTTTAAAATATTTATAAAGTCATTAGCACATCAGACTGTTGATGTTTTAATATTTTCAGTTGTTTTCAGAGCTAATGAATGTTTCTATGCATCTTGAAGATGCATAGATTCATTGAACATAAATATTAAGGCTTTTCAGTTTTTTTCAGGGCTTTATAGGTTTCATTGTACTGTAGATACATGAAAGTACTAATTTATGGAAACTACCAGTCAATAGAATGTAGATAAGTCTACTTGTACATTCATAAACTATCTAGAATTCTAACATTTTATATCTTGTTACACTTGTTTCTTAGATTTTCTCTGACACTGATTGATTCTTTGGACACTCTTGTGGTAGGTTTGACTCTTCTTGGATTTATTTTATTAATTTCATGATGTGCCCACTTAAGTATTACGAATGTGATCATAACACAGTAAGTATGAAATAGGAGCCTTCAGAATTAAAGATGTTCTGATCTTTGTTTCTAAATAAATCTTTTACACTGTTGAGTTGATGATGTCAAATGGAATTATGTAATATAATGGAGATACCCAAATAATTTATGGGAATGTCAGCTTATGTAATGGCACCTTAATTAGGAAGGTCCTTTTTTCCCCTCTTTGGACAAGGAGGTTGAAGCTATTGGAAAAAAGTAACTTTAGAAAATACCATTGATGTTGTTCCAAAATGACATGCCACAGTGATACCAAAATTGTTAAATTAGAATCTGTATATGCTGTGTTCATAAGAAAAAAAATTAATTTTTCTCAGCAGTGATTTTTAGCACCAGCTGATCACTTCTTGGTACTCCTTTTCCACCTCATACAGTACAGAAATTTATTTCTGGTTCAGGACTGTTTGTGATGACAGAGGGGAAAGATTGAGTTACAGGTGTCATGATTTCTAAATACAGTATCTTTTTAGTGTTTAACTCTTAGATCATTATGGTATAAAAGTAGGCTTTTGTGAGAATTTTCCTTAAGGCATAATTCCCAACTTCCAGTTAATGTCCCAAGTCCCAAGTGGTGATTAGTCTTTAAAAAACAAAACAAAAAACCTTTGGGTTGTCAGAAATTTTTTGGAACTAGGCTTTTCTTCTCAGTGTTGTTTCTGCATTCTTCTTTCACTGGAGTATTTTTTTCTTTTTTTTAGAACAAAAATTCTCAACTCTAAAAGCAGCTTAGGAGGATCACTTGTGGTTTAAAAAAATATAGCCCCTCCTAAGTTATTCTGATTCGGTTGTTTTGGAGTGGGGCTGGGCATCCCTTTAAAAGCTCTTTCGTTCAAAAATGCAGTTATGGTTAAGAAAAATCAAGGTGGTTTAGACCTTTTTAGCTAGTCAGGGTTTGAAAGTCACAGCTTCATTTTTCAGAGATTAATGGGATATGCAAACTATATTACAGTAATTATGAGAAAGAGAAAATACTGTGTGCCTTGCTTTTGGTTTATTGGTCTATGGTTTTCCGCATATAATAGGGGAAGAGAAAATATATACAAAATATCCTGGAAGGCAGATGACCACTTTGGGAAAATCTAAGTGGTGTTATTTATTCGTAACTATAGCTGGCTTATGCACATTAGGTCTATTTTGTTACTGGGGAGGAAATGAAGAGCAGAGCTGTGTACTGGAAAAAATCATAGGTGCATTTAAATTTGTTTCTCATTCTGTAATCTTGGTTTTATCTATAACAGGTTCCCCCATCATTTCTCTGATAGTGCTTAATTGATTTTCATGAATATGGACCTTAGATATCATGTGTGTTTTAAAAAATATTACCAGAAATGAAGGAGAGCCAAGTGTAGGGGTGTGCACCTGTGGTCCCAGCTACTTGGGAGGCTGAAGTGGGAGGACTGTTTGAGCCCAGGAGGTTGAGGCCACAGTGAGCCATGATTGCACCACTGTACTACAGCCTGGGCAACAGAGCAAGACCCTTTCTCAAAAAAAAAAGGGAGGGGGGGAGAAAAAGTCGTTCCAGGCTATATAACTTTCCTGTGTTTACAAATCCATCTGGCAGCCATTAGTTCTTGTAAATGATATATCCTTCAGTTTATACCATTTATGTATTTTGGCATTGGTTCTCCAAATAGGGTCCCTAGTCCAGCAGCATCAGCATTTCCTGGGAACTTGTTGGAAATACAGATTCTTCAGTCTTATCCCAGAAATACTGAAGCAGAAATATTGAGAGTGAGACCTAGCCGTCTGTTTTTAAACAAGCTTCTAGGTGATTCTGACATATGCTAATTTTTTAAAGCACAGTACAATGATGCAGTGCTTTGTAAACTTCAGTGTACTACAGGCTGCCTAAGGAATCTTGCTAATATGCAGATTCTGGTCCGGTGGATCCAACATGGAACCCAAGAGTCTGTATTGCTAGTAAACTGCCTGATGGTGTTCAGCAGACCACCTTTGTATTATGCAGCTGCGGTGTGACCTGAGTTCTGTCTTCTTGTGGCAGGAAGTAACAAGAAGTGATCACGTAATATTTTTATTTATGACCTTGACCAAATTGTTTGACTTCTCTGGGCCCCTGTTTTTACTTCAGAAGGGGCTAGAATGGATATTGGTCTCTGTTAACTCTGAGATACTATTTCTTTCTGATCTTTGGTTCCGAGTCGGATAAATAGCCCCGTTTGTTGAAACTGTCTTCAAGAGGAGTCAAGAAGAAAGTTTGATAAAGTCTTATAAATATTTTAAAAATGATACTTCATAGAATCTTTAAATTTCAGTCTTTTCAAGTGGGAATACCCAGAGAAACTTACTATATGTCATCATCATTTTGAAATGTAAAAGTTCATTTTGAGTTTTTATAGCTATCTTAAACATTTTCTTTTTAGTTTAAACAGAAGAATTAGAGGAAATTAAAGGACTTTGAAAGTTTTTTCTACATTTAGAAGGAATGCTATCTTGTACATTTTGTCAATACAAGTATTAATATTTCTAATTTATGTTGCTTTTACTTTGTGATTATGTTTTCATTTTGTGATTTAGTAATTTGAAAATATTAATGGGATGTGTCACTTGTAATAGTACACACAACCTTAGTGTTTTCATTTTGGTCATAACCATAATCTGTGAAGTAGAATTACTGTTGTCATAGTTTAATCTGTTTTTTTTTTTTTTTTTTGAGACAGAGTCTTGCTCTGTCGCCCGGGCTGGAGTGCAGTGGCCGGATCTCAGCTCACTGCAAGCTCCGCCTCCCGGGTTTACACCATTCTCCTGCCTCAGCCTCCCGAGTAGCTGGGACTACAGGTGCCCGCCACCTCGCCCAGCTAGTTTTTTTTTTGTATTTTTTAGTAGAGACGGGGTTTCACCGTGTTAGCCAGGATGGTCTCGATCTCCTGACCTCGTGATCCGCCCGTCTCGGCCTCCCAAAGTGCTGGGATTACAGGCTTGAGCCACCGCGCCCGGCCCATAGTTTAATCTTTAAAACTGTTCATAATTCCAGCCATCTAGTTTCTGTTGATTGTAATGGAGTCAAGCACTAACATTTTAAGCTAAGCTTACCTTTAAATTCAACATTACCATGAAATCTGTAGAAAAAAATAAATTGAAACAAAGATAATGGGGGAAAGGATTAGACCTGAGGTTATCCTTTGTTATCAGCTAGGAGCTTAAGAAACTCATTAAGTAGTAGAGCTGTAAAAATGAATTTTCTAGCTAATTGTGGACAAAGAGAACTCTCTTTCTGCTTTATTCTGCCTTAAAACAAATGTCACTGGGACTAATATTCTTGTTTGTTTTGATTTTGGAGAGAAGGGGAAAAGTTACTTTGTAGTTAGAGAGGTGGTTCAGGCCTTAAAGAAAACACATGGAAGAGTCTGATTACAAGCTAGAGGAGTTCAAGAGGGAAGAATTCCCAGGAGATAAACCTAGGGAGAAGAATTAGATTAACAAAGTGATACTAAAATGTATGTGTGTATGGAGGGTGAGGATGGTGGAACAGTATGTATGTCTCATTCCAAAAGTGATAGATGCACTATGTGCACCTGCATTTATTGCTGCCGACTTGATGTGGACTTTGAGATTGAGAAGGGAGAGCAGTCAGTTTAAAATCAGGCTTCATATTATGTTTTAGTCAGGACTTACCCTAAATTTTACTTTTACTGAATTTAGGAAGATACTCTTATGGAATGTTTTATAAATTAGAATTTTTACTGAAAGTATCAAATCAAGTGAAAAAGCACAACAAATTATTATCAAACAAGGAGAGATTAAACAGTTAAGTAAAAGAAAACTACTTTTAATGCACCTAGTCTCTAGGTAACATCTCATGTGCAGCGTTAATTTAGACTGAAAAATCATAGCAGCCTATGTGATGACAGGGGCCTCTTTTGTTGCTCATTGCAAGAATCCACAAAGTTCTTAGTTCAGTCAGGATTCTAGATCTGCATGGTTAATAGTTGTAATTATTTTAAGCACTTAAGTCAGACACTCTACTAAAATCATTTTACATACATTATCTTATTTAAGAAAACAACCCTATAAGAGTAGGTATTTCCTCTTTTTATAGATGAAGGAACAAGCTCAGAAATGGAAGTAAGTTGCCTGGGATCGCAAAGATAGTGAGTGAAACAACCAGAATTCAAATCAGGGCATGACCACAACATTGTATAGCCTCCTTAGTGAACGGAGCATCCATGGAGTGAAGCTAGCAGGGGATATATAGTTTAAGACCAATTGAACATGCTTTGAAGAAAGTGCTTTCTTCTGAGAATAAAAGCAACTTTTAGAATGTATCTGGTGAATAGGATGGTTTTTAATTTTGTTTTGACTTAGAAGCCAAATTCTACTGGAGCTCACCTCATGTAGCCTGGGTCATTAAGAATCCAGTTAACAGGTCTGATGATGGTAGCTTCAAAGTCCTCATAATATTTCAGTCTATGCAAAGAAGTGTATAAAGATGCTATATAATTAGATACTTCATTTTTTTCAGTTGTAGATATTATTACATTTTTATAATATACTTAGAAATATTATTTGTGTATGTCACTACTTAGAGTTTTAAAGTAGACTGACTTTTAATAGCTCATTCTAAGAATGTTTCTCCTTGACTTGGTAGAAAAGAACTTTATTTCATAATTTTTTTCTCCTAGGTATTAAATAAAACTAAAGAATTTGAAGATGCAGTGAGAAAAGTTTTAAGAGATGTTAATTTAGATAATGATGTAGTCGTATCAGTCTTTGAAACAAACATCAGAGTTCTTGGGTAAGTATGAAAGACACTAAAGATATAATTTTATTTTATTTTTATTTATTTATATATATTTTTTGAGACAGAGTCTTGCTCTGTCACGCAGGCTGGAGTGCAATGACAATCTTGGTTCACTGCAGCCTCCGCCTCCTGGGTTCAAGCAATTCTCCTGTCTAAGCCTCCTGAGTAGCTGGGACTACATACAGGTGCACACCACCAAGCCAGCTAATTTTTATATTTTTAATAGAGACGGGGTTTCACCGTGATGGCCAGGCTGGTCTCGAACCCCTGACCTTAAGTGATCTGCCCGCCTCGGCCTCCCAAAATGCTGGGATTACAGGTGTGGGCCACCATGCCCAGTCAATAATTTTAATATCAGAAAAGTTTAGGATATATTGTTTATTTCTTGATGGTAATCGTGCAAGAAGTTTCTTGTGTTTAAAAGATGTAAGTTGAAACGTTATGAAACACAGAGGCTTGTATTTAATCACTCACAGACGTCTCTAGACTCAAAGGTAATATCTGTATGTTGTTAAAAAGGGAATATAGGTTGAACATTAGTCAGCTACATCACAGGTTTTTCACCAGCTTATGTAGTTTGTTAAAAATAGCCAAGCACCTCTTCAGGTAAGCCATATGAAACTGAATTTACAAGATTACCTCTCAACAAACAGTTTGAAATGCTCTTGGGACTTTTTTTTTTTTTTTTTTGGAGACAGACTCTCGCTGTGTTGCCAGGCTGGAGTGCAGTGCTGCGATCTCGGCTCACTGCAACCTCCGACTCCCTGATTCAAGTGATTCGCCTGCCTCAGCCTCCCAAGTAGCTGGGATTACAGGTACCTGCCACCACGCCCAGCTAATTTTTATATTTTTAGTAGAGATGGGGTTTCACCATGTTGACCAGGATGGTCTCGATCTCCTGACCTCGTGATCCACCTGCCTCGGCCTCCCAAAGTGCTGGGATTACAGGCGTGAGCCACTGTGCCTGGCCAGGACATTTTTTTAAAAAGATGAAATTATAGGATTTATTAGTTCAAGTTTCAACTTTATTTAATTTTTATAGTTTTGATTAAATGTTTGTTATTGTAACTCCTTTCTTTTTGTCAAAGTGAGTCTACTCTTCAATTAAATACAAGAAATTGTACATAGTTTATTAATCTAGAGTGAGAGATTTTTGTATTTTAAATAATATTATAAGTTAAAGGCTTCATGGTGATACAACTAAATTTTTAAATTAAAAATTTGTTAAAATATTTGTTAGATTTGTTAAATGTAATATCTGGGATTTTCTTTAAGAAAATTTAATCTATTTAAGAACACAAAACACTTCACAACGGGATAGAATATCTAATTTAAAAAAAATTGATTCTGTAATTGTAATGGTTTGCCATCAAATGAGCAGACAGTGTTAAGTAAATAATGTTTAAATAAGTTTTGTTTTTCTTTAAATATGTTAAATTTTGTAACAAAGTACCCACACCTGTTTAGATGGTAACTTTTAATTGTCTGTAAGATAGGGATAATGTTTCATTTCTGTGATCCTAGGGGTCTTTTGGGTGGGCACTCCCTGGCAATCATGCTGAAAGAAAAAGGTGAATATATGCAGTGGTACAATGATGAACTTCTCCAAATGGCAAAGCAGTTAGGTTACAAACTTTTACCGGCTTTCAACACTACCAGTGGCCTTCCTTATCCAAGAGTAAGTACTTCTGAAAAATATGAGTCTTTATGTACTTTCTTTGCTGTTTTACAAAATGAAGTTTTGTGATCAGAACCATTGTTGTTCACCTGCTTGAGGCTGAAAAAAAATGCTTCAAAGCTATATAACAAATTTGTATTTTCATTTCAATTAACTGATTACACTTCTAAGTGATGTGATGTGTAATAATCACATCAGGGTAAATGAGGTGGCCATTACCTCAAGCATTTATCATTTCTTTGTGTTACAGACATTCCAATTATACTATTTTAGTTGTTTTAAAATGTATGATACATTTCTATTGACTGTAATTGGTCTGTTGTGCTATTAAATACTATATCTTATTCTGTCTGACCTGTTTCTGTACCCATTAACCATCCCCTATTCCCCATCCCCACCAACTACCCTTCCCAGCCTTTGATAACCATAGTTCTACTCTCTACCTCCATGAGATCAATTGTTTCAATTTTTAGCTCCCACAAATAAGTAAGAACATTCAAAATTTGTCTTTCTGTGCCTAGCTTATTTCTTTCTTTCTTTTTTTTTTTTTTTGAGATGGAGTCTTGCACTGTCGCCTAGGCTGGAGTGCAGTGGCACAATCTCGGCTCACTGCAGCCTCCACCTCCCAGGTTCACGCCATTCTCCTGCTTCAGCCTCCTGAGTAGCTGGGATTACAGGTGCCTGCCACCATGCCCAGCTAAGTTTTTGTATTTTTAGTAGAGACGGGGTTTCACCGTGTTAGCCAGGATGGTCTTGATCTCCTGACCTCGTGATCCACCTGCCTCAGTCTCCCAAAGTGCTGGGATTACAGGCATGAGCCACCGCGCCTGGGTGCCTGGCTTATTTCATTTAACATAGTGTCCTCCACTTCCATCCATGTTGTTGTAAATGACAGGATCTCATTCTTTTTCATGGCCAAATAGTATTCCATTGTGTATATGTATAATTTAAGCTTTAATGTGTCATTACATTACAGATTAGATTATGCTGCAGAAGGAAGAACAGATGCTAGACCAGAACTTGGGCACAAAATTATTTGTGTAGAAGATATAATTGAAGCAGTTAGTATGTAGGTGTTAACTGTCCAAAGGAGAGGATAGAGATAGAACTCACAGGACAGAGGGAGGGCATGAGGAGGAAGGACAGCCAGTAGAAGGTAAAGTATACAGAGATTTAAGAGGAGAACTGTAATGTAGTGTAGTGTAGTGTACAATATTATAAAATCCAAAGAAGGGAACTTCGAAAGGAGGAAGTGTTCTAGAAAACTTGAGAATTGGGTGCAAACAGAGCCATGAAGTTGTAGTGAATAAAGACGAAAGGATTCAAAGTAGGTGAAAGTAAATAGGAATGAACCACTCATTTTAAGATTTCTTCAGTGTTGGTAGTTAAAGGAGAGTTGGCAATAAAGTCAGTTGAAGGAGTTTTACTGGTTTTCTCCTTTAAAGCAGAGGGGAAGAAGCCATTGAAGATGGAAAGAGCTTTTTCTTCTGATTTATTTGTCATTCTTTATTAACACTATTACTCTCTCCCTCTTACCAAACTCAGCCATTACCAAACTCTGTCAGTTTTTTTTTCTTTTCTTAGCCATTACCAAACTCTGTCAGTTTTTTTTCTTTTCTTATATTTGTCTTACTCTTTTCTCTCTTGGTTTATGCTTCAGAGCACTTGAAAAACCAGTATCACTAAAATCTAGTTTTTGTCAATTTATCTTCAAAAATTGTATGGCTCTTTGTATTGTATTGAGTGTCCCTTAACTTTCAGAGTGTTTTATAATTTGGCAATAGACTTTCTGACATTCTCTCATATTTCCATATCCTGGTGAAATCATTGTTCTATTTCAACCACAACAATCTATAGTGTCCCCAGAGTCTCTAAGTTTTTTTTTTCATTCCATGCCTTTAGGCTTACCATCTCTGTCACCTGGCATAACTTCTCTATCAATGTAAGTCAAATCAAATAAGGCTCATTTCCTTCATCAAGAAGTCATCCTTGATTGGAGATATAGCATGATATAGGGCAATGCTTTATCAATTTAGTGAGTTGTGACTAGCACTTTTTAAAAATTAAACAGACTAGAATGAAATGTCTTCTTATTTAAATTTCTAGTTTGATATTTTAAAAAGCTTTCCAGTGAACATTCATTTTGTTTGTTTGTTTTGAGATAGTCTCCCTCTATCACCCAGGCTGGAGTACAGTGGTGTGATAATAACTCACTGCAGCCTCCAGCTCCTGGGCTCAAGTGATCCTCCCACCTCAGCCTCCTGAGTAGCTGCGACTATAGGCACGTGCCACCATGCTTGGCTGACTTTTAAACAAATTGTTTGTAGAGATGGGGTTCTCATTATGTTGCCCAGGCTAGTCTCAGACTCCTGGGCTTAAGAGATACTCCCACCTTGGCCTCCCACAGTACTGGACTCACAGATGTGAGCCATCGTGCCTGGCCTCTGTAGACATTCTTATACACACCTTTTTGCACAGTTTTTATTTCTTCCTTAGGATACATTACTCAGAGAGGAATAATAAGTCACAGAGTAGGGAATGCTTTTTAAGACATCAGGTACTTATTGCCCAGTTGCTTTCCGGAAAGATTCTACTTTTTTACTTCACAGTGTTGTAAAAGTACATGTGTCATTTTACTGTTACTAACACTGTATATTATTATTTTGCCAACTTAATGAGAAAAAATTGAATTATATTTTAATATGAATTTCTTTGCTTATTAGTACAGTTAAATTTGTTGATCTTTTTTTAGCATATTAAAATTAAAACCAAAATTTTTAAAAACAATATATAAACATTTATTTAATTCAGTTTACTTTCAGTAAATACTTTTAGTTTTTATTATAAATGGAAGTGTTAGATTTTGAGGAATCTAGCATATCTTTACTTTTGCCATAACATGAGAATCAAGCAAGGAATTAAAACAGAAGATACTATGAGCATTATGGTAAAACAAAGAAACTTACATTATTTTCTTATCCTCTGAAGTGTCAAAATTTTAAAAAAGATTTTTTATAATAGGACAATAGAAGAAAAATAACTACTGTCTCATCCTTTCTTATACATGCTTAGTATGCTTTGGCCCATGAAAATTTGTGTAATCAGTCTCTCTTAGATAAGCATCTGTAATTGATAGTATTTGCATTAATGGTTTTAACTCAGATGAATGTACTGTGCAGAAATGTTATTGTAAGAGTTAGTGGTCATTTTTTAAACTCATATATAACCTTTAGAGCTAGTACACACTTTGTAATGCCATTTCCTCAAAGTTAATTAAAAGCAACCTGCCAGCTTTTCAGGTAAGACCTCATTACGAACGTTGAGTAGATTATTATATTCATAAAATATAAGGTTAGTAAGAATTCTGTTATGATTTAGACATATTTTAAGGATTTTCTAGTGTAGCAAAAAGACAGTGTAAACAAGTTTAGTGTAGGTAATTTATGCTTTTTCTTTTAATAAAAAGGTGTCCTTTTAAAAATTGCCTTGTGACTCTCAAGAACACAGAATTAGGAGGAACCAGGTTCTGGATTGCTTCATGCTTTATTTTATTCCTGCTTTCATCTCTTTTTGTCTTAAACCTCTCAAGAAAGCAGGACAATAAGCTCCTTGTTACTAATTTCTGCAGTAATAGATACTACACCAGTGCTATCTCTAAACCCAGTCATTTGAGTCCTAGTCAGGAGGACAGGAACCTACCTACCAGCCCCTAGATTACCAGAGGATCCCATAAGCAAAAAACGCCCTGAATCCTTCTTCCCTGATTTGTGGAAATGGTAGTGCCCCTTGGATACTGAAATGCATCTTGGTTCTGCATTTAAAAGTTCTCTAATACTGGCTGGGTGCGGTGGCTCACTCCTGAAATCCCAGCACTTTGGGAGGCCAAATCGGGCTGATGACGAGGTCAAGAGATTGAGACTATCCTGGCTAACATGGTGAAACCCCATCTCTCCTAAAAATACAAAAATTAGCTGGATGTAGTGGTGTGTGCCTGTAATCCCAGCTACTCAGGAGGCTGAGGCAGGATAATCGCTTGAACCCGGGAGGTGGAGGTTGCGGTGAGCCGAGATCATGCCACTGCACTCCAGCCTGGCGACGCGAGACTCCATCCCCCACCAAAAAAAAAGGTGTTTAATACCACTTATCTTCAGGAAGGATACAAGATCGAAATGAGCAGATACTATAGATAGTTGTGTTAATAAATAGTCCTTTTACAAATTTTATAGCAATCATCTTGCGATACAGTTCAATATACAAACATCTTAAGTATTATTGTACTAAAACGTTAATGATTCAAAGTATTTCCATTTTAAGGGAAAGAGTACTGAAAGTGGGATACACAAATGTTTATTCTTCTCTATTCTGCTTTTGCTTTCTTATGACTACTCTTGGACTTTGTCATTCTTAGCTCTCAACTACTCCCAATTCAGCGTTATTTCCTTTTCTGAAATTCACACTTTAGCACTTGTGACTTCCATTTGTTTGGCACTTAATTTATGACTTTTCATTGTTAGTTATTTTCTCTGTTTACATATCTGTCTTATTTGCTCTGTCTGGATTTTAAGCTCCTTGAGGACAAGGATCTATTCCTTTGTATATTGTCATAATATCCCCCACATGGTAGGTAAATAAGCAATAAATATTGATTAGTTGATTGTAGTAATTAACACAACTGACCAGAAAATATTTTTCACTGTTGACTCTTATTGCAAATATTTGTAAAATTATACTTTACCTTAGTGTAATTAATGTAATTAAATCTTTATTATTAAGGACTGCTTCATTGTAAGTCAGTCATTCTTAGTATCAATTTTCAATTTCAGTTCTGTAGATAGGGATACAGGCAGCATAAGGGGGCAGGAGATACTTTTCGTTCTTGTTTATGGTGCAGAACTACCTAAAACTAGCTAATCCTACAATAGTACAAATGATAGAGATAATTACAAGTTTGGGAGGGGATGGAGGGGCACTGCTAGGCTAATAGCACGTGAAAATGTCTCAAGTAGCACTCTACAAAGTAAGATAAATGGCAGTACTGAGGACAACATTAATAGTGATCAGATCCCCATGTCTCACCTACGTTTCACATTTGTTGTTCGTTTGTTGTTGAGGGGGTGTTTGTTTAGAAATGCCTGGAATCTGTTGATTGGACACTGTTCAGGCACTAGGTATACCTAGCAATTGATTTATCCAGATAAGTTGAAATATAAATTTTTTTGAGCTTCTCTTTATATACAGTTTGAATAATAGCCAAGAGTATACCCATGATGTTTTATGTTTGATTTTTTTTGTTTGTTATTGGCTAAATCCTTGGCATATACCTCCTTTTTTGTTGGTTATTTGGATTGCTGAAAAATATTCTAATTTTAATCAGTGTCTGCTCAGTTTGGTTCTAGTTAATCCAGGTTCATATTGTGGTATTATTATTTTTTTTTTTTAAGACAAGGTCTTGTTCTGTCACTGAGGCTGGAGTGCAGTGGTGCTATCTCGGCTCACTGCAACCTCCGCCTCCCACGTTCAAGAGATTCGTGTCTCAGCCTCCCAGGTAGCTGGGATTACAGGCACACGCTACCATGTCCAGCTAAGTTTTGTATTTTTAGTAGAGATGGGGTTATGCCATGTTGGCGAGGCGGGTCTCAGACTTCTGGCCTCAAGTGATCCACTCACCTTGGCCTCACAAAGTGCTGGGGTTACAGGCATGAGCTACCGCTCATGGCCTATTTGGTTTTCTTTGACTTAATAAATACCCCTTTGAAAAAATTTCCCTTGTGGTGTTAGCCTGCCAGCAAGGTGACACACTCTGTATTTCAAAACCCTTAAAACCCGTAAATGAAATTTTAATTTCCTTTTAAATATACATCATAAGAATCCATTTTTTCTCTATGATGAACTAGTTAATATATAATATAGACTGGTTTTTCACAAATTCTAAACTAACCCTGATTTCTTCTAAGGCTGGTCTACTTCCCTATTCTTATACTTACTAATTCAAACTGTCCAGGGAACAAAATTGTTATAAAAGATACCTTCTGTGTGTAATTTCCCTTGTAAATATTCCCTTACTTCATGAATATTATGTGCTTAGAGTATATTTCCCTAGATGTTAATTGGAAGGTCACAGAGATCATCAGATTGAATTTCAGTGTTTAGTTATTTTATGAATTATTTTTATGATTTTATGTAAGGACTCGACTGAAAAGTAGTTTCTTAGCAGAAAGTCATTATCTTGATAACTGCTAATGACAATTTTCTAATTGTATTCAGATTAATTTAAAGTTTGGCATCAGAAAACCAGAAGCTCGGACAGGAACTGAGACAGATACCTGTACGGCTTGTGCAGGTACCTTGATCCTTGAATTTGCTGCTTTAAGTCGATTCACAGGAGCAACAATATTTGAGGTTTGCTTTTTACGGTCTTTGATATCCTGGGTATTGGGCATAACTAACTTTATATCTAGTTGGAGAATTACTGTTATTTTGTGAACTTTATGTCTAAATTCCTTTACATGGGTTTTGTCAAAAACCTAGAACATTGTGAAGGAGCTATGTTAAATCCAACTTTGCATTTTGTACACCAGCTATAAAGTATATGTTTAGGTTTAGTCTTAGAAATTTTTTTAGCCATGTTACTTAAATGAATTTGATGTCTCCTTGATATCGTAAATGTCTTACATGAAATCCTATGTCCCTGTGTTTTATTTGTTAGACTTCCAGGTGGTCTATTGCACTTCTGAAAGTTCTGGAACTTTCACTAGTCTTCTAAAACACAGTGAAATTTTTGTACTTAAGTCTTGATTGAGACTCGAATCTGTAAATTTGTTACTGCAAAGGAAATGTTATTCATTATCCAAAAGACTTAATATCCCCACATAGTTGTTGTGGACTAGCTATGTCTCTCATTAAAACAATCTCATTATTTAAGCATGTCATTGGAGTGCAGTGTTAACACAAAGCACCCTCTTTTTCAAGCATATGACTTAGGTTAATGTTTAAAAATCCAGCAAATGGCAAACAGAACAAGCAGAAATAGGGACTGTGTACCAGCATTACAGATATTAGATCTGAATGTAAAGAAAACAAATTGACTTTGTATGTATGTATGTCTGTAAGTTAAAATGTCTCAAGGACAGATTTATCATGTTTGGTTGGTTCATCTTTTAAACTTAAATTTTTATTCTATATATTGTTCACTAATATTTTCCCTTCATTAAAAAGTGTGGATACTTTTGCGTACTTTAATAATTATAAACTCTCAGATATTGATGCAGTTACAGGTGAGGAAAATAAGGCTCAAAGAGTATGACAGACCTGCACAGCTGGTAGGTGATGCATGGAATTGGAATTAGAAACCATGTCTTTCTGAATTTGAAATCCATACACTTTCCAATGAGCTATTTTGTGTTTATGAATAAATCTGTTGAAAATCATGTGATTTTTAAAAAAATTCTTGAATGTGCAGTAATTTACCATCAGAGAAGATGCAGTTGACAAAGCATTGATCTAATACAGGGTTGGCAAGCTACAGTCTGTGAGCAAAGTCCAGCCACTGCCTGTTTTTATTAATAAAGTTTTATTGGAACGTAGCCATGCTCAATTGTTTGTTTTTATCTGTGGCTGCTTTGGTGCTACAGTGACAGAGTTGAGTAATTGTGCCATTTACTGTGTGACCCATAGCACTTGAAATATCTGGTCCTTGTCAGAAAAAGTTTGCTGACCCTTGGTCTAATTATAAAGAGATCTGAATTCTCATATTAGTTTTTTGTCCTGTAATTCAATTTTAAACTCTAGCTAATCTTGAATTTCACTAGGCCTGTTTTCTTAGCTGTAGAGTAAGAGTAGGGAAATATAATGTTTTTGAAGTTTCCTGGCTCTGAAATTCTGCCATTTAATTAAAATTTATAACCTGCTTTGTGGTTGAAAGAAATCAGCATAGTTTGCGTTAGGAATTATAACTATTTTACACTCTCTAATCTACCAAGTGGCAAATTGGTTTAATGACTTTTTCTTTTATAGAAGTCCTTCTGCAGTGCTAAATAGGTTCATGCTCTGAGATTAATTTAGAAACCTACCTGTACTTGCCCTTTGCATTTATATTTTGTGACATCTTTTCATCCAAAGCCAAAAATTTGATCACAGCTCATTTAGTGTCTAGTAGATAAAATAAATGAGAAAAAGAAAAACATATCATAAGGTTACAAGTTTGTTGTTATCAAATATTTAGTAGCGTAGTTGATTTAATAGCTTTTTACTAATGAACTTGCATACCATTTAAAAAGTAGGATCTGAAATGACTTTCAAAGATAGCATACTACCTTTGAAATTCTCTTCCAGTTTTCTAAATAAGAGTATCTAGGGAGATTTTTACTTTGCATTTAAGTGATAGAAATTCCTTTAACAAGTATATCTAGTTATATAAGCAATTAATATAATTTAATAATGCGTGTGTGTGAATATGAACTTGTGCTACAAGAGTAGATGAAATGAAGAAAAAAAAAAGAGTAGATGAAATGAATGGTCTCAAAGCGAGCCCTCCTCTGAATAGCTTATTGAGAGTCTTTCCTAACTACACTGATTGGTTGAAAAAGAGCCAAGCTTTGAGTTTTAAGGAAATTTGTTTTATAAATAGTTATCTTAGAAATTTAACCTAATTCTTGAAATATGCCATTGGCCTTTGAGTTTTGTTTGTTTGTTTCCTATTTGCCAAAGATACTCAGTTCTTCAATTATGCATTTCTTTCTTTTTCTTTTTTTTTTTTTTTTTAATTACAGGAATATGCCAGAAAAGCTCTCGATTTTCTCTGGGAAAAAAGACAACGAAGTAGTAATTTAGTGGGCGTGACTATAAATATTCATACTGGAGATTGGGTACGAAAAGGTATGTAAGTTAGGCTTTTTAAATCAAGCCTTTGCATCCTCAAAATGGTTGGGAAATACAGAATTTTCATTTGTTAAAGTAATCTTTGGGATACTATAAAGCATAGGTTCTCACAGGATTGCTGGAATTTTAATTAATTTAGCCAGATTTTCTTTTTTGATGCCAAATGTGACACACTCCTTCTAGATGATTTAGTATTCTATTTCTTAATGGATATAGCATTGTAGGTATAGGGTATAGCTGAAACACTGTAATTTATTTGAAAACTAGAGAACCAGAGTTCCTCAGCCATCTCACATCAAGGTGTGATTTAGTAAGAATCTGTGTTCAATAAATTCTTTTTTTTCTTCCCTACCTCCAGAAATATAGTAGCTAAGAGCGTAGACTCTGGAGTCATGTTGTTAGATTCAAGCTATGTGATCTTGGGAAACTTATTTAACCTCTGTGTGCCTGTCTATTCCGTTTCTGTAAAATGGGCATATTAATAGTAATTAGTTGTTCTGTATGAGGATTAAATGAGTTAACCAATGTAAAGTGCTTAGAACAGTGCCGGGCATGTACTACACTTACTATGAAGTAAGTGCCCAGTAATGAGATGTTAGTCCCTTTGATTAATAATTTTACTTCTGGGAATCTAGTCTGAGCAATGATACAAAACATAGAAAACTAAGATGTTCCATGCAATTATTTGTAAGTAGCAGAAAATTGGGAAACAGTCTTGAGTAACCATCAATTAAAAAAAGCTAAGAAGATTATTTTATGTCAGTGTTGGAATATTGTTATTAAAATAAATCAGAAGCATGGGAAGGAACATATAACAATGTTTTATGAACAAACAGGATATTGAATTGTACAAAGAGTGTGATTTTATCTTTCTAAAACACCCTGATAAAACAAGCATAGATGAATGGAAATAAACTAGAATATTCTTAAAGCCTCTTTTTTATACATTTTCTCTATTTCTAAAAAGCTTATCTTGTTTATATGTAAAATAAAAGGTAACTGCCTATATTTAAATAAATAAAAAGTATAAAATTATTAATTCAAACATAATAAAATAAAATTATTACCTTTATTCAGTATTGTATAAAATTTTTCTGTGTCATCTAAATGGTTTCTGAAACAGATCTGAATTGTGGCTTCAGAATTTTGTAATTTCTTTTTTCTTTTAAGCCCACCTCAGACCTCAGGTGCAAGTTAATTGTAATTAATTTTGAATTAAGCATAATAATTGCATTATGACACAACAGTCTTAGTGGTTCATGCATGGCCCATTTTACTTAGTCATTTCAATAATGTAATAAGCACCACCTTGTGGATGCACAGACCCAGACACAGCCCATACCCCAGCAGAATGAAGCACCTGCCGTACTTCTGCTGACAAGTAGTGCAGAGCTTCGGCCGCAGCTCCAAGGATCTTGGCATCCCCACAGTTCACTTTCCTGAACAAGTGAACAAGTAGTAGATAATCTTCCAGGTGATGTATCCACTGGTGTTTATTATGGTTGGATTAGTGTTGGAAGTGGAGATGTCCATAAGTTGGTGGTGAGCATGAGATGGAACCCATACTACAGGAACACAAAACAGTCCATGGAAACTCTTATCATGTATACCTTCAAAGAGGACTTCTATGGGGAAATCCTCAATATGGCCATTGTTGGCTACCCCAGACCAGTTATTTCAGTAATTCAGGGTTATACTGAGGAAGCTAAGAAATGACTAGATGTACCAGAACATTTGAAACTCAAGATGATTTCTTCCAAGTTCCTAAAAGCAAAATATTGAATGACCACTGATGAAAAATCATCTTATGTATTCATTCACTGTTTTCTAGTATTTCACTGCTTATGATTGTCTAGTCTCATCTTGATTATATTTTAAAAATCAAATATTTTCCTACATCTGTGAATTGAATAGTACAGTCTAGTTACCATATTGTACTTCAGCTGTTAAATTAAATCCACTATGTCATAACACTAAAAAGACTCATTTAAAGATGAAGATTTAAAGTAACATAATATGTTGATTTAAATGTACCACTAGAAAAGCGTGTCTTACAATAGGAATGACATGTATATAAATACGGATAAAAAGACAACTCACTAGTTTGAGATAAAAACTATTATTTTCATGGTAAAGTACCAGCATGTATGTGCTTGTATAGCATATATATAAACAGAGAAAGCTTAATGCATTTATAATGCAAATACAAATGCATTAAATAGAAGTTTTGATAGTGTATTACAGACCTACGAGGAAAAATCCAGACTTTGTATTTTTGATATTTTGTGCATCAATATATTGTTACAAATGTGAAAACTGAAATTTCTTTAGTCATTTCCTTGCAGTCACATCATTGTACCATCTTCATTTTTGTCTAGAGTTGGTTCAATTCTAAGTGGTCTAGACTCCACCTATCATTTTTTTTTTTTTTTATTGGTTAAGACAGTAAAATAAGTGTTTTTTGAATCTATAGGTTTCATTTTTGTGTTAGATAGCATTTCTTCTTTTTAAGAGTAGATACTATTATTGTTCTTTAATTTTTTCTTGGCTTTGGTTCTTTTTTCCTTTTTAAGAAAAAGCAAAACAAGAGACTTCATCTTTAGATTTCCTCAAGATTTAAGTGAATTTACTATTCATTTATACATACCAGTTTCTTAAAGAACACAAGATGCTTATTTTCCCCCAGTGAAACTAAGAGCTAATTAAACTATGAAATAGTTAGAAAATTATTTATTTTAAATGTAATTATCTGTTCCAGGGCAAATCTAAACTGGTGTAGACATATATATGCACAGTGTAATTTAATGCTAATCTAAGGAGTGCTTATAGCTTGAAGGAAAGGCATAAATAAACATTAGTTAAATAATCTGTGTAGTATGGATTTTTCCTCCTACTAACTGGATGATTTTGGTCTACTTGCATCTTTTTTGTTTATATTGGCAAAATGTTGAAGTCTTTGGAAAATTAGGAAATTAACTTACAGATTGCTTTGGGCCCCCTCACAGAGTATATTGCATCATTGTTCACTTTAGCAACAGATTTGGTGATGATGGAGGGATGAAGTAGAAGTATATAGAGGTAATTTTGAAGATAATTCTTATAAATCATTTTTTTCTTATCTGCATAAATTAGAATTGATTTTAATAATACAAAATATATAGAAAAATGTCTGAAGCTGTTGGAGAAGAGGGAAGCATATGTAATTCAGTTGGATTGTGTTTTACTTTTTGGTATATGAATTTATGGCAAAAAATGCCATTCATGGCTTTTTCATTTCTTTATCAAAATTTTAAGTTAGAAATTCTATACATGAAAGAAGACTCAATTTTCAGTGGCTTTATGAAGCAAAGTTAAAAACAAACGTGGAAAAAGTAAAAACATTTGTGTCTTATTTGCCACTAATTATATTCTCTTTAAGTGGGTGAAAGTTCTTTGATATTTTATTGTTACCCTTGCATCTTGTTAAATAACCATTGATTTTGAGAATCAGGTAGTGTGTTGTTTAGGCGTTATTTAATTGTGTACATTTTCCAAAGTTTTATCTTGATTATAAGAAGTTACAGTAGTAAGTTATAGTGGTATCATTGTGATTCGTCTGAATGTTTTCAGGCCTTGAAATTTTTATTAAGTGATTTTTTTTTTTTTAATTTAACAGTTGTTTAATGAAAAATCACATTTGTGTTTCCATAGATAGTGGAGTTGGAGCAGGGATTGATTCATATTATGAATATCTATTGAAAGCCTATGTCTTGCTTGGAGATGACAGTTTTCTGGAAAGATTTAACACAGTAAGTTCATACAATTTTATATTAATTTTATAATCAATTTCATTTGAGTCCAGATTCTGATAGAAACTCCATTACCTAAATGACATTGTAAAAATAATTTTTAAAATGTGTAGTGGTTTTGTGTCAGTATTTGATGATGTTGGACAGGGACAGCATAAAAAGTGACATACCTTCCAAAAAATTAATTGATAAAGTAGTTTTATTTTCACCTTTCATCAGAAACTTTGCAGATCTGCCAATAAGAGATGTAATAGATTTGAATTTTACCTTTTCTTGTTTTGTACAAGGATAAGAATTGATGAAATATGTTACTAGTTAGCTTTTTCCTTTGGATTCCAATTATTTTTGAAATCTTGGAAGTTTGGCTTAGTTTGATTACACCAAGGATACAGGACTTTGAAAACTTGGAGAAACTAGTGAGTATTCATTTCAAAAGCAAGTCTTAAGACTGGCTCAGAACCACAGGCATATTTTTTGGGAAAAGTGGGAGGATTGTTGAACCCATTTGAATCACCTTTTTAACTGAAGCGAACCAAAATGAATATAGCAAACTCATCAATTATATCACTATATTCTTTTAAAAATAATCTGCCATTTCTTTGTTCACCTATCAGTTCATCCATGTTATATGTATGGGATAGTATGACATGGTGATTAAAAGTATGGGAGATGTACTGGTTTAAATTCTGATTGTACCACCTATGGGTTTTGTGACTTTGGGCAAGTAACTAATATTATTTGCCTCTTTCTCATCTACAGAATGGGAGTACTGGTACTAATTTATAGGGTTATCGGGAGGATTGAGTTTATGCATTCAAAGTGATTAGAGCAGTGCCTTTAACCTATGGCCAATTCTCAATAATAGTGATTAAATAATAGGTAAATTTGCAAAAATATTAGTAAAAGTTTTAATAAGTCATTAATTGATTACTTTATAAAATTATCACATAGATTGTGTATTAGATTATAACAAGAATTTCTTGAGGTAAATGGGGACAAATAACTATTTTTGTTGGCTTGTTATTACAACTCAACCTGTTGTCAAAGCTGAGAAATATCTAGGAGAAGAAGACAAAAGAAGGGAAAAAGAGTTTTCTAAGACCATAAAAAGCTGAGATAGCAAACCGTAAGAGTGGCAGCAGTGATTAGCTGCATTAGTTTAGATAGTAGTGAGCGCCAAAATATTGTTAGCCGAGAAGGGATCAGACTTCCAAGATACAGGAAAAAACAAATTCTGTAATATAGAAGCTGGTAGCCATATTCCAAGGGGACCTGTGGGCATACTAACCATGGCCTAACGCCACAGGACATGGAGATGTTCAGTTCCGTTTTTCTCAGAAGGTCCCATGTTACATATAGTCTTTAATAGTCTGCATGTGAGTTAGAGGACATAAAGGAATACATACATATTTTGGAAAGATTTCCACCTAAAATAACTTAAATATTTATATAAATTGGTAATTATTTAGTGAGTTTATATATAAATTCTAGTTTAATTTCTTCACAGTGCTGTTTAATGTATTTAGAGTAGTACCTCTTTTTTCATCTAACTTTCATGAACACATATTGTGATCTTTTAGCACTATGATGCCATAATGAGGTACATTAGCCAGCCACCTCTTCTACTTGATGTGCATATCCACAAACCAATGCTGAATGCTCGGACTTGGATGGATGCTTTGCTTGCCTTCTTCCCGGGCTTGCAGGTATAAAGAATTCTGCTTTCTTAATATGAACATAAGATGATGATGTTAATTAGGTGCATTTTTGATCTTTAAAACTGAACTACAAAACATAGTTGCAGTTCAGAATTGTATTTGTATACATTTTTCTGTTTATGTAATGATTAGAGATAAAATCAGCTCATATTTTATTAGGTAATTTTCTTGTTGTTGATTTCTAGGTGTTAAAGGGGGATATTAGACCTGCTATTGAAACTCATGAAATGTTATATCAGGTGATTAAAAAACACAATTTTCTACCAGAGGTAAGCAAATAATTTTTGGAATAATCTTACACACACACACACAAACACACATGCACACACGTACACATACACACTATAAGTTGCTAATTTAAAGATAGAAAATGGCATCTTCAAGGCTTGTTGGTTCTTTTTTTTTTCCTATTAAATAGTTTATTTTTGGTTTGTACAGTATTATATATGTTTTTGCTTTTCTTTGTGTGTTAAGAGAAGTCTGATTTAGGGTAATGCTGACATTTTTTAAATTTCATGTAAAAAACTCCCATCTTAGTGCTTCTCAACTCTTCCTAACTTACACCATTGTAATATTCTCTCATTCTGACTCTTATATGTACCTACCAGCTAGGGAGATTTTGTGACTTTTTATTTTCTAAAGCTTGTCTTATGAAACTGTATACATTAGATACACTTTTGTTGTTCACACATGTGCCCTGGAAATGTAGAGAATGCCATCTCTTCCTCATGCTGATTGAGAATTATTCTTCCTGGTTTTTATACATTATATTAGTAATAAATATTCTTGCTAGCTTGATATGACAAGATTTTAATAGCATACTTTTTGGCTTTCCAGAAATGTACCATTAAAAATTTCCAAATGTGTGTATGGCCTTGTTCTATCCCTGCTTATTGACTACCCTCTGTGAGATATCTAAGCATTCCACCAACTTAGAAGGGTTCCTAAAGTGTTTGTTTTGGAAAGTATAGTTTTATTAGCCTTCAGGTGAGTAGGACTGTGCATTGCAGAAAATTCATATCCATACAGAATAAACTGAGGTTTCAATTAATACATCTATCACAAATGAAGTTTTTATTTAGTTCCCATAAAAGGTTTTGTTTGCTTTTATTTTTATGTTCTTTTAAAAACCGGTTGATTATGTTATTGAATACATTTCAAATAGACTAATTTTATTTATTTTAAAATAATGCCCTGTCTTATTTCATAAAGGATTTGAGGCTGTTACAAAAGAAAATATAAGCTAAAATATGAAATATGTATGCTTGCACATTGCTAAGAGAGATTTAAGTATTCTTACCACAGAAAAGATAAGTATGTGACATAATGCATATGTTAATTAGCTTGATTTAGCCATTTCATAGTGTATACATATATCGAAACACCATGTCATGTGTACCATAAATATATGTCACTTTTATTTGTCAATTTAAACAAGTTAAAAATAAATATGAGACCTAGAGAAGTAATAAGGGGAAAAAGTAGAAGGATAAAAAGAAAACACAATTATGTTGACCACCAGGACCCATGTAGTGGCATTACTGAGTTTCATTACTGAGTTTTTCTGAGTTTTCTAATAGCCAGAATGATCATTTAAAAAATAATCCATTTAATTGGCAAAAATAGCAGCCTTTGCAAAATGAATTATTTTAAGCAATGAAAATCGATGTTTTATTGATGAAAATGTCATGATTGCTATTTTAATTGCTTTTACCCATTTATATATATTCTGCATATTCTAGAACTACTTGTTTAATCACTTTTTTTATGCCTTTTGTATGTTGTTTTGTTCAGGCATTTACCACAGATTTCAGAGTACACTGGGCTCAACATCCTTTAAGGCCAGAATTTGCAGAAAGTACCTACTTCTTATATAAAGTAAGAAAAGATACCCCACTTTACTGTTTAGCCCCCATTCTCTGTTGGATCTCTCACTCTATAATAGTAAATGGGTTTTCAGAGTCCCCTTTTAATATTGTAATGATTGGATATATCATGGTTCTTATTCATCTAGTCCATAGAATTATTGAATGATGCCAGAACTGACATGTAAGGTTTTTTTCTTTAAAAAATATTATGTGAACATTTCTTTAAAGAGAAATTTTATGTTCTAGAGCTGCTTTCTAAAGCATGTCTCTTGCCTTTCTTCAGTCAGGCAGCCTTTCTGAGCATTAGGAATTTAATCTAAAAACTAAGGTTGTGTAGTTAAATTTTATAATTGTGTATTTAAGAAATTCTGTAAAGCAGATTCATAGCTTTTTTTCAGAACTCAGTTCTATATAATGTGCTCCAGTGCCTGATACAGTGCCTGGCACCTAGTAGGTACTCAATAAATGTTTGATAAATGAATGGATATGTGGTAATATATAAGCTATATATATATATATATATACACACACACATATTCTCCTTTTTAATAGGCTACAGGAGATCCTTACTACCTTGAAGTAGGGAAGACACTTATTGAAAATTTAAATAAATATGCTAGAGTGCCTTGCGGATTTGCTGCCATGAAGGATGTTCGTACTGGAAGTCATGAGGACAGGTAAAACAATTGCTAACACCCCCTTTCCTCAGGGTCTCTCTGAAACAACACAAAATGCAACTACCATTTAGGATTCAAATAAGCTTAATTCTTGTACAAAGGATAGAGACCTTTGTTCTTTGTGTTTACTTTTTTAAACTCTGTTGAATAGACTAATTTTAGTATGTTTGAAACGTTTGTGTTTTTGTCATAGTGCCTGGCATATAGTAGGTGCTCAAATGATTTCTGAATAAATGAATCAATGATTGTTAAATATCAGAACCTTGGTATTAGGACTATCTAAAATGTTGCTTTTTTTCTTCTTTGATAATAGTTTCCTTTTATATTACGTAAAACATTAGAAGTTACCAAGATGAGGAATGATCTGGAATATGATTCCTGTTCAGCCAAGAATTCCTCAAAAGCTGTGTGTACTCTTACACGGTTGCTGACTTGCAGGGGTAGGAAAGACCAGTGGTAGCTTCTGTTTTGTTAGACACTGGATAGATGTAGATGGTATGAAGTATTCAAGCTATGAAAAGTGCTCCATTTGAAATTCACAAGTACTCTGCTTATTCTAAGATCACTTATATGGTTATCACATCTCTAAATGAATGCTGAAGCTTGTTTGTTCATTTGGTTAGCAAATGTTCATTCCAGAAATACTTCCTGAGGCCCCTTACGTGCCAGGGCTCTTACCAGTTTTTGAGGATTAAAGATATGAAGATATGTCCTTTCTGTCTTTGAATCACTGAAGGCAGGCCAATAAGTAGACTTTTAAAACATTGTGTATGTGTTATGAAACATACTAAAGGGGCATGAAGCACAGGTTGGGATGTGATAGTCAGTGAAGGATTCCTGAAAGATCCTATGTCCTGAAGGATAAACAAGAATTAGAAGAAGGAAAATGTCAAAGAAGTTCCAGGCAGTGAGACTGAAGACATGAAAAACACAGCACTCATCATCTACCCACAGAGTTGTTTCTTAGTTCTTCACTTAGTATTCGGATAATGGTTAATTAGGCTTAGAATCTCCATCCCTGCTAATGAGCAATGGTTAGGTTCTGGAAGCAGGCATACAAATAATAGCAAAAAATAAAAGCAGATACCTTGTGTATTTGCCTATAATATTTATTGACTGTTTCCTGCACTCCAGACAGTCTTCTAAGCATTTTATGTGTTTAACTAACTTGATCCTTACAACAGCTTTCTGAAGTGTACTATTATAGTCTTCATTTTAAAGGTGAAGAAACCAAGGGAAAGAGAAGTTAGGAAACTTGCCTAAGGTCACACAGTTATTAAGATTAAGTCAGAATTCTAATCTAGGCAGATTGGCTCTTGACAATGATGTTATACTGGCAATTCATTAAAGAACAATAAGCACCTACTATATGCCAGTCCCTGCACTTAAGTGTGGGGTAGAAAGATAAAATAGAACTAGTCCCTGCACTCCCATGACTTGCAGTTAGTGAATAAGATAGGTGTGTAAAAAGAAATAATCACAACCATGTGATATGTTCTAAAATACAAAAGCGGTAACAGATTGAAGAATTACAGAGGAAGACATGATTTACTGTTTAGAGTTCCATTTTTCAAAGTGTAATATCCTTCTTTTTTTTCCCCACCAGATACTCCTTTTATGACATTGTTTCTGGACCTCTTACACACTGACATTGCCCCATTCTGATTGCATTCCAGTATATACAATAACTCTTAAAATATCTTGTCCGGAATTAACCATACTCAAGATGTGTCTGGCACAACAGCCCCGTAACTGTCTGGATTCAGGCAAAGGGTCACTAATTTTCTATGAGGCTGATGAGTTTCCACCCTCTATCCAGTTGAGGACCACTGCTTCACTGACTCACTGTTCCTTAGGGGGTGGTTGTGCCTCTCAGATGTATTTAGCCAAACAAAAGGTTGAGAACTACCATTCTTCCTCATATTGTGTTATTAAATGTGCTTTAGATTTTTTAGGAGCTTTATTATATTCAGCTCACAGTGAGCTTGTGATCAACTAGTTTCACATACTTAACTGTATAGTCTGCTGATAAATGCGTGTTCCCCACCCTACCCTTGAACAGCCAAGTTTTATACTTAACTCAGCAAAATTTCTTTTTTTGTTTTATTTCTAGATTTTGGTCTCGGGGTTGAATCTCATTAGCTAAACTACCAGTTTTCAGTGATCTATAGTTTAGATAAGCATGCCTTACATTTTTTTCATCCAAATTGTTGGGAAGAATTTTGGTTGGACCACAGCCAGTGCCCCGTGGCATTGCACTGGAGAGTTTTCAGTTACAGGCTCTTTGCATGCAGTGATTTATTACCCTATAGGTCTAAGCACTATGCTGTCCTCCAGGATCCCGTCATCTGCACAGACACAGACACACACACACACTTTTCACAATGGAAATATCTGTATTTTCCTCATAATGGATAATTACCAAAAAGAATGTAAATGGCAAAAATAATAGGAAGATACTTGCTAAGACACTCTCCCCTAACTGCGTAAGACTACTACTGTTAGCAATTTTGTAAAGGCTTCCAGGCATTTTTAATGCCTGTGTATTTTTATTTATGTATGTGTTTATGATTTTAAAATATAAAATAGATCATATGATCTGATACTTGCTAGCTTTGCCCAATTCATATTGTAGTTATCTTACCATGCCTTGTTCTTTTCTAAATGTTTATAAATTGTCTATTCTAGCATTTGCCAATTATCAATATCCTGCTCATCTGTCTACAGTTCTCAAGATAGCATTTGCTCACGTAATAACTGTCGGTCCATCAGAAAAGGTTAAATTATGATAAGTGTATTGCAGATAAACAGGAAAGTGTTTTTATATTGTCTAAAAAGATTAATATCCAAAATGGCTAAAAATGTTTTGAAACAGTACAGGTGAGTTTTTGTTCCAAAATAAAAAATCATATATATGTGGGAAAAATGATAGCTGTAGTTTCAATCTCATATGTATGCCAGGTGCTATGCTAAATAATTGACATTTAATATCTCAGTCTTCACACCAATGTCATGAGTGTATTGTTATATTCCTTTTACAGAATAATAAACTCAAGCTGATAGTCCTTATATCCCCATGGTGACAGAACTAATTAGTGGAAGGTCTTTCTATTTCCAAAGCCCATGTTCTTTACCTCTTTGTTCTACTGCCTCTCCAACTCATTCTTTAATCATGCTGTTTAAACTTGCATTTAATTTAGTAAACATTTATTGAGTGCCTACTATGTGCCAGTAATTGTGCTTGGCCAAAGGTATGAAATTGTGCAACTTGTCCAGTAAACTAGAAGTTGTTTATTACTGCCAAAACGTGTGATGCTTTGGGGAGTAGTAAATTAAATTTGGTGTTACTGTGACTCCATCTACCAGCCATGCTCTTTTCCTGACAGTTTTAATTTAAACTTTTCTTAAAGTGTTGTTAAAACATTGTAACATTAAATCACTTGTAAAAACACATATAGTTTTACTCTATTTCTCCACATTCCCTTCTTAACAGGTAAATAAATATTTAGAATGTTACAATCGTAGCCCATGTGACTTTGCATTGTACTTTTTTCATATAACTTTTTTTTTTCTTTTTTTGAGTTGGAGTCTTGCTCTGTCACCCAGGCTGGAGTGCAGTGACACAATCTCGGTTCACTGCAAGCTCCATCTCCTGGGTTCAAGCAATTCTCCTGCTGCAGTCTCCCGAGCAGCTGGTATTACAGGTACCTGGCACCACGCCTGGCTAATTTTTATATTTTTGGTAGAGACGGGGTTTCACCATGTTGGCCAGGAAATTACATGCAAGTAATTTCTTTATCTTTAAAGCCTTCTTTTTAAATCACTTAAATAGCTACATAATAGATTCCATCAAATTTATATGACTCTTTCCAGCTCTTTAATTTAGTTGAAGATTCTTATATGATTCTCACTAGTAAAATTTATCAGTTCCCTCCCTGCTGTTGACTCTCTATAGAAGAAATGGAGAACTTTCCCTTACTGAAAGGCCTATAGAAAAATCTTGTCTGCATTATTCACAAGATTCAGTGTATCAGTGTGGTAGACAATTCCTCTGGTCTTTTTCATTAACATGGAATATACTTGGAGTCAAGGTTATTCTGCCCCTGGTAGATTGATACATTCTATAGTTCTTTGAACACCTAAGTTGGTATAGACAGGATTATTAACTTGACTATGGCTTTCATATAGTTGGCATTTAAATTATTTTTATCTACTTATATTTATTTGTGACTTTTTATTTTAGAATGGATTCTTTCTTCTTGGCCGAAATGTTTAAATATCTTTACCTGTTATTTGCTGATAAAGAAGACATTATTTTTGACATAGAAGATTACATCTTTACAACAGAAGCTCATCTGTTACCTCTTTGGCTCTCTACTACAAATCAAAGCATCTCTAAGAAGAACACAGTGAGTTTTTAAATTAAATGTCTTATTTTCCTATATGTTTTATTTTTCCAAGTGAAAAGTAATCCATGCCTAAAATTCAATAAATATATGTATGGTAAGAAGAAACTAAATATATACATTTTCTTATTTTGTTTTCTTTTATTGCATCCTGTATACACTTAAGTATTTCATTAGCTGTTTGCTTTTAAAAATGATGTTAAGAGGCCGGGCGCGGTGGCTCAAGCCTGTAATCCCAGCACTTTGGGAGGCCGAGACGGGCGGATCACGAGGTCAGGAGATCGAGACCATCCTGGTCTACACGGTGAAACCCCGTCTCTACTAAAAAATACAAAAAAACTAGCCGGGCGAGATGGCGGGCGCCGGTAGTCCCAGCTACTCGGGAGGCTGAGGCAGGAGAATGGCGTAAACCCGGGAGGCGGAGCTTGCAGTGAGCCGAGATCGCGCCACTGCACTCCAGTCTGGGCGACAGAGCGAGACTCCTCCTTCTCACAAAAAAAAAAAAAAAAAAAAAATGATGTTAAGTAGGCCGGGCGCGGTGGTTCAGGACTGTAATCGCAGCACTCTGGGAGGCCAAGGTAGGTGGATCACGAGGTCAGGAGATCAAGACCATCCTGGCTAACACAGTGAAACCCCATCTCTACTAAATATACAAAAAATTAGCCGGGCATGGTGGCAGGCGCCTGTAGTCCCAGCTACTTGGGAGGCTGAGGCAGGAGAGTGGCATGAACCCGGGAGATGGAGCTTGCGGTGAGTGGAGATTGTGCCACTGCACTCCAGCCTGAACGACAGAGTGAGACTCTGTCTCAAAAAAAAAAAAAAATATGTAAAATAATTATTTCTATTTACATAAAATGTTTTTATATTGTAGACCTCGGAATATACAGAACTGGATGACAGTAACTTTGATTGGACTTGTCCAAATACTCAGATCCTCTTCCCTAATGACCCATTGTATGCTCAAAGTATTCGTGAGCCCTTGAAAAATGTGGTGGATAAGAGCTGTCCTAGAGGCATCATCAGAGTGTAAGATGTATTATTTTATATTTTCTGATATCAAAGTTGTTTCTTAGTAAATGACAGAGAACTTAGGGAGCATGTATCAACAGCCAAGAAGACATTCACGTAGGCCGAAAATGTTGAGATATGTAGCTATCACTGGTTAAAATAAAAATTATTAGTAAGATAGTAAAGCTTATTTTGCAGTAATATCTTTTTTATTATTATGGAAACTTTCAATATTTTATGAGCTAAAGTAATAATAGTGGGCAGCATGTAACAGTTTTTAACTTCTGTAACTCATTTTTCATGGAATAGTTTCATCGAATATTTTCTGGCTGGGCATGATAGCTCACGCCTGTAATCTCAGGACTTTGGGAGACCGAGGTGGGCGGATCACCTGAGGTCAGGAGTTCGAGACCAGCCTGGCCAACATGGTGAAACTGTCTCTACTGAAAATACAAAAAATTAGCCAGGCATGGTGGCAGGCGTCTGTAGTCCCAGCTACTTAGGAAGCTGAGGCAGGAGAATCACTTGAACCTTGGAGGTGGAGGTTGCAGTGAGCCAAGATCACACCATTGCACTCCAGCCTAGGTGACAAGAGTGAAACTCCGTCTCAAAAAAAAAAAAAATTCCTTTTGTCTATAGTTTTTGTGTAGTGAAAATACAGGTATTTTGTTTTTTTGGGTTTGAGTTTTTGAGGGAGTACTTATTCTTGTTAAAATTGTTTGGCTTAATGAGTTCATTTTCCGACGAATAGTTATATTGGAAAGGTCATTACAAGGACTTTTTAAAAATTATTTTTACATAAGTGTTATTATTCACTGATACAAGTGTTGATTTACTTTTAAAATATTGGGAGAAAAATCTGTGTTTTTAAAGGGTAATGTCAGTAGTAACAAATCCCCAAGCAAACTTGTTCTGTACCTTTAAATAGTTATAGTTCTGTTGACTAATACTGCCTTATGTAGATAATGTACATACTTTTATAACTAGAAAATGTTATATTTGAAAGCTATACCACTTGTTAACCTAAATTATGTATAAGAAAATACTTGTTTCCAGTTATTCCAGTTTCACTAGTTCTAAAACTAGCAATTTTGCAAGTAATGTCATTTTTATTTGACATGTGTTTTTTGCCAATTCTAATTTGTAGTTTTTAAAGCCTTACCTGTAATTACTTTTAGCAGAGAGGAGAGTTTCAGGAGTGGAGCTAAACCCCCTCTGAGAGCCAGAGATTTCATGGCCACTAACCCTGAGCATTTA
The DNA here is from genome assembly GCF_002776525.5 of Piliocolobus tephrosceles. Lineage (NCBI taxonomy): Eukaryota > Metazoa > Chordata > Mammalia > Primates > Cercopithecidae > Piliocolobus > Piliocolobus tephrosceles. The sequence goes on along the minus strand of NC_045434.1, from coordinate 41,398,077 downwards.
GAAATCCTGAAGAAGATGGGGGTGAGTTTGATTCACCTCAAAGATGGGAGAGTCCAGTTGGTCCAACATGCAATCCAAGTAAGACATTGCTACACTAATTAGATACCATGTCTGCCCTGCTTTCTTTGGTCGCATTAGCTTTAATAAGATAATGGATTTCAACTTTCTAAACACTTTAAATATATTGTTTGAAGTGAGAGAATAAGAATTTTAGGACTTGGAAGTGTCTTGGAAAGTCATCTAATTCAACTCCTTGATAGTATAAATCAATTAAATAAATCAGAGATAGGTTGAGTAATTTGCTGAAGTTAATATAATCAAATGCAGGACTCAAATCTAAGTTTTCTGTTTCTCAGTCCATTGGCTTTCCCCTTTTACTTTTATTTACAACATAACTTCAAAAGCTAGTAATTAGTTTTAATATTCATATCTCCATGTTTTACATCATTTTAGTCTCCAAAGGGCTACTGAATCTTAAGTATTTTATTCATCATAGGCACTTATTTGTCTGTGCCTAGGAAAAATAACATGTCTTTTTGAGACATTTTTATTGATTTTTACTTTGAAAGTTTTTATAACACGAAGTCTTTAAATTATTTACCTTATTAGTATATTGATTCTGAGAAAACCACATAGTTTGCTGAATAATTTTTAACCTAGAACCGTATTCAGGTATCCCTTAATCTCAAATTCAGCCCTCCCACAACTTCATCACACCCTCAAGTTTTCATCTCATCCATATTCTTGCCACATCCTTCCTTCTTTTAAGAGTATTCTTCTTTCTTCCTTATGTTTTATTTGGCCTCAGTGGGAGTGACATGTCTTGTGACATTGCTTTTACTTAGTTAGGCTGCCAGTGGCATAATTACCACCAAGTGACCTCTTAATCCTTGTATGATTTGACTTTTCTGTAACTATTGGCTGAACCCTTCATAAAACATTTTCCCTTCTTGGCTTCCAGGATATTTCAGCAACGAAGTTCTTTCTCTGCTTCACTGTTTATTGCTTTGTAGTTCTCCTTGGCACAACCACTCAATGTAAACAGTTTTCAAGAATCTGGATGATATTCTTTTCTCTATATACTCTTCTTCGACAATCTCACCTATTTCTACAAGCTTAGCTATTATCTTTATACATATGACTTCTTAGCTAAGTATATGAATCCTGATTCCTAACTTTACTATTAACTTCAACTTTCATCTACCTCTCATACATCTTGCATCTCAATCTCAATCTGTCCAAACTTGAATTTTCTCTCTCTTGTTTACTATCTTTCTACCCTCACCTCAACCTATATTTCCTTCTTTGGTTCTCCATGTCAGTAAAACCTGTCATTGTTCTTTAAGTCATCAAAGCTGGAAATTTCAGGACAAGTTTGAACTCTTCTCTGTCTCCCAGTTCCTCTCTATCTTTTTCCATCCTCTAACTCGTATCATGTCTTGTTAGTTTTTCCTGTAAAGTATCAGGAATCATCTTTTTTTTTTTTGCTATTATAGTCAGTCATTCTTCAACTTTCCCTCTGTTAAGACTCAATTCAAATGTCATTCTAAATCTTTCCCAGGTACACACAAGCAGAATCAGTTGTTCCCTCATCTGTGCTCCTTTTCCACTTTCCCACTTGAGAAGTTTTATCATAGCTAACTTTACATGTCTTTCTCCTCCAGACACAAACTTCTTAAAGGACTGTCTCTCCAATGCCTAGGCAAGTGCTGAGATGGAATAAGTGCTTGACACATATGTTTTGAATCAAATTGAATCTGGTTGTTCACTATTTCAAGGAGGGAAAGTGTGGGTCAGGTATGAGGTTTATTTCTTCAGAGGGAAAGCCAGTGGGGAAAATAAGCGAAGTGAGCATTTGAGCATTTGCTGGAAGTCCAGCTCTCAATCTGAATCAAAAGTGGTTTAGAGAATAGCGAAAGTGACATTGATAAAAACTACAGATAAGTTATTTTCAGAAATATTATTTCCGAAGGTATTATTTTTGAGTACAAATAAGGTCATAAATACTTGGCAGTGACCTAAAGTGAAAGAAGAAGTTTTAGAGTAGAATACTATAGTACAGTGTCTTTAGGAAATCAAAAAGTTGGTGGAAGTTTCCAGAAAGGAAGGATAAAATGAATTTGTTTTTTTATAGGCTGCTAGTTCAATTGACGCGGAAGATGGGTTGAGGTTCATGCAGGAGATGATTGAATTGTCAAGTCAGCAACAAAAAGAACAGCAGCTGCCTCCACGAGCTGTACAAATTGTTTCCCACCCATTTTTTGGCAGGGTAGTATTGACTGCTGGACCAGCTCAGTTTGGGCTGGATCTGTCTAAACATAAAGAGGTATGTATACTTAAAATATAGTTTTGAAACTGAATTTAAAATATTAAGTATTGCCTCATTTCTTAGTCTCTTCTCTAATTTAGTAGTTTTAATTTATTTAAAAAACCGAAATAGTCTCCTGGATTTAAGTAAAGTAAAAGCATATCTTGAAAACTTTGAGTCATAATTTATGTATATAACATGCTTATAGAATTCTAACTAAAATATTATTCAGATTCTATTCAATTTCTTGGTCTCTTCTCTAATTTAGTACCTTTAATTGATCTAAAAATGGTTTTCAGACTTTCTAAGAGCCACTAAAACCTTTCTATGAACAAAAATCTAAACCAGGAGCTTAATGTAGAAAACAGCTAAAAGCACAGAAGCTCTGGCTCAAGTGACTGGAGAAAGCCTGGGACCCTGAGGTTCTACTTTTGAAGATCATTAAGCTAGTCCCTCCCTATAGTTATAACATAGTTACAGTGTAGAAAACAAAGACTTACACAACTAAACAGTTCACAAGTTTGTCTAACTAATTGACTGCAGAGCCGGGACCAGAGCCGAAGTATCGAAGTATCGTGACAATCTAAAGCCAATGCTCTTTTCACTCTATTACTGCTAATTTAGACTTTTTCTCATGTGTATTTTAAACTATGTAGAAGCTATGTAGATTGATTGATTCATTCATCTGTTGATTAAGTGCCTACTATATTCTGTTCACTGCTTGCTATATCAGTTTACAAAACCATTGAAGATCTATGCCCTTACGGAATTTACATTTTAGGAGAGTGAAGGATATTAAAACATCTTTATAGTAACATCTTTAAAAAAAATCAGTTCCTTGGTGGATTTAATTTTTCTGGGGAAAAGAACTGCTTGCAGATTCATATAGACTAAGTCCATTTTTTTCCTTTCTTTCAAAAACTTTTCTTGTTACCAATGATCATTTCAAATTGGTTCCCAGCTATTGTAAATGTAGTAAATCTGCCTACAGGTCCCAACTTTACCACCTAATAACATTGTGTTAACATTGTGAGCAAATTACAGAACCTGAGTCTCAATTTCCCCCTGTGTGAAATGGAAATGTTATTTGTGTTGTTTTGCTCAGGGTCATTGTAAATAACAGATTCTGTAGTTTATGTAAAAATGTTCTATAAACTGCAAAGCACACTCGAAATATTGGTTGAGTACTGTGATATGCAAAATGTTTAAAACAAATTTTATGCTGAATATATATTAGATATGTTATCATTAGAAATGAGTCTAGTTCTCTCAAAGCTCTAGATATTAAGGTTTAATGACTTGATTGCCATTTGAGAAGATTAAAGTATTTAAGTTGCTTTTATTTCTGACAGACAAGAGGATTTGTTGCAAGCAGTAAACCATACAATGGTTGCTCAGAGCTTACTAACCCAGAGGCAGTGATGGGAAAAATCGCATTGATACAAAGAGGACAGTGCATGTTTGCAGAAAAGGCACGCAACATCCAGAATGCAGGAGCCATTGGTGGCATTGTTATTGGTAAGTAATTCTCCATGTCATTGTGTTGACTGAAGAAGAGATAATTTTTAGGATTTTTTTTTTCCTTTTATTTTCTAAAATTTTATCAAAGAGTTTGTCATATTTTTTTTTTACCTCACCTAGACAACATGAAGGATAGGTAATCCAATGACTCTTAATTTCTAGATATCTAACATCTTTTTCAAAAGTCTAGATTTGAGTTTCTGTATATTAATGTCAGTGAAAATACTTGGGGTTAGGTGTGAGGGTGTGGTAGGACTGAGTGGTAAAAACATTCATACCATGGATAAGAAAATGTGCCCGTAAGATCCATAACCCCTGAAGGGCAGGAATCACACTGTGCCGCCTCCAGTGGGGAGCCACTGAAAACCTCCATTACTCCACAAAGATGCAGGCTTTGGAGGCAGACACATGAGAGTACAGTTCCTGGCTCTACTACAAAATTGCAGTGTAACCTTGGCCCAGCTTCAGTTTTTTAATCTGTAGATTAAATAGTAGAATATTTTTTGATATAATAGTAGAATATTTTTTGAGCTCCAGTGGAAGTGATAATAAATATATTTTAGGTGATTGTAAGGTTTAAAGATAATATATATAAAATTTCTTGGCATAATAGCAGACATAGGATAATCACTACTATAGCAGTATTTACAGTATCTGTAGCAGATCTTTATCCCCTTGGATCTTTTTCCGCTGAAATGACAAATTACCACCTTTAAATCATCTTACCCATATGTATCAACTAGTGGGTTTTGCTTTTTTATCTTTCATAGACAATCACTTGTATCGTGATAAACAGGCTATGACTATCAGGGGAAATATAAATTTTTCTGTTTTAAAGTAAACAGGAATTTACGTTCAGAAAGAACTGAAAGACCTGGGGTCATATGCTGATTGTGAGTTCTTTTGTACAACTTCTCTCACAGGGAAATCCATTTTGGATTTCCGTCCCCCCCCCCCCCCCCCCCCCCCCCCCCCCCCCCAATAGTTCAGGTTAAAAAAAAAAAAGTTCAGGTAAATCAGAATATTAACACTTATTATGTTGATGTAATGGATGTATGAATTTTATTAATAAACATTAGGAGAAGTCCTGTTTAATGACTTAAATCAGCAGTTGGCAAACTACAAGACTATAGGCCAAATCCAGCTCATGGCCCATTTTTGTAAATAAAGGTTTTATTGGGACACAGTCATGCTAGTTTGTTTGTGTATTATCTATGACTACTTTGAACTGCAGTGATGGAGTTAAGTACTTATAGGAGAGAACTGCAAAGCTTGAAATATTTATTCATCATCTAGCCAGTTACAGAAGAGATTTGCCGACCCCTGACTTAAATCATCCTCTTTATCCTTGGATATTTCCCACACTTAGATTAGTTTTATTGTAGAATTTAGTATATTAACCATCACTATCATTTTGAACATTTCTTACCAAGACTTCAAAATGAAAATGTATAAAGTGTAGAACTTATACATTAATATTTAAAAATATTTCTTTGTGTAGTATTTTTGGTTTTTTATATTTTTCAGTGAAGTCTAATTCTCACGATCTTCTGTAGTATGCAAGAATTGTCAGTTTTTGTTTTGTTTTGTTTTGTTTGTTTTGAGATGGAGTCTTGCTCTGTCTCCCAGGCTGGAGTGCAGTGGGTGTGATCGCTGCTCACTGCAACCTCCTTCTCCCAGATTCAAGCAGTTCTCCCTGCCTCAGTCTCCCGAGTAGCTGGGATTATAGGCGCCTGCCCCACCACGCCCAGCTAATTTTTGTATTTTTTTTTTTTTTCTTTTTAGTAGAGACAGGGTTTCTCCATGTTGGCCATACTGGTCTTGAATTTTCAGCCTGACCTTGGGTTACCTGCCTGCCTCGGCCTCCCACAGTGCTGGGATTACAGACGAGCCCGGCCCGTCAAATGTTTATTTTTTTGGTAGCTATTAGTTGGAAAATGCTATACTGGGTTCTGTGGATAAATAAATAAGAGATGATGATCCTTACTCTCAGAAATTTTTTTTTTTAAGACAGAGTCTTGCTTTGTCACCCAGGCTAGAGTGCAGTGGCATGATCTCGGCTCGCTACAACCTCCACCTCTAGGTTCAAGTAGGTCTTGTGCTTCAGCCTCCTGAGTAGCTGGGATTACAGGCGTGCACCATCACGCCCGGCTAATTTTTGTATTTTTAGTAGAGAAGGGATTTTGCCATGTTGGCCAGGGTGGTCTCAAACTCCTGGCCTCAAGTGGTCTGTCTACCTTGGCCTCCAAAAGTGCTGGGATTACAGCCATGAGCCACCGTGCCCAGCCAAAAATTTAATTTTTAATGAGAAACTTTCTTGTGTTGACTTCTTTCTCCTAAGTTTTTTGTTTCTGACAAAGCATTTTGTTTTTATTTGTTTTAATTGTATGTAAATGAATAAATTAGGAATTAGCTGTTTTTTGTTCAAGGGTTAGAAGTACGAATTATCTTAGAAATCATGTGACTGCAGGAGATAATTAAGTTGGTTTAAGAAGGGAGGTTTTTTCACTACATGGAAATGGATTATTCTCAATGAATTCAACAGTACAAATGCAACTAGGATTCACCAGGAGGTAGAAGTGGGAACTAAAAATCACCAGGATCCATGATAGTGAATGTTTTTCACTTTTCTCTTTATATCTCTACCTCTAGGTTCTTCTGAACTCTCCTTCCCTACTCCTCTTTGCAATTCTGCTTCATTTTCCAGCTTCTCACCAGCTTGCTCTCTCTTTGTTCATCAGTTCCAAAATGGCCATTCTAGTTTGCAGCCTCAGCCCTAAGTCCGTGTCATTTAACTGGGCTATTTCCCCCTGCCAACTGAAACAGTCTTTCTGTGTGCCACTTCTAGGTCCCCCAGAGAGACTCAGGGTCAGGTAGCCATCTTTTGTCTAATCAGTTATTACCAAAAGAATGAGTCATGCATTCTGTACTTAGCAGGACCTATGAGAGTGAGCACCCTGAGACAGGACAGACAGTTTCTTCTGGGAGATTGGCATGCGAGTTGGAGGTGGTTGTGATTATCATCTCCAGTAGAACAGCATATTGCTAGTACTACTACTATTAATAGTTCTACTACTATTATTTAACCAGTGCAAAATAGCAATACTGTTTAGCTTATAGAGGAAGAAGCACTATAGTCATAACTATTCTTTGTGTGCATTATATAAAAAATAAATGTCCATTTTTAGTTTGGTAAAACAATGTAATCATGACAGTAGTGGAAATTTTCAACAATAAAATTCATTCATAGTTCTGTCACTGTCATCCAAGTCATTGAATTTTTTCATTTCTAGGCTTTTCCATAAGCATATGAAATTTTTATAGTCATAATCATAGAATTCTGTATTCTACTTTTTTAATGTATTATTACTCTGTGTGTCCTATCAAGTAGGTCATTATAACTTACTTATAATGGTATGCAGTTGTTTACAAATAGTTTAGTAAAATTATTTGGGCATAGGGCTTTTTGCTTCTTTTGAATTACTTCCTTTGGATACAATTCTATGATAATTAGTGGGTCCAAAAGTTATGTTGGTTTTTATGGTTCTCGATGCATAAAATTAATTCTGTTATTGTAAAAAAATCAGTAACAATTGGTAGATAGATCTTTTTAATGGCTGGATGTTTTGATGTTTGCTGTATTTATTTTCTGGCTAGATGACAATGAGGGGAGCAGCAGTGATACTGCCCCTCTGTTCCAGATGGCAGGTGATGGAAAGGATACGGATGACATCAAGATCCCCATGCTGTTCTTATTCAGCAAAGAAGGAAGTATCATACTAGATGCCATCCGGGAATATGAGGAGGTAGAAGTGCTCCTTTCTGATAAAGCAAAAGATCGAGGTAAGAGTCAAATACCATTTTTTTGTGTGTGCAGCTTAGTATTAATTTTGCTAGTTTGATAATAAGAATGAGTCACAAAAAAATTTTTTTTGAGGTTCACTGGGAAAACAAGTAAAATTTTTAGACGATGATTTCAAAATATATTTTTGTTTTGGAAATAAGAATAATAAAACATTTATTTTGCTTTGTTTTCTGAATTAGGATGGTTTTAGAAATATGTTTTTATGTGTAATTTGTAATTTTTGGCATGAGTCTGTTCAGGTGATAAAAATACAAGAGACTACTTCAGGAAAGCCATTTTAACATCCGGAAATGTTCACCATGTGATTTCACTGATACTACATCTTACATGTCTTTTATAAGGAATAAGAAGACATGTATAGAATGTTGTATACAATATGATAGTAGTTGGTCTCAACAGGCCACCTGTAATCAAATGACTGCTGTCTTGGTGAAGGCAATAGAAATCTAGCAGCTTCTTCCCAATGAGATCTAAGTTTATCACATGGATATTTATAAGAGTTACAAATGGCTGTTTCTGAAAAACAAGATAGCATGTCTTAATTTATGAGAGTAGATAGTCCTCTGCAGGCCAAAATGTTTATTAGTAATTTGAAATCTCTTTGAAACCCAGATTACTAAATAAATTCAAGGCCTTAGTGGTATTCTTACATAGTTGCACACCCAAGGATAGAGGAGAAATGAGGGAAGGTGAGCCTTCAGATCTTGCTCGTGGTAGCAGTCTTTCCTGTCTGCTGGAGAGACCTGAAGAGAGAGCTAAAGTTCTCCCATACCCTTAAATAGATGAAGTTGTATAATAGTACAGAGTTGTGACATCCCCTGCGGTGTTTGATAGATATGTAGGAAACTGATTCAATTCTGGGTGACTTCCAAGTGGGACATTTAAAAAAAAAAAAAGTTTGGTGATAATTATGCTAGCATAATCATGCTAGCCTAATTTTGTCTTCTTGTATTGCTTTATTCTTCTTTGAGATTCTTTGAAATGTCAATTACTTAAGAGCAATGGAGTGAGCAAGTAGGTTGTTTGTATATAACAATGTATAGATGGAAACAGAACAGAGTACAAAGGTTTTCTAATCTTAAATCCTCTGTATACCTGATTTTTTTTTTTCCTGGACCCTTTTCTAAACTCAGATCTTCTTGCCTACAATATATGCATTTAGGCACATCTAACATAGGCAAATTATTTCATGTAACTTTTTATTATTTCATGTAACTCTTTAATGCATTTGTTTTTTTCCCTCCTTTTTTGTGCCACCACTGGAATTTCAGCAGCAATATTAAAAGGTAAAATGATTCCAAGCTACATTATTAATAGTAGTAAGTATCTTGCATTAACAAGCCTTAAATTATATATGTATATATATATTGTGTGTGTATACACACACAAGTACATATATAATTTTGTTTCAGTGGATACCATGATAATATCTTGTGTAACATAATTAGATTATTTTCATGTCTAGTCAGCTGTCACATAATAATTTTTAATCGATCCTGTCATAACAAATTCTAATAATTATACATCCCATATAATAGATGAATTCTGTGTCTGTGTCCATACAAGAGTCACTGTAACAAAGGCATTGTTGTTTTGGTATTTATTACTTTGATCACTTTTTATTTGAACACAATGTAAAATATTTAAAGTATTGACTTGTTTTAAAAGCTTGTGTGTGTGTGTGTGTGGTACATGGGTTAGGACTACAGGATTATGGTAAAGCATGTGCTTCCTGTACCAGAGAAAGGGTATGAGACATGATTAATTCTACCAGAAAATAAAAATTCTTGGTGAACAGTATCCCAAAGGACCTTTCATTAAAAGGGCATTATTTAAAAGATATTTTTTGAAAAGCTTAGTCTATAAATTTACTGAACTGTGGTTGTTATAGAGTGATCTTTTGATGTAAGTATTGAAAAGCCACCTTTTTGTGTAATAGCTCTTTATAGAACTGTACAGCTATATTGATTAGCAACAAGATACAGTATAATTGTTAATATTTATTAATGTAACAAATCAGTGATAATAGTGTTATGAAATCAACAAATTTATTCACTTAGGATAATATCCTAAGAAACTACACAGTCTGTAGTGGTTATCATTTGTCCTGTACCATTACCACATACATCAGTGTTTCTCCCCTGCATCAGAATCAACAGATAACACTTATTAAAAGTGTTGGCTCCTGAGTCCTGCTCCAAATATTGAATCAGACTTTCTGATTCAGACTTTCTGATTGGAAATCAGAATCTGAAACTTCAAGCAAACATCCCAGGTGATTGTGTTGTAGCTTGCTCCTCAGCTACACTTTGAGAAATACTGAACAACATTCAGAAAGCACCCTTCTTCTGTCTCCCAGCTATGTATCAGGCCATATTGTACCATCATGGATACTAGTTAACGGATTATATAAGTGCAGTAAATAACAACATCCTTAAAATCTGAACAATAAAATGTTCTCCAGATTGCCTTTTCTAGAAATCTCATTCCACAATACATGTTTTTCCTTATGAAGTCACACAGTGCTGATTAAGCAGTCCTTTTCATATATTAATACAGAAAACAGAAGCCCCTAAAAAGCCTTCACTCCTGTCTTCTTACTTTGATAATTCCATGCCATATAGACATATCTGAAACTGTTCTGCTAGCAGAAATTTTCTGTTTATCTTAATACACATTCTTCTTTAGAAGCTAAAAAGCATTAGCATTTTATCAAGTGATGTTGCTTCCTGAGGTCAAACCTGTGACACTTCTGAAAGTTAAGCTATCCACAGTCTATTGTTGAACAGAATTTTCAGTATCATATAGCTCAGCGTTTCAGTTTTCCAAAATTTCAGTTCATAAAGGTACTTAATTATTCCAACCCTGTGCCCACAAACAAAGGCAATGTGTTGTTACCTTTAGGTCCAAATTGAAGCAGTTTACAATTAAGAGTAAATTTCCTTTTTTCAATAGTATTTCTCACGGGGAAAAAACATCAGTATTTTTAAGCTCCAATATATTGTCATGCTTGCAACTTAGAGTGTAAGCCTATAGCGCCTTAAGGGCTCTAGACAAATGCTTTCAAGCCACTCTATTTGTGTCTGTCTGGTAAAGAGCCAGACAGAGAATATGGAGGGGGGGCGGGGCGGGGAAAGGTTCCATCCTTTGCAATGCTCTAATTTAAGTCAGGCAGGGTCACTTTTCCTGATTATTCCCCACTGAACTTGATTGGGATGAATCTGTCCTACAGCTGAACCACAGACCTTAAGTTGCTGTTGGAAAGGATTTGATTCCTAGGAGAAAAATCTAGTACATATGCAGATGAACTCTACCTGGAGAGAAACATCTGAAGCATTCTTCTTAGCAGAATTGAGACTTAACCTTCCCTTCTCCAACCAAGGCATGTTTTCTCATGCATTTTCACATTTGCACCATCTCTTCCCTTTTTCTGGAAGTTCCCTATCAATCCCTGTTTCCTCTGTAAGAACATTTAGACATCCTAAATTTCAAATGCCACCTTCTTTATGAAATTTTTCTTAGTTCTCCTAGGTAAAATTTAAGGGTGCCCTTTTTAATACAGTTCTACTATGATACTTAAATAGTTCTTTACCTGCTTCTCATCTCTATATTCCTTGCTTTCAGTAAATATTTAATGTACAGATGAATGAATGAATGAATGAATGAATGAATGAATGAATGAATGAATGATTGTATAACATCCAATCTCTAAGTCTTTACCAAGGTTCTCTTCCCCTTTTATTATTAAAACATACTGGTTTTTTTCCTTTGTATTTTGAGAGTTTCTCCCTTATTTCTTTCTGTGTTTCTGATGTACCATTCCTGAATTTAATATTGTGGTTGTTATGCTCTTAGGACTTTGATCTCACATACTGGTGAAAACAGGCACCTTAGGATCAAGATTTGTAGCAATCTGGCAGACTTTAACTCTTCTATGTTTTTGTAGTTCTCTAACTGCCATTTTTACTTTCCTGATTGTTGCTTTTTTTTTCTGGTTCTATAGCTCCTTCAGCTTGGGAAAACCAAAATCTGTTCTTCTATGGGCATCTTCTTCAAAGTTCTTCTCTCTCTCTCTCTCTCTGCTTCTCTGCATTTACATTTAGTTGGCCCCGGGTGACTTTCCTATAGTGCTGCATGGAATAGTTATTGGTATCTTTTTAGAAACTTTATAAAATTAAACTTGTGTAACAAATTAAACAATCCAGAGGTGCATTAAAAGCTTTTAAATAATCTCTCATCTTTCCGATATAACCAACCAATGTTAACAGTTTGATGTGTAGTCTTTTATATTTTTCTTCGTGCTTTATACGTTTCTAAATATATGTATCATTCAGTAACTTGCCTTTTACAAGTTAAAGCTATATTAAAGACATTCCTCCAAGCTAGTAGGATAGCATAACTTATTCTCTTGAAAGCTACATTATGTTTTGTATTATGACAGTACCATGATTTATTTAACCATGTCACTATTAGGCTTCCAAATTATTTCCAGGTTTTTGTTTTGCCACTGTATACAATGGTGTAGGTAACGTTCTTGTACATATCCTCTTAGATATGCATACTTTTTTCTAGAATTTTGAGATTTACTAAAATGGAATGCTGGCAGAAAGGATATGGGTCTTTTTCATTTTAATGGATGTTGCAAGATGCATTCCAAAAAAGCTTGTAGCAATTCACATCCCTTCCAGCAAGATATGAAAGTACATGTTTCTTCCTATTTTAGTCAGCTTATTTCCCTTTATAGGTATATTTTTTGTTTTTTCTCCTTATGGATTGCCTAGTCATACATTTTGCCTTCTTTAAATAAGATTGTGTGTCTTTTCTAGATATTTTATAGGACCTCTCTGTCTGTGTGTGCATTTCTTTTCCTATATTTACATGCATACTCATAAAGAAATAGAGGTTCTGTAGATTATCTAGAAAAGACACACTTATAGAGACAGAGGTTACACACACACACACACACAATTTTCCCAACATGTCATCTTTTCACTTTGTTCATGTAACTTTCATAACATTTTTATGTAATCAGAAATATTAATTCCTTTAAGGCTCCTGGGTCTCCTGTCTCACTTCAGAAGATCACTACATCCTATTTTTACATAATATTTTCCTAAATTCTTCTGGCATTTTTACAATTTTTTACATTTTGGTCTCTAAATCATATGGAATTTTAAAACATAAGTTAGGAATCTTACTTTCCAATTGAGTTGTCAGTTTCTAGATACCATTTATCAAGCAAACCACTAATTTCTCCTTCAGTTAAACTACCATCTTTGCTATATATCAAATATTCTTGCATAGTTGGATCTGCTTCTAGACTTACCCTTCTGTTCTACTAATCTGTTTATTCCTGGGACAATAATAAAACAGTTTGCTGTTTTGAGTAAATTTTATTCTCTGATAGGGCAACTCTCCCCTCACTGATTCTTCTTAGAATTTCTTGACTTCTCTTTGACATATGTTGTTCCCTAGAAACTTTAAATTAATTGTATCTGGTTCTAAAATGAAAACAAGAAGTACAAATGAGATTCATTTTGAAATTATATAATTGCATACTTTACATGTAAGTTAGGAAAATGTTAAATATTAAGACTTTTCATTTAAGAATATACCTATAAATTTAATCAAATCTTGTTTTGTGTTCTCATTATGATTTTATAGTATTAAGCAATATGGGTCTTATACCTTTTATAAGAAATTTAATTCTGTATTTTGTAGCTTTTATTTTTATTATGAAAAGGTTTAATGATTATATTTTTAGCTAGTTATTGTTACTACAAAGGAGTTACTGGTATTTGCATAGTCTTCTTACCAAATTCTTTTATCAATTCCAGTAGTATTTTTTTCATTAGAGTTGCTTTGACAGTATACGATCACAATCTGAAAATACAAATAATTTGATCTTTTTCTATATTTACATTGATTATTCTACTTTCTTGTCTGATTGCATTAGCTACAGTCCCAAAATAATGTTGTATATGTAACCCTAGGAGAGTTTTTGATCACAAGCACAATCTTCATTACCAGGTAAAACAACCCTACACCTTTTCCTCTCTTTTCTAATCTGGAATAATACAATCTGGAAAGAAATTTGGAGGTTTTTCTTTTTGTTCTCTCTTGAATTTAGGGAACCTAGGATAAATAAGCTGTAAGTAGCCAGCTACCTTCTTTCTTTGGTCCGCACCGTTGGTTTCCCTAATTGCCTAATTAAATTGTACCTTTTTCACAGCTTAGAAGACAGAGATTGTGTGAAACTCCTCAATCTACCCCTCCAGTCCCCTCCCCCACCAAGAAAAAAAACCCTAAGAATGTAAAGTTTCAGAGTCAGGTAATCCCACCTCATCAGGGTGAATATATATGCGATGTAGGGGGCAGAAAGGGATGATCCCTTTCCTCCCCATCATAAAGGGTTATAGCTGACACCCCTGTTAAACAGGTTAACAAGAGAAAAGCGTAATAATTTTGTTATGTGTACGCGTGTGCACAGGAGCCATACAGAAGCTTAAATACCCTCTTCTTAGGGAAGAGGAATGCTAGGGAATGAAGAGGCCCAATGCTCAGACAATGATTGGTAAAGGATTCTCTTTGCATAGTATCTAGATAAAGTCCCCCAGTTAATCTCTCAGAGCTGTCCCCAGAAGAACAGAAGAAAAGTCTCTTTGGGTGTGGTGAGGACGCACAGTCTCTGCTCTTCTCTGATGGCTCATTTTTTTCTGGTTATTTGATGAGAGTCCTAGGGAGGGATTCTAGAGACAAATTCATTTTGTTTCAAAAGAAGCTTCCTTAGATAAGAAAATTCCAGAGAGAATCCCCCCAGTTGCTTCAGGAAAGAGGATCAGAGAGACAGGGAGGCAGGGGAAGGTCAGAAACAGACTTCGAATCTGAGGCTTCTTTCTGAGACCTTTTAGTTGTCCAAGCATTCAGCATGCAGAAGCACCATATTCTGGGGAATTGTTTTCTGTGCCCCAACGGTACCCACCCACACCTTCCTGCATGTCTGCGTTTCCTTTGGTTTTTCTGGTTTTTAAATAAATCCTCTTCCCTCCCTTCTTTGACATATTACCTTGTACTTAAAGCTCAGCTCAAGTGTCACTTTCTGAAGGAACTTCTCAAATCTCCTTACAGTTGTCGCTCTGTATCTGTGGGTTCTGCACCCATGGTTTCAACCAACCATGGACAGGAATTATTCAAGAAGAAAAAAGCATCTATGTTGAATATACACGGACTTTTTTTTCTTGTCATTACTCTCCAAACAATACAGTATACCAGTGATTTGTGTAACATTTATATTGTATTAGGTATTATAATCTAGAGATGATTTAAGGTACATGGGAGGATGTGTGTCAGTTATATGCAAATACTGTGTCATTTTACATAAGGGACTTGAGCATCCAACATCCTTACCTCTCTTTTGTAACATGTCACAGTTGAGTTTTCTATTTATTTTCCATGAGTATTTGTATAATAAACATCTTTTTCTCCTATTGGACTATAAGAGCCATAAGGGCAGGTATAGCATTTGGTATTGCTCCTCATTATATCCCTAGCACTACGCAGAATGATCACACGGAAGAGATTTGCTGGCCGACTGCATCACAGAGGCAGAGACTGAACAGGATGTGGCATGTAGGCGTCGATGCTATTTAAGCACTTTCTTGTAGGAACCCTAAATAAAATGCCTCTATTAGTGTCTTGTTTTTCTAAGACCAGCCGAGCGGGCGCAAAAGAACCAGCGGGTAGGCAAGTGTAACAGCAAAACTGCACGTTTATTTTGGTAACCTAAGGTGTGCGGGAGAAGTCTGTCGGCCTCCAGGGAAGGAGGCCGGCAGAGTCCCCCCGTGGGGCTCTCGGACGGACTTCCCACAGTCCCGACATCCCGACAGGAGTGGGGCTGCAAGAAGGCCGCGTGGCTCAATGGCGGAGAGCGGCTTTTCTAGGAGTGGGAGGGCAATAGGTGGGGCATGGGCGCGTCAGGGGCATTCCGCAGGTGCGACCAGGTAAATCTTGGTCTCTTCGGATTGACGTCACCTGGCGCATGCCCAGTTGGTCTGCACCCTCCCTGGGCGCCGGCTGCATTTTCGCGCGCGCGGGAAGAGTTGGGGGTGGGGATGAAGAACCCGGAAGTGCACCATCTTGCCTCGGTTCGTCCAAACAATTAGTTTCACTGTATATTCATTATAAGAGGTTTAACCCACTCTTCAGCCTTCCAGTGGATTTTAGAATGACTGTATCTTATAATTCATAGACCTACAATAATAGAATTTTGTAAATAATCTCAGTTCTTGTCTTGTGAAAATATTTCTGATCAATCACATTAATACCCTTAGTCATTCAAAAAAATCTATGTTATCTGCATCTTTATGGCTTACTGAGTAGGAATTTCACTTTTCAAAGGAATATTATTTAAAAATATCGCAATGATATATGCTGTTTAAAATTGATTCAGTTTAATATGTTCTCATGCGTAAGCTTTAGGCATCTAATAAATGTTAGCCATACATTGCAAATCTCTCTATATTTTAATATTATTATTGGTTAGTGTACTTCTTGGCTTACTCATGTCCACTCATGTCAGTCTTAGTTATTGTCATTCCTTCCAGTTTGGAAGAACGTTTATTTTCTAATACACATTTTGCACAGTGAATCTGTAGGAAAATGTGACTGCATAAAGACAGTCTTCGTTTCAGTGCTGATGCTCACTGTTCTGCATTAACATGATTCTCTTTCACTTTTTATTTCATCTTCTTGCAAAAACCAATATGCTTTGGAAAGTGTAATAGTACATTTTTTTAAGAGAAGTAGCATGAGGTTTGTTTCTTTCTTACACAGATCCTGAAATGGAAAATGAAGAACAACCATCCTCTGAAAATGATTCTCAGAATCAGAGTGCTGAACAGATTTCATCAAGTTCTCAGGAGGTTGATTTGGTTGATCAAGAGTCTTCTGAGGAAAATTCTCTAAACTCTCACCCAGAATCATTATCTCCAGCAGATATGGACAACGCTGCAAGCATTTCCCCTTCTGAACAGACTTCTAATCCCACAGAAAACCATGAGACTACAAATCTTAATGGTGAATGTACAGATTTAGATAACCAGCTTCAAGAACAATCAGAAACTGAGGAAGATTCCAATCCTAATGTTAGCTGGGGTAAAAAGGTCCAGCCTATAGACTCCATATTAGCAGACTGGAATGAAGATATAGAAGCATTTGAAATGATGGAGAAGGATGAGCTATGACTTGCTAAACAATCTGTTGGTAGGTATTTAAAAAGAAAAGGTAAACTGTGTGTGGTTAATAGACACCCTAATACTAAGCAGGCTTTCTAATGGGAGGCTTTAAGTATGGTGATGAACAACCACGTTCTGACTGGTGTAGTTATGGTAGGAATCTGGAGCATGCTGTGTTAGAATTGACCTTGTTTAAAACTGTCACATCAAAAATGGAAATCCACAGTTCCCCCTTCAAATGCAGCACTGCACCACCCTGCAACACCTCAGGCCAGGGAAAGATTACTGAGCATTCCTGGCAAGCAGATTTCTGTAGTCTCTGGATAGACAAGAAACAAAATTCATTTAGTAGTGGAGTGGGGAATCAAAGTTTGGATAGCCTTCTAATTAAAGGAAAGTTGCCTTTCTTGGTTTGGGGGTTAGAGGCTCTTTTGGGAAGATGCATCTGAGTATTGTGGCATTCTGATTATTCTGCCTTCACAAAACGCTCTAAGTGACCTAAATGGTTATGAAACAAATGCATTTATGGTGGAAACAGTCTTTGCTCATCGCTTTCTCTTGTTTCATTTAGTGACAAATGATCAAGATGACTTGATTTTTTTTCCTTCTTAACAATGTCCTTTTTATTTAAACCAAAGGTGAAGCCAGTGTATTTTCTCAGTGAGTTCTCTTCATAAAGACTAATCAGTGGGACCAAGTAAAAAGGTCATATAATATATTGTGGAGATTGCTTACTTAATACTTCTGAAAAATGGAGTAAGGGAGAAACGATAATGTTGCAATATGAACCTCCCATTGGGCCTTCCATAGGGAAAGCTGTGACTACTCTGAAATGGAACCTAGCATTATATCCTTGTAGGGTAGATTATAAATCTTTTCCAGTTCATTTCTCTTAGGGATGATTACCTCTAGCCATCAGCCTTACTCCATCCCATGTTTGGTATGCAATATGAGCCACAAGGCTCATATCGCCAACAGCTATATACATTTTGTTCCATTTTTCTATCTTACAGAGCCATGATAAAACTGTGGTTAGTGATTTAAAATTCCTGGAGTAACTACTGTTTTTCTTCTTTGAAACTTAGGTTTCTAAAGTTGCACCTAAGGAGTCTGTCACACTTTCTGTTGAATCATGGTTTTTGTTTTTAACAGATAATTCCTTCTGATATGGACTTGAAAATTAGTCTATGGTGACCTGTGTTTAAAAAAAAAGTACAATAACAACTAGCCATATAGCCATATAGCTTAATAAGAATCCCCCTCCCCCGCTTTTTTTGTTTTTTGTTGTTGTTGTAGTCTGGTGCTGGCCACATTTAAGTTTAAAAATTTTTTAAATTTTGTTGTTGATGCCTGTAGACAGCCCTGTAGTTGAAATCATGGCTTTATTCATTTTATTTATTTTTAAAACTTGCCTGAATCAGTTCTAAAGGAATATTTAAGAGACGTAATTTTCTTCTCTTTACCATAACATTACACAAAACTTTTTCCTGAAACACGGTTGTGAGGTACTGGTGAGCTGTAAGTGGAGCTGTTAAAAACAGCAGTGCTGTATTGTAGTTATGTATATTCGTGTACAGTATGTTTAGATCCCAGGTAAACATATTCTTTTCTGAGAGGATAAATACCTGCATTCAGATATTCCAGGTAAATAAAATTGAGTCAGGGAGTAGTGAATCTAATGGAGAATTCATTTTGGGGAGGGGAAAAAAGAAGAGTATGCAAGACCCTTATTGGCTTTTAATTATACCTGAGACCAAAATGGATATTTTTAGTCTCTCTGCATGTGAGATTTGGTGTAACAAGATAGAACTATAATATATACAGTATATGGAAGGATAGACATAGTGCTTTGTTCATTTTAATTGCAAGCTGCCAAAATAGCTGAAGCTTAATTACTTGACTTGCCTTGATTTATAGGACTGGGGCTTGGAGAAAATGAGCAGATGTTCCTCTAAGACATTGATTACAGAAGCCTTATATACATGGATTTGATTTTGTATTTGTAGCTGAAAGCCATTGTTGTCTAAATCTAACCTTTTTAAGTTATCAAAACAACCTAATTTCTTTTCCAACAAGGAGAACTTAATGACATGAAGGATTGTGTGACACATCGGAAAAGTCAGCTTACTGCCACTCTCTTCCTTTGGCCATTAGAGGGAGGTGTTGCCTCATCGACGCTTAGAAGCAAATCGTTCACTTGTTTAGAAAAGTAAATCCTTAAAAAAGAAAAGAAAGAAAAAAAAGGAAAAAAATTTAACCAATTTTTCTTAATACCCAGAAGGAATTATACTCAGTACTTCCCGAGTTAAAAAAAGAGGATATAATGTTCATCTGAAAAACTCCAACGTTGTAATTGACTCTACATTCATTTACTTACTTGACATACTGCCACAAAGTAGTTTTTTAGTTCATTAAAAATTGCAAAGGCATTAGTTGTTTTTTTTTTAATGTTTTGTTTTTTAGTTACCTTTTATAGACATTTTAGTAACTTGCTAAAGATTCGGGGGATTCTATGAAACCCCAATTTAGAAACATCTGGTCTACCTCAGTTAAATGTTGACTGCTTAGAAATATAGCTGAAGTGATCACCACAGCCATAAAATTGTTTGAGTAAGAAAGATTTATATAATGTTTACAAATCTAGAATCAAGTAAGGATTTTAGCTGAAAGTTAAGAGATATTAGAGCAAGTATTTAATTCAGGTATTTTCAAGTTTTAAAAACCCGTTTACCTACTAAAAAATAGCTAGAGTTTTTTTCTGCATATAAAAGTTCATTGAAATGATATGCCCTTATTTGCAATACTTTTCCCATAAAGTTTTAAGTGTGAAAGAATTGTAATTTACTAGATATGTTTGGTATGGGATATTTTGTTGGGCAGATTTTCTTTTTTCTTCTTAAATTGTAATAGGCTTCCAAAAAGAGTATAATTGTTTCAGAACAAATTAACTCTTGGCATTATACATCTCCCTTTTTCTTTACAGTATTAGTAAAATGAAAAATTGTACACTTTCTGATTTTAACTTCACTAATATAATTACTCTCAAGAAGTTTTTAAAATTTAAATTGCCATCACACAGCCTTTTTATAGTAAAGCCAACATTTGTTCTCTCACCAAACCCCATGCCAAATTCATCATGAAGAAAGCTCAGCATAAGTAATTCAAATACTGCTTATAATTTTAGAGAAGGGGGGGGGTAGAATTTAGTAAATAGTCCAGCCAGTCGTTTTATGCACAAGGCTTCAGTCAGAACATAGAAAAAAAAAACATTCTGTGAATGAAATATTGTATGTTCAGATTTTATAAAAGACATTTTTAAAAGCCCAATTTACAGCCGTATATTTTCTTATGATGTAATTTATGAACAAGATGTCTGTACTAACAGGTGCTGTAACACTACTGTTGTTGGATTTTATTGTTTGATGATAAATGTATACAGTATTTCTAAGGGAAACTATGTACTGTGATGTAAAAGTCTGGGCAAAATGTATATAATCCTGTATATAATTGTGTATTTGATTATAATTACTGATTGTAAAGATTTAATAAAATATGTAAATATTCTGGTTTAGTTTTAATTTGAATTTTTAGAATCACTGTGTATATCTTTATACTTTTATGTCTTGATATTTATCACTCCGTTTTCCTTTTTTTAAAAAAAAAAAACTTTCATTTTATCCTCAGGGGTGTGAATTCTGGGGACATTTTAGGCTGTTGAAACCCAAGTTTGTGAGCTAAAGTAAGGATTTTGGACCTTGTTCTAAGAAATCACTGAAGAGTTTTCAACTAGTCAGTAACATGCACAAAGGTAATGGTAAGTGAATAAAACTCTAGAATTGTATATAAAGTATGATCCAGTGTTTGCTCACTCCATACACATACATACATACACACACACATATATATACACACACATATATAATGACATTGACTCATTTTTTCAACAAAGACTAAGTGCATGCATGCCTTCTGTATGCCAGGCACTATTATAGGACCTGGGGTGGTTGTAGTGGACAAATGGACAAAATGTAGTAAAGAAGATAGAAAATAAAGTAGTAAATAAAAAGGACAATCAGTTTATGAAGAAAAAATTACGGTGAGGGGATAGAGAGTGATAGAAATCATGGAGTGAGGGTCTAGTTAAATAGCCAAAATACTAACAGTGGTTATCTTGGATTGTAGGCAATTGCTATTTCCTTATTTGTATATGTCAGTATTTTCATAAGTTTCCAAAATAAACATTATGATTTTAAAAATAAGTAGTTTAGGTCAGTGAAAGAATAGAAGAGAACTGAAAGATACACACCAGGTGGGGCATGGTGGTGCACACCTATAATCCCCTCTCCTCATGAGGCTGAGGTTGGGAGAATTGCTTGTGCCTGGAACTTTTGAGACCAGCCTGGGCAACATAGGAGACCCCGTCTCAAAAACAAAATCACCCCGGAATCCTCCTATCTTGTGTTTCTGCACGATTCAACCAGTCCCATATATACTTCACACCTACCATGGTCATAAGCAGCATTTGGCTGGGACTCAAAACCTTGAGAGGAGATGAAGTTTACCAAGAAAACTGGGTGGAATAGGAAAAAGAGAAGATCTAAAATAGAGCCCTGAGATTCCTAGAATCTGGGGACAGCAGAGGAGGAAGGACATTTGTAGAAGGGAATGAAAAAGAGCAGTTGGAGAGGTGGGAGGAAAACAAGGCAGGAGCAGTGTATAAAAACCAAGACAGCATTTCAAGGATGGAATGGCAAATAGCCTGAAACCCCTAAAAAGTAGTTTCTTGGTTTTAGCAACCTTTTCTGAAGTCCCCTACCCCACCAAATATCCACAGGAGGCAGTGGGTACTTGGTGCAAGGCAGACTGTTGCTATGGAAGACTGTGGGGCTCCCGTCTTTTAATATTTGAGAAAAACCAGAAATTCCGGTGAAATCTTACTTTAAAACATTGTTCGAGTTAAACAAAATATATGTGACAGCAAAGGTCTCCAGTTTGCAGCCTCGAAGCTGTCAGATCCTTACCTCCACATGTGTACGTACAGGGAAGACCCCATTCATTTTTAGAGGATCATTCACCAATATCCAGTTCCAGATTTATCATATGCACCACAGACCGCTTTCAACTGTTGAGATTTTCTTATGTCTTAATGGCCCTGGTGGTAATTAAGTGGCTTTTTAAATGTAGATTAATCTTTTAATCAAGTAGGTCAATGGAAAGGGGACATCCATTCACCTTCCTACAATTACTCTTCTTAAAAAAAGTTTTTGAGACAGGGTCTCACCATGTTGGCCAGGCTGGAGTGCAGTGGCTATTCACAGGTGAGAACATAGTGCCCGGCAGCTCTGAACTCCTGGCCTTAAGCAGTCCTTCCATATCAGCCTCCCAAGTAACTGGGATTACAGGCGCCTGCCACCACGGCTGGCTTCACCTTTCTCCGTTTTCTAATGTCAACCTTTGAGACCATCTTTAACCTGAGGTAATGAAAGCTTCTCTCTTGAATCCAGCTCAGGTCTTGCTTCCATCAACTGGTCTGGTCAGACTGCTGACTCGGCTTCACCCCACCTTCTTCCTTCTGTGGTTTCTGGTGGCTTGGCTGTCTCCACGCCACATACTCCCCTAGGGTATGTCTGTAAGCTTCTACTCAGCTCAACAGTGGTTCCTTCAATTTCCAGAAACACCTCAAAGAGGACTGGTCCAGGCCAGCTGTCTAATAAGCTATATGAACACTAGTATCCTCCTTGCAGTCCTAATAATGAAAGCAACCTACACTTTTTTTTTTTTTTTTTTGACAGTTTTACTGTGTCATCCAGGCTGGAGTGCAGTGGCGTGAACTCAGGACACTGCAACCTTTGCCTCCCAGGTTCAAGCAGTTCTCCTGCCTTAGCCTTCCTAGTAGTTGGGATTATAGGCGCGCACCACCATGCCCAGCTAATTTTTGTATTTTTAGTAGAGATGGAATTTCGCTATGTTGACCAGGCTGGTCTTGAACTCCTGACCTCAAGTGATCTGACCACCTCAGCCTCCCAAAGTGCTGGGATTACAGGTGTGAGCCGTCGCACCCAGTCAGAACCACTTTTTGAACCCTCACTAGGCATTAACATACACTGAGCGCTCTGTATGACTCCTTATCCATATGGCAACCTTGCAAGATACCTATAATTTCATTTAAGCGGCTCGCCCAAAGCCACAGAGCAAATTAGATGGGCCTGGGATTTGAACCTAGATTAGCCTGACTTCTGTGATACAGACTGACTTTCCTAACTGTGCACAATTAATCTATTTGAACCAAGGGTGTGAAATCTGGCTGCCATGAAGGCTGACTCATATACCCTTACAAACAACATTCACCTGCCAAACAGCCAGCTACTAAAGGGATCTGGGAGTTGAAGGTACTTATAGGACCTGGGGTGGTTGTAGTGGACAAATGGACAAAATGTAGTAAAGAAGGTAGAAAATAAAGTAAATTAAAAGGACAATGAGTTTATGAAGAAAAAATTATGGTGAGGGGCTAGAGAGTGACTTCCGAAAGGGGTGGGAAGAGGAGAAAGGACTGCTTACAGCTTCAGGCCTTTTGGTCTCTTGAGTCAGAGGATATTTATCAGACTTCAAAATAGTAGATACGAGAGACAAGTCTTGTTTCCAAGGCAACTACCAATGTCTCTCATCCTTGGCTCCAACATTTCATCATCTCCTGTCACAATGGCCCCACCTAGGAAACACCTACAAACCACGCAAGAAACCCATGTATATGTTTTCCCAGCTCATCACTGGCCTGGGAGCCACTTGAGAAAAAGGCAAAGTTGGGCCTCGTCACTTGTCTCACCTCTGCCAGTGCCTAGCTCTTGAAAGCCACTCACTAAGCTCTTGTGGGGTGAATTGAATGAAACACCTGGTTCAGAATGAGTGGATGTTTTCCGTCACTTCCCCAAATCACATTTATCCTGAAAGGGCTAGGATTTGCAATCACAGAAATGTCAAAGAAACGATGTGCCAATTTTGAAGACAATTGTATGAAGGTAGTCCTAAAAATCTTTTTTTGTTGTTGGAAGTAAACATTGAAGAGAGCACAACTCATGTAAGGGTCTCAGAATTTTAGAGCCAAAAGATTTTTTAAGTTGTCACAACATTGATTCTCCTCATTGGACAGAGAAGAAGACAGACTCTGGAGGTGGGAAGTGACTTGACCAAGGTCACACATCTCCACAACTGATTGTACTCTTAGGCAGCGTGGAGGTTCTGGCACAGCTATTTCACAGTCATCCTCAGGCCTTACAGCCTGAGTTCCTCCACTCTGTTTAAGTTAACATTCAGCCAGAGGGATAATTACTAACATCAGAACTTCAGAGCTGCCCCTGAGACGCCTTGGCAAAACTCTAGGGTTCCACTGAATACGGTGTAAAAACTACTGACTTAGACAATGTATTGTTCCTCATTTAAACTTTTAGCACATTCAAGCAAAACTGTCTTTTAATTCCCTGAAAACTGGCTATTCTGATTAGCAGCATTTATTCTCTTCCTTTCCTGATGAATAAACTCATTAATGAAAGAATACATCCTGTACTTTCTTTTGTGTGTTCATCTGAATTAACCTAAGTGTGGGCAGAGCTCAAAATGCTGAGACCAAGATACAGATCCTTTGCCTGGTGGGCCCTCTTGTGGGTCTCGAAGTCAAGGGTTCCCAAGCTTCGTGGTGATGGCAAAAATGGTCCTCTTTAGACCAAAATCACTGAATGTGACATTTCTAAATTTGAAATTCTGAGTAAGAGCTACAGGAAAGAATGGTAACCTGTTTTTCTCTGTATTGGTAAGGCAATAATGGAAAATTCTAGGCTAACCAAGTAAGAGGCATCTCATTTTAAGCCAGTACTTTCTAAACCTCTGTGAGGCTGAGAATGGTGGCTCACACCTGTAATCCCAGCCCTTTGGGAGGCCGAGGCAGGTGGATCACCTGAGGTCAGGAGTTCAAGACCAGCCTGGCCAACATGGTGAAACCCTGTCTCTACAAAAATACAAAAATTAGCCGGGCATGGTGATGGGCACCTGTAATTCCCAGCTACTCAGGAGGCCGAGGCAGGAGAATTGCATGAACCCGGGAGACAGAGGTTGCAGTGAGCCGAGATGGCACCACGGCACTCCAACCTGGGCGACGGGTTGGGGGGGCGGGTACAAAAATGAAATCAATCCTCTGTGAAACTCTACTACCTTTGTAACAATAATGCTCATTAATGGATGTTTACATTTATCAGGTACTTAGAACTTATGCTTTTGTAAGACCTTTATGAGACAGATACCTTTGTTATTCCCATTTTATTGATGAGAAAATAGGCTTAGCAGTGGAGTTTTAACTGAAACCAAAGAAACACACTGGCTAAATTAAACAGGCAAGTGTGTGAGGGTAGATGCAGGAAAAAAGAAGGCTCCTGGAAGGTTCCAGTGGTGGCACCAAAGATCTGGGGGAGGGCAGTTGACATGTTCTCAACCTTTATTATGCGTAACAGAAGTCACATGTATCCCACAAATATGAAAATATTGTGTATCAATACAAGAAAACGAGGACAGACCCTGGAGCCAGACTGCTGACCTTAAAATCTCAGCCCCAACCCTTACTCTGTATGACCTTGAAATGAATTTCTCAGTTTCCTCATCTGTGAAGTGGGGATAAAAATAGAACCTGTTTCAAAGGATGGCTGTACTCAAAGCAGGTGGCTTACTGCCAAACTCACTGTGAGAACGCAGCGCAATTGCTACCGTTGGCTATTGTACAAAGTGCCAGATGCAAATATGTTTTCAGTCCCCTCCTCCTACCGTCCCTCCCTCCGGATGGCTATGCTTGAGTTTCACGTGTAAGTTCTGTGTAATCAGTTCTGGGTAACTGCTTGAGGCAGTTTGGGCCAGGTGATGTATCCTTTGACTTCTGATAGCTCTGGGTAGAGATTCAGGAAGAGTATCCACCTGCTGAAACCGACCTAATTGTCTCAGTCTCTCAAAAGATGGCAGAAAAATAGCCCTTGAAACAATAACGAGCTTTCAGAAGCGTTTAGGGGGAGAAAGGATCAAGGAGTGGTCTGAACTGCTTACACAGCTTTTGTGTGACAGGAGTAAGAAATTGACTCTCAGCATGAGACAAAGTGCACACGAGGGTGCACACGTCCTCAGGACATCAGCCTGTTCTCATGGTCACCGTCTTGAGAATCTCCAGGAGTGGGCCAGCCACGCGGGGATGCCAGCCAGCTCTCCAGCACAGGGCCTCCAGCTACCTCCCGACAGTGCTGGCAGAGATGGACAAGGCGACAGCCTGGGCGGCCAGCCAGAGGAGAACCGCCACCATGGAAAGTGTGTGTTTCAGAGTGTGTGGCACACCCAGAGACCAAGGGAGGAGGTTGCAAAGTGCCAGTGTCTTTGTACAATCTCCAAAAACCAGAAAAAGCTCAAAATTACGGGAATAGAGGTAAAGAGGACTTTGAATAGAAACAAGACAATTATTCCAATAAAGTGCTGGCTTCACAAGGAAAACAAACAAAGCTGCTTTCCTGGGAATTCTAACCTCACCATCAAAAACGGACATTGCACAACTCATCCCTCTGGACAAGTCAGGAGAGCATCTCGCTGGTGTAGGCTTGGACCACACACAGCCTTGTAGATTCAGAGTAGGGCATCATTTTTCCTCGGTTCTTGAGGCCTGCATCTTGTTGTTGTTGCTTCTTTTTTTGTTTTCTCCCAAATTTTCTCTCTCATGTATAAGAACCAGAATTCCTGAGGCTCTAGATACCAGAGCTTGATTAAAAAGTATTTGGTCTTGTGAATGCAGAATTAGTTACTCGCTGTGCGACTTTAGCAAGTTACCTAACTTCTCTGAGACTCGGTTTTCTCCTCTATAGAATGCTAGTTTTGCCTGCCCAATATGCTTTCCTCTATGTCCTCTGTTACTGGGCCCCACCCCAACAACCACACGAACACCATTGTAGAAATAAAGGCTTTCATATACAGTTACTTCGACAGCCTCCCTTGCAGTCCTGGGACAGGCTCATTGCTTAATTCTGCCAGTCAGATGCACATACCCTGGACTTTGAGTTGGAGCTTTGAATTCATGGCAGGATCACACACAATCTGTTAATAAGAGAGTGTAGTGGTAGCCACTACGTTCGGTCTCCAGAGACACAGAAACAACACCTGGGCCCTGGGAGGCTGGGGAAGAGGTGATGCTGAGAGGTCTAGGGCATGTGTGTGTTCATGTGTGTTAGAGAGACAGAGACACTTGATTCCTACTCCCTGTGTGGCCACAGAGAAGGCCCTCCTTAAGGCAAATCCCTGGCTTGCCTTTCCGTTACCTGATTGGTGAGTTGGGAGCCAGCCTACCTGTCTGTGGAAAACACCCTTCCGGGTACTTTTGACTTTGTAGTGAAAGCAGTCTCAGGCCTGGAGGGGAAGGAGTGTGTGGATGAGGGGAAGCCCAGGTTTTCTTTCTCTGCCAGTGCTGGGGTCGGGGTGAGGGTGTAAATCTGCCTAACGTCCGAATGAGCTGTTAGCACTCCTGTATTACTCCATAAATCCACCTGCTTTTTTATCAGAAGGAAACTTTATATGACCATCGTTAATAGAAAAATGGTCTTTGTAACTTTAAGCACAGAATCATTTGTAAACACACAATTATTTAAAAAATAAATGTATTTTTCCGTGTACCACTTAAAAGGATCTTCAGACCGGTAGTATGTGAATTTTACTTTGAGAAATACTGTGGTACGCTCTAAGGCCCCTGGTTGTTTTTATTTTTTAACAGAGATAGCCTACTATTGTCCTGAGGTAAGAAATGATCGACTACATTAAAATGAACCTTAAAGAGTATTTATACAGTAACATCAAATTAGTAGCTTCTCATGGCAATTATGCAACTTTCACTTTCTCTTGATTACTATAGTTTCTAGTAACTGTTGAAATCGGGTAGTGTGAGTCCTCCAATTTTGTTATTTTCAGGACTGTTATTTCAAGATTTGTTACTTTCAATCTAGATGTCCCTTTTCAGCCTATTATAGTTCCTTTGCATTTCCACATAAATTTTAGGATAGACTTGTCAATTACTTCAAAAAACCATAGCCAGGCATGGTGGCTTGAGCCTTTAGTTCCAGCTCCCAGGGAGACTGGCGGGGGAGGATGGCTTGAGCCCAGAAGTTTGAAGTTGCAGTGTGCTTTTGATCACAGCTCCAACCTCAGTGACACAGCAATACCCCATCTCTTAGAGAAAAAGAAAATGCCTGATTTAATTTTGATTAGAAATGTACTTAATCTAGAACAGACACTTTTTAAAACGTAGAGTCAGCTGGGCATGGTGGCTCATACCTGTAATCCCAGCACTTTGAGAGGATCACTTGAACTCAAGTGGATCACTTGAACTCGAGAGTTTGAGACCAGCCTGGGCAATATGGCAAAACTTTGTCTCTACAAAAATTACAAAAATTGCAACAATTAGCCAGGTGTGCTTATGTGCATCTGTAGTCCCAGCTACTCAGGAGGTTGAGGTGAGAGAATCACTTGAGCCTGGGGAGGTCGAGGGATGGACCTAGGGATGGAAATGCTTGTCATAGTGTAAAATATAGGATTATTTGTATGCCTTCTTTTGAGAAATGCTTATTCAGGTCCTTTGCCCATTCTTTAATCAGATTGTTTGTTTTCTTGCTATTGAGTTATTTCAGTGAGCTTTATCCTGCAGTGAGCCATGATTGTGCTACTGCACCCCAGCCTGGGTGAAAGAGCAAGACCCCGTCTTAACAAACAAACAAATAAAAAAATGAGCCATCCATTCTATGAACATGGTATGTCTGTTCATTTAATTAGGTCTTTAACATCTCTCAACAATATTTTGAAGCTTCTAATGTAGAGTTTTTGCATATCTTTTGTCCTGAGTATTTATGATCACCTGGAATTGTTTTTAAATTTTATTTTCAAATTGTTTGTTGATAATATACAGATATAATTAATTTTTTATATTGACTTATGTCATACAACCTTGTAAAATTCACTTATTAGTTCTAGTAAATTTTTTGTAAATTCTTAGGGATTTTCTTGCTGTCAAGAAAAGACAGTTTTACTTTTCCATTTCCAGTCTTTATCAATGACTTTATTTCTCTTTTTGGCTTCATAAAACTGGCTAGGACATCTAGTACAATGTTGAATAGAGGAGGTGAGAGTGAACATTCTTCACCTTATTCATGAAACTAGGGAGAAAGTATTCAGTATTTCATTGTCATAATATGATGTTAATTGTATGCTTTTCAGAGATGCCCTTTTTCAGGTTCAATAATGTCCCTTCTATTTCTAATTTGCTGAGAATTTGATCATAAATGGCTATTGAATTTTGTCAAATACTTTGATTCATCTATTGCATAAATTGTGTAGTTTTTCTCCTTTATACTGTTCACCATGGTGAACTACATTGACTGATTTTCAAGTATTAAACTAACCTTGTATTCCTGGTATAAACCTTAGTTGGTAATGATGTATTTTGGTTTTTAATACATTGCTGAATTTGAGTCACTTATATTTTTGGTCAGAATTTTTTGGTTAATATTCTTATGGGATATGTTTGATTTTCTTTTCTTGTAATGTCTTTATCAGTCTTTGGTATTGGGGTTATGCTGGCCTCAAAGCAAGCTGGGAAATGTCTCCTCCTCTATTTTTGGAAAGAATATAAGATTGCTGTTATTTCTTCCTTAAATGTTTGATAGAATTGACTAGTGAAGCCATTTGGACCTTGAATTCTTTTTGTGGGAAAGTTTGATAACAAATTCAATTCTTAAAATAGGTAAATGGTTATTCAGATTTCCCATTTCTTTTGTCAGTTTGGCAAGTTGTGTTTTTCAAGGAATTTGTTCATTTCATTTGAAGTGTCGAATTTATTTATATAAAGTTGTTTATAATAATTCTTTATTGTCTTTTTATTGTCATAAAATCGCTAATGATACTCTTCTTTTATTTCCAAAATTGATAGGTTGTGTTTCCTCTCTTTTTCTCATCAGTTTATCTAAGAGTTTAACAATTTTTTTCAATAAACAAATTTTGGCCTTTGTTAATATTTCTTCCTACAGTTTGTTTACTATTTCATTGATTTCTGTTCTTCTCTCTACTATTTCCCCCCTACATCTTTAATTTACTTCTATTTTTTTCTTGTTTCTTAAGGGGTGAGCTTTGATTATTGACTTTAAATATTTATCTCCCAGTTTCTGCCTGCTTTTAGTTGATCTCTGTTGCCTTTCAAATAATTGGGTAAAATATTTTGTGGACAGCTTACAATCATTATCTGCAGATAGTCTAAGTCATTCTGGAATTCAGAAGATCTGCCTTTTCTTCTAAGTTTTAAGCTTTAGGCCAGTGCAGTGGCTCACGCCTGTAATTCCAGCACTTTGGGAGGCTGAGGCGATGGATCACCTGAGGTCGGGAGTTCAAGACCAGCCTGACCAACAAGGTGAAACCTTCTCTCTACTAAAAATACAAAAATAAGCCAGGAATGGTGGCGGGTGCCTGTAATCCCAGCTACTTGGGAGGCTGAGGCAGGAGAATCACTTGAACCTGGAAGGTGGAGGTTGCAGTGAGCCAAGATCAAACCACTGCACTCCAGCCTGGGCGACACTGTGAGATCTTATCTAAAAAAAAAAAAAAAAAAAAAAAAAGATAAAAAACAAAAATAAAAAATAAAATACAATAAGTTTTAAGCGTTATAAGCTTGGCTAAGTATTCTAATTTGTGTCAACCTCTTCGTCTGTAAAGTGGGGGTTATATAATAACAAATATCTTAGATGATTGTCACGGAGAGTAAATGAAATAATGAAATATTCCTTTTAAAGGAATAACATGATATATAAATTTTATTTGTTTTCAATAATGCAACAAAAAAGAATAGCTCCCATGGCACATACTTACTTGTATTTCCATTAAAAGTTCAGACACAGTACTGAGTCATTTAATTTTCACAGCTTGACAGATGAGGAAGATAGTCCTTTATCATCTTCTAAAATATTCTAAGTAACCTTGTAATTATATGCATTCATATTCATCAGATATTGATTAAATGTCTATTACACATATATTAAGCACTTTTATGTGCAATATAGTGAAAAAAACAATAACTTAAAATTTTTTCACACCTTCATTCCACTCTTAAAAATTTATCCTAAGGAAATCATCAAAGATGGCACCCATATTTATTGTGCAAACTGCTTATTGCAGGTTTCTTCATAAAAACAAAAAATTGAAACAACCAGAATAAATGTATACAAAGGATTGGTCAAATAAATTATCATGCCTATGTTAAATGTAATACAACTCAGCTATTAGAAACCTATTTTCAAAGATTACTTTATCATGTGGAAAAACGTATGCAATGTTAAGTTTAAAGAATAAGACTACTGTTTAAATGTCATGATTATACTGTTGTTCAAAAATATGAATTAGAGAAGACAGCTGGAGGGAAACATACCAAAGTGTTAACACTGATTATCTCTGGGTAGACACAATTAGAGATGAGTTTTTCTTTACATACTTTGCTAGTGTGCTACATTGTTCACAATTAATGCATAGTTTTTGCTTTTTGTTTTTCCTTTGGACTCCAGACACACTCAGAATTGAATTAATCATAATTCATAGCTCAATAAGGAGTCTACTCGTTGGTCCATGCATAGCCATTATTTATTAATTTGTTTATTATCTGTTGGTTAATACGAAAGCTAAGACTCACACAGAAGTGGAGTATATTTGGATTATGTTTACATCTAGCTGTGAATTCTCCTCCAGCCCATTCACCACTTTTTTCTACTCACAGTAAACATAATCCCAAATCTTATCATTCCCTTGTTTTCCTTTTAACGAAGATGTCTCTGTTTGATATATAGCCCTAAAACACGTATTTTTTAACGTTGGTGTTTTTACCTTTAAGGAAGGCGGCATGCTATACATTAACTTCTGGAATGCACTTTTTTTCACTTGATATTGGATTGCTAAGATTCATCCCTATTGATGTATGCAACTGTAGTTCATTTATTTTGATGACTATGTAATATTCCACTTTGTGAATATATTATTGTTTATTCTGTATTTAGGCTATTTCCGGCTTTTGCTGTTACAAACAGCACTGCTGTAAACATCCTTATACATGTGTCCCAGAGTCTGTTTGTAACAATTTCTTTTGTGTATAAACCTAGGGATGGAAATGTTTGTCATAGTGTAAAAGATAGGATTATTTTTATGTCTTCTTTTGAGAAATGCTTATTCAGGTCTTTTGCCCATTCTTTAATCAGATTGTTTTCTTGCTATTGAGCTATTTCAGTTCCTTATGTATTTTGGATATTAACATCTTATCAGATGTATGATTTGCAAATGCTTTCTTTTTAAAAAAAATTGACATATAATAATTATACATATTCATGGGGTATATAGTGATGTTTTCATATATATTTTGTGATCAGATCAGAGTAATTAGCATATCCATCATCTCAAACATTTATCATTTCTTTGTGTTGGTAACATTCAATATCCTCCTATTTGAAACTATATAACATATTATTATTATTATTATTATTATTAATTCTAGTCATCCTATAGTAGCATAGAACACTGGAACTTATTCCTCCTATCTAGCTGTAATTTTGTATCCTTTAATAAATCTCTCCCTATCCCCTCCTTCCTCCTAGCCTTCCCAGCCTCTAGTATCCTCTGTTCTACATTTTATTTCTACGAGATCAACATTTTTGAGCTTCCACATGTGAAGACAACATGCAGTGTTTAACTTTCTGTTCCTGGCTTATTTCATTTAACATAATGTCCTCCCGTTCCACCCATGTCATTGTGAATGACAGGATTTTATTCTTTTTATGGCTGAATTATGCTCCATTATGTGTATATATACCACATTCTCTATCCATTCATCTGTCATTGGACACTTAGATTGATTCCATATCTTGGCTATTGTGAATAGTGCTGCAATAAACATGGAGGTGAAGATGTTTCTTCAATATACTGATTTCCTTTCCTTTGGATACATGCCCAGTCGTGGGACTGCTGGATCATATGGTGATTCTATTTGTAGTTTTTGAGGAACTCCGTACTGTTTTCCACAGGAGTTATACTAGTTTACATTCCCACCAACAGCGTATAAGAGTTCCCATTTCCCCACATCCTCCCCAGCATTTGTTTTTTGTTTTTTTTTTTTTTTTTTTTTTGTCTTTTTGATAGTAACCATCCTAACTGGAGTGAGATATCTCATTGTGTTTTTAATTTACATTTGCTTGACGATTAGCATTGTTGAGGTTTTTTTTTTTTTTTTTTTCATTTATTTGTCGGCCATTTGTATGTCTTCTTTTGAGAAGTGTCTGTTCAGATCATTTGCCCCTTTTAAAATGGGATTATTTGACCAAGTGCGTGGTGGCTCATGTCTGTAATCCCAGCACTTTGGGAGGACGAGGCACGAGGATCACTTGAGGTCAGGAGTTCGTGACCAGCCTGGCCAACATGGCGAAACTCCGTCTCTACTAAAAATACAAAAATCAGCCCAGCATGGTGGTGTGCACCTGTAATCCCAGCTACTCAGGAGGCTGAGGTAGGAGAATTGTTTGATCCTGGGAGGTGGAGGTTGGAGTGAGCTGAGATCATGCTACTGCACTCCAGCCTGGGTGACAGAGCAGCGAGACTCCATCTCAAAAAAAAAAAAAAAAAAAGGATTATTTAACTTGTTTGCAGTTGCTTGTATATTTGGATATTAAACCCTTGTCAGATGAATAGCTTACAAATATTTTCTCCCATTCTTTAGATTGTCTTTTCAGCTTGCTGATTGTTTCCTTTCCTGTGCAAAGCCATTTAATTTGATATAATCCTACTTGTTTGTTTTTGCTTTTATTGCCTATACTTTTGAGGTTTTATTCATAAAATGTTTTCCAGACCAATGTCCTGAAGCATTTCTCCTATATTTCCTTCTATTAGTTTTATAGTTTGGGGTCTTACATTTAGGTCTTTGATCCATTTTGAGTTGATTGTCATATAGGATGAGAAGTGATTTCAGTCTTCTATTTATGGATATCCAGTTTTCCCAACACCTTTTATTGAAGAAATTGTCCTTTCACCAATGAATGCTGTTGGTACTTTTTTCAAAAATTGGTTGGCTGTAGATATGTGAATTAATTTCTGGGTTCTCTTTTCTGTTCCATTGGTCTTTGTGTCTGTTTTTATGCCAGTACCATATTGTTTTGGTTACCACCACAACTTTGTAGTATATTTTGAAGTCTGATAGTATAATGCCTCTAGGTTTGTTCTTTTTGCTCAGGATTGCTTTGACTATTTGGGGGTCTTAAAACATTTTAAGATTTTTTTTGGTCTATTTCTGTGAAGAATGTTATTGGTTTTTGTTTGTTTGTTTGTTTTGACAGAGTCTCACTCTGTCACCCAGGCAGGAGTGCAGTGGCACAATCTCAGCTCACTGCAGCCTCCACCTCCTGGGTTCAAATGATTCTTGTGCATCAGTCTCCTTCATAGCAGGGATTACAGGCATGCACAACACCTGGCTAGATTTTTTGTTTGTTTGTTTGTTTGTTTGTTTTGTTTTTTCAGAGGTGGGGTTTTACCATGTTGGCCAGGCTGGTCTTGAGCTCTTGGCTTCAAGTGATCCATCCACCTCGACCTCCCAAAGTGCTGGGTGTGGTGTGAGCCACTGCACCCAGCCGGTATTTTGATGGGGATTGCATTGACCCTGGATTGCTTTGGGTAGTAACAAATCTTTTCTTCCAATCCATAGGTTGTCTCCTCACTCTGTTAATTGTTTTCTTGGCTGTGCAGAATCTTTTTGGTTTGATGCAATCCCATTAACAGATATATGCAAATATACTTAACATTACTAACAGAGAAATTACAAATTAAAACCACAATATCAGCTCACACCTGTCATAACGGCTGTTATCAAAAAGGCAAAAGATAAATGTTGGCAAGGATGTAGAGAAAAGGGAACTTTGTGTACTACTGGTAGGAGTGTAAGTTAATACAGCCATTATGGAAAATGGTATAGAGGTTCCTCAAGAAACTAAAAATAGAACAGCCATATGATCTAGCAATTCTACTGTTGGGTATATATCCAAAAGATTTGAAATCAGATGTTGAAAAGATGTCTGCACTCCCACGTTCATGGCAGCATTGTTCACAATAGCTAAGATATGGATTCAGCCACAGTGCCCATCAACAGATGAATGGATTGTAAAATGTGGCATATATACACACAAGGAAATACCATTCAGCTTTGAAAAAGAAAAGCATTCTGTCATTTGTGACAACATGGATGGACCTGGAGGACATTATGTCAAGTGAAACAAGCCATGCACAAAAAGAAAAACACTGTATGATCTCACTTATATGTGGAATCTAAAACAATCAAACTCAATGAAACAGAGAGTAGAATGGTTGTAACCAGAAGCTGGGGGCTGGGGGAAATGGGGAGAAGTTAGTCAAAAGGTACAAAGTTTCAATTAGGAGGAATATGCTCATTGAGATCAATTGCACCATATGGTGACTACAGTCAACATATTGTATACTTGAAAATTGCAAAGAGAGTAGATTTTAAGTGTTTTTGTAACTGCCCAACAGGTTCACCTTGCCCGCTGCCTAGACAGAGCCAATTTATCAAGACAGGGGAATTGCAATAGTGAAAAAGTAATTCACACAGAGCTGGCCATGCAGGAGACCAGAGTTTTATTATTACTCAAATCAGTATCCCCAAGGGGTATCCGAATTTTTAAGGATAATTTGGTGGGTGTAGGCAGTGAGTTGGGAGTGCTGATTGGCTGGGTTGGAGACGAAGTCACAGGGAGTCGAAGCTGTCCTCTTGCGCTGACTCAGTTCCTGGGTAGGGCCACAAGATCAGATGAGCCAGTTTTTCAATCTGGGTGGCACCAGCTGATTCATCAGGTGCGGGGTCTGCAAAATATCTCAAGCACTGGCCTTAGGTTTTACAATAGTGATTTTATCCCCAGGAGCAATGTGGGGAGTGCTCAGAATCTTGTAGCCTCCAGCAGCATGACTCCTAAACCATAATTTCTAACCTTTTGACTAATTTGTTAGTCCTACAAAGGCAATCTAGTCCCCACGCAAGAAAGAGGTTTGTTTTGGGAAAGGGCTGTTGCCATTTTTGTTTTAAACTATAAACTAAGTTCCTCCTAAAGTTAGTTTGGCCTACGCCGAGGAATGAACAGGGACAGCTTGGAGGTTAGAGGCAAGATGGAGTTGGTTAGGTCAGGTATCTTTCCCTGTCTCAGTTAGTCATTTTCACCATTAAAAAAGTATTTGAAGTGCTGGATTTATTAATTCTCTTGATTTAATCATCTCACATTGTATACATGTATCAGAACATCGTATCATACCCCATAAAAACATACAATTATAATTTGTCAATTAATAATAAAAAGATAGTGTTTTCCCAAAGTTGTTGCATTAATCAATACGTAGTCCCATCAGCAATGTGTAAGAGATCCTATGTCTCCATATCCTTACCAGGCATTGTCAGATGTATTACTTTTATATTCAGAAAAAGAAGAATGCGCCTCAGTGCAAACAAACAACAATAACAAAACTGCCTTGTCCTTCCTTCCCCTAGATTCTGGAGAAGATTTGGGGCACAGGAGGCGATATGTAAAAAAACGACTCCTCCACCAACAGCTTCTCAAAACTCTCCAGTTCTAGACAGCCTCTCCTAGCAATGGAGTGGAAACAGTGTGGGCGTGTGAGAAGGTAGAGAACTGTAGAATTTCGTGTCATGGGGACTCTTTCCAGCAGATGGTGAAATTATACTGCAGGTCTGAATTAGAAACACCTCTCTCTCTCTCTCTCTCTCTCTCTCTCTCTGTCTCTCTCCCTCCCTCCCTCTGCCTCCCACCCACCAGAAATACAAATACTGGACCAGCCAAATTTTATTCTGTGAAATATGTGCTCAAGCTATTCTCTTTGTAACCCTCTTTGCAAGTATCTGAGATCTGACCTGCGTATCTTTCTTTTTTACTTGACTGTGGGATAAGAACCTGCTGTTTACACTAAGTGATGTGTGGAGCTCTCTACACAAGCCCTGCTGAGAAAAAGAAATTCAGTCTTAACAATTCCAATTGGAAAGCCTGTTTCAACAATGGCACCTCGCTTGCCTCTCCTTTCAAAACTGAGTCCTAGTTTTTATCACTTTGCAGTAGCCTCGGACACAATACAGAGCACCAGACGGACATGAGGATGTGTGATTTTGCTCATTGATTCTGAAAAAGGTAGGCAACCCTTTTAAAAATGTACAGAAAAACAATGAGGAACAGTGCTGATAAGTTTGAAGGCCAAATTGACTCTCAGCCCAGCCCCAGATTTATCATTCAGCCCAGAGTGTGGGCCCCCAGAGGCCAAGCTCCAGGTAAGTCAGTTCTCCGGGGGAGACTGTTTTAAATTAGGCTTGGCGGGGTTTTCTCAGAGCTCTGGACAAAGTGGGAAACTCAGGGAGGCAGTTATCATTCCATCCTATTTTAGATAGAAATAGAGTAGCTTCAATAAAATTGGTTTCCAAATCAATTTTCTTTTGAAGAAATAATACTGTTTTAAAGGAAGTTTGGAAACCAGTAATAGTACTTTGACCCTTAATGGGAGAAAAGGTAAGAGGGTAGATCTGAAATACCTTTGGGACAGCAGAGCTGAGTAGAACGAAGTTAGATGTGGATTCTGTGTTGCCAAGAGCCAGGTCCACATGATTTCAAAAGCAACTAAATGGGAAAATAAGGCTTGCATCTTCGGGTAAAAAGTAAGAAGCCAAAACCCGATACTCTTGTTCCAATATGATGTAAGAGCAATGAGGGGAAGAACGGTGCCACTTTTGTTCACCATTCTATTCTCATGCCTAGAAGACTGCCTGGCACACAGTGAGTATTAAAAAAAGGTTTGATAAACAAAGAAAAAGGGGGATGAAGGGAGACATACCATGTGGGCAGGACTAGGAATTTCTTTACAAAATACTTTTGAAACTTTTCCCAAAAATAACCACACACACCCAGACACACATACACAGACACACACACGGACACACACACACATACATACACAAAGGAAATTCCTGTTTTTCACCAGAGAGCATAATGAAGAAAAATTCAGAATAATAGTTAGCAAACATTTATCTCATCTACAGAAAAATTCTAACAACATACTTGTAACATATCACATTTAAATGGCATAGGTTTCTTTGAAACCTTCAGTGAACATTGATCGTGGAATGAATCTCTATGAAATAGAATGAGCTCACCTGCTGCCTAGAGTTGTAAACAGACTAATTACATTTTTAGGAACATATGCCAAAAAATGATTTTGGTTTAGCAGTAATTCATCCTAAGTCATTGTATCTGAAGGCGGAGAGGGAAAAGCTTTGCTTTTGCTCGCTGACCATGGAGAGGACTAGCTTTTCTGCCTTCAAAAGCAGGAAGGGTTGGGTCGATGGAAATACAAGCATTCTTTGCAAAGATCAAAAGGGGACTGTAAATCATTAGCATACATTTTAAACAAAAGGCACAAAACATGCTCTATTTGGCACTCCTCTGACTCCCTCCAAAAAGTTATGTATATTTTTAAGAAAACGATGCTTAACTGACCCCAAATCTGAAGGCAGTATAAAATGCTGGTCCATTTATGAAGCAGGGACAGTTATTGATTGAGCTTTTATTTTGAACATTAGCAGCTAAATCCAAAATTGGCTTTAATCCACAGAATGAAAGGTTGAGAAAAGCTCAACACAGGACAACAAGTGATCTTGCTGCTTATTCATGAGAGATGCCTGCACAAGTTGATAAAGAGCTTTCCAGGGCTGGGCACGGTGGCTCACACCTGTAATCCCAGCACTTTGGGAGAATGAGGTGGGTGGATCACTTGAGATCAGGAGTTCGAGACCAGCCTGGCCAACGTGGTGAAACCCCATCTCTACTAAAAATATAAAACTTAGCTGGGTGTGGTGGCGTGTGCCTGTAATTCCAGCTACTTGGGAGGCTGAGGCAGGAGAATCACTTGAACCTGGGAGGCGGAGGTTGCAGTGAACCAACATTGAGCCACTGGACTCCAGCCTGGGCAACAGAGAGAGATTCTGTCTCAAAAAAAGAGAAGCTATCATTGCACCATGGGCCTGGAACGTAACTGAGGACCACTGAATTCTCAGGCAGAGTAGCTTTGGAAACCTCAGGCTGGCCCTTATCAAGAAGGAAATGAGCATAGCATTTAGTTACATATCCAGCAAACTGATAAGGCAAGAATTTGAAGGAGATAGACTACATTTACCGCAATTTCTGATGAGCTCAAAGTGGTGAGCAAATTGCCTGGGACCCCTACCAGTCAGAGTAGACCACAAACAGATCTTCAGGGAAAAGGTCTTCATTAGGTGATTAATTTTTTTGAGGCATTAAATTACACCCAATGAGAAGGCATGACCAGAATCCAAGCAGACAGGAACCTGTGATCTACACACATTTGTTCTGTGAAAGTTGTCAGAAACAAAATGGAGTCACTAATATTTTTTTAAAAATCCTAATAGGGCCAGGAAAGGCAATGAAGAGAGAATTCTCATGCTTGTGTGCTTGGTGGCAAAAACTATCACAAAAGACTCTGCAAAGTCACAACCTTGCACAAAGGCTGTCACAACCCTACACAAAACGTACTTGTGCCAGGGAATCTGCCCAACAACGGCCTGTCCAAATTCAGATTGGTGTCGCCCTTGTTACTGATCTTTGTAGCCAAGATCTCAAAACAATTACATTAATTGTCCTTGTTTTTTCCTTTAAATGTTTGTCTTGCTTTACCTCTCTGAGTATGCACATAGTTTACTAGGGCATACATATTCCCATTGCAGTGCCTTACTCATGAATAAGTGTCTTTTGGAGAGCCTTTCTCTGTTTGTTATTTAGGTTAACATAAATGGTGTCAGAAAACGGGACCTGAAGAAAGCTCGCTCTCAGAAGAATCAGCGGTTCTTGACTTCAGCACGCGGTCCTCGCTTGAGGCCTCTGAGATCCCTGCCTCAGTGGCTGGCCTTTTCGGCCCTGGAGTCTTCTCTGAGGCCGAGCTTTCCTCTTTCTGTCAGGCATTTTTGATGTTATTTGGAATCTGGTTTGGTTATAAGGCTGCCTTAAATGAAGGATCTTACATCTCTTCTGGGATGATAAAAGACTATATGTCTTTTCTGTAAGTCCTTTTTGGTATAAAAACAAGTGTCTTTCTGTTTGAGTGCTCTGATTTCTACAGAATTTGCAGTCTGTCTCTGAGACTTTTTTTTTTTTTTTTTCTGATGAGTTCTCTTTTGGTCTGCGTGCCTAATATTTTATTTGATTAATATGCCTGATAATTTAAATGGTGGTCGCTACCCTAATGGCTTTCAATTAGTCATCCCGCATCCACCATTGAGGATTTTTTGCTTTTTTTGTTTTTTGGTTTTGTTTTGTTTTGCTTTGCTCTCGGAAGATTTTCAGAAACAAGCAAGGGGAAAGAGCCAAATCAGGTGCATGTTGTCAAAATAAAACTAAGATAAAAGTGTTCGCAAACATTTTAACCTAGGCATATTAATCCTAGAGAAGACTCCAGGGCCAAAAAGGCAAGCCGCTGAGCAGGAATCTCAGAGGGCTTTACAGAAGTATTGTGTGCGCGCGCGTGTGTGTGTGTACACGTCTGTATAAGATTGTGATGGCCTTTGTGCAAGGTTGTGATTTTTGCAGGGTCTTTTGTGATAGTTTTTGTTACCAGGCACACAAGCATGCAAACCTGCTCTTCAGAGCCTTTTCCAACCGTATTAGACAAGTGTTTTATTTTTATTTTTTAATACTACCGATTCCATTTTGGTTCTGGCAACTTTCACATTTCCCACCTTTGATCAAGATCTTTCTCTGAAAGCATCACTGATTATCCTGTAGTTGGATTTGACGACCCTTGGTCCCAGTTGCTGGTTTCATCCCTCCTTGTGGGGAGTGAATGGCGGCTAAGAGTCAGTGTCAAAACCCTTTCAGCCACATTTGAACAATAAGGGAGATTTAAAGAAAGTGGTTCTCATGCTAATTCTACCTGAGTCTATTATTAAGTTCAATTTTGTCTGTTCCGTAGTCTTTTGATACCATCTCAAAGTGCTGGGCTAGCATTCTCCCATTAGGGTTGTGTTTCTGCAAACATTTTAATAAGTAACAGATACAAAGTTTGGTTTTGTTTTGAGATGGGGTCTCACTCTGTCACCCAGGTTGGAGTACAGTAATGTGATCTGGGGTCACTGCAACATCCGCGTCCCAGGCTCAAGCAGTCCTCCCACCTCAGCCCTGGAGTAGCTGGGGCCACACACCTAGCAGATACAAAGTTTAAAAAGGGAAAATACAAAGTAAAAACAT
This sequence comes from Piliocolobus tephrosceles, assembly GCF_002776525.5. Lineage (NCBI taxonomy): Eukaryota > Metazoa > Chordata > Mammalia > Primates > Cercopithecidae > Piliocolobus > Piliocolobus tephrosceles. The sequence goes on along the minus strand of NC_045434.1, from coordinate 41,356,767 downwards.
CAAGGCTTCAGTGAGCCATGACCCATGGTGCCACCACACTCCAGCCTGGGTGACAGTGTGAGACCCTGTCTCAGACAACAACAACAACAGCAACAACAAAGTGAAAATAATAGTAGTATGAAAATCCCAGTTTAAATAATGGTTTTGAGCCATACACTGAGGCTTAAAGACAAACAATTGAAGACATCAAATGATGAGAGAGAATTAAGTGAGAGCTGTTATTACCATGTGGCCTGTTTTCCTACTTAACCAATGGATATTGAAGGATCTCTTAGTCAAGGTTCCAGCAGGAGCTACCGATTATGAAATTTCAATTACATTATTATCTTGCCAAGTGAAAGAGTAAGCACTAAAAGGGGTAAGAGTCTCATAATGTGGAGTCTTTTGAAATCTTAAGAAAAGCATGAAAACATCAACTCTCCTGGTTTGCAGTCTGAACGTCTCTGGTCATGACATTAGGCAGCGTGATGGACTTCTTATTTGGCCCATACATCAGGTATGAGACTTGTTGCTATCTATCTTATTTCACTAATATTAAAGAAAAAAAAAAAACGCTTGACAAATAGGGTTAGGGAAGGCTATGAAGAGCGGGTTCGCTTGCTTGTGTACCTGATAAAAAATATCACAAAAGACTGCAAAAACCACAACCTTGCACAAAGGCCACACAATCTTACACACACACACACATACACACACACACACACAAATACTTCTGTAAAGACATCTGCCCAATAATTGCTTGTCCAACATTGTACTGACATCACCCTTTCTATTGATGTTTGCGGCAAGGATAATTATCTCCAAACAATTATGTAACCCATCTCATTTTTCCTCTAAAAACTTTTGTCTTTCTTTACCTCTCTTAGTATGCATGTAGTTTACTATGGCACACCTATTTCCATTGCAATGCCTTACTCCTGAATAAATATCATTTTTATTTTAGAGAGCCCCTCTTCTGTTTGTTATTTAGGTTGTCAAGTGCTGAGATTGAAGAGCTGACAAAAGAAAGATGTTGTTCTGAATTTGAACTTTCGAGTTCATATTCAGTCAATTCAGGCCTAGTTACATATGTCCCAAAACCTTACCTCATTCACTGTTGTAATGGCCAAACCATGAGTCTCCCATAAAGAATGGAGTCTTTTGGATCCAGTAAGAAGTTTATATAAGATTTGAAGCTGATAAATCCTAAAGTGACCTCTTCCAAAATCTATTAATCCATGGCCTCTGAAGCTTAGCCAAAATCTTTGTTACTATTACTTCCCCTACCAGGAACATGTGGGTACAGCCTACATTGACCCAGACATGAAACACATAGAACTACTCATTCATTCCACACACATTTGTGAGTTATATCCCAGGCACTTTTCGAGGTTTTGGGGAAACAACAATGAACAAAGAAAAGTTCTAGACCCCATATAGCCCTTCTTCCAATTTTAATCAACAATTAATTGATAGAGGATAGAGAGAAGCTGAATGGGATCAGAAATGGTGCTTTAAAATATATTCATTCAGCAAAAAATCACCCAGAAGGTTAGATAGTCTCTTTGGCATCTCATCTCAACCACTCAATCCCAGTTATGGCCACAAATAGGCCTAGCACAACTATAACAAGGCTTAAAGGGAAGGGGCCATTATTTATCTGAACCTACATCTTTATCTGAGATAAAGATTGATTAATTATAATATAATGCTGACACCAACTGTAGTGATAAAATTTCCCCCAGAGAGTCCCCCATTTGCAGGTACTGTTTATTAATAGAGTTTTTATGGACGAGGGATTTTAGCTGTAAAATTTGCAAATAAGACATTTCCCAGGGAGTGTTTCAGATTGGAAGTGAGTTACAGATGAATCTTCAAAACATCAGTATTTATTGATGGAAAGATTGATGAAAGCCCCAACTCAGAGCAGCAGCAGCCAGAGAGGTAGCAGGGAAACCAGCAAGAGCTTGTGTTTTAGAGAAAAGTTTCCAGCAGTTAGTGTCTAACCGTGCAAGTGGAATAGAGAGGTCTCTAAACTGAAACTGAGAAAATATTCTTTGGGCGTTGGCCAGTAGGAGTTCACTGGTGACATAGGAAGGAATAGTTTCAGCCAAGAGCTGGAAGGAATGATGCCAACACTGTCTTTGTAACGGTGGATTTCTAAGTCCCCAAATGGAAGTTGATGATAATCTACAGTTCTCCTTTGTGAAATGTCTCAGCAACTTGAAAGAAAGAATCTCTATATAAATCTAGTACTCTGTTGTTGCTTAGTCACTGTCAACCTGTTTTATTTCAGTGGCTTGAGTTACCTTAATGTTTCCTCACTGTAAATAGATAAGTTCAACTGACATCAAGATCTTTGACTGCAGTAGGCTTCTTGGCGGGGATCTGGAAGCACTCCCATTTAGCACCATACTAAGACGTAGCACATGCCCCATCCCCTGTCAGACCTCTGACTCCCCAGAATCCCCAGAATAATAATAGACTTTACTTTGTGTTTCCTCTGGTGACACATTTATTTTAGTTCTTCTGGCAGAGCTGGAGACTCGCAGGAAGAATTCACTCTGACATTGCTTTCTAATTAGGTGTCTTGACACAGCAGGCATTCCAGTCTCCAACATTTCTTTTGTTTCTCTGCTGTGCCAGAAAGCTGTCTGCTTTTTAGCTGCCTGATCTTTCAGAAATGTTACCTGCCCTGTAAAATGAGATAACACATGGAAGGCACCTGGCCCAGTCCGTGGCACCTGAGAGATCCTTGAGAAGTGTTCATTCCATTGCCCTGTTTCCTCTCTCCGCCTTCATACCTTCTGGTGCTTTAGTGAACCTCAAAGATAAAAATATTACCATTGTAAGGTTTACATTTTTCTTCATCCCAAAATAGAACTCAGTAACTCTATAAGCAGATACTATATGGATTCCACATTCCATTTCCTCTTATTCTCACAGGGTACCTTACAAGTTAGAAATTTTTATTCTCTCTGCTTTTTGGAGAAAGAAACCTTAACTTTTCTCAAGTAACCGAGGTGGCAGAGTGGGTCACTAAGGAACGTGGGACAGGAACCCCCATGCGCCTCTCTCCAAAAATCTTCCTTCTCAACCCCTGCACCAGACTGTCTTCCACACACAGGCTCTGAGCGGCCAGCACTGTATCTGGAGAAGCCACCACCCTGCCCGGTCCTCCAGTCAGAACGGAAGTGTGCCTGACCCCAGCTGGAAGCACCCGCCTTCTGTGGCCCCGAGAGAATCCAGTCTCAGGGCTTGGCTCTTCCCCATCCCCTCCTCTGGGCAGCCCGCGTTGAGTCCCATCTGGAACGTGGAGGAAGAAGGCCCTGTAGCAAACGCACATCTCGACCCCCTCCCTCCCTGCCAGGCCTCCCTCGCCAAGTCCATGCCCAATTTCAGTCCTGAGGGGCGAGAACAGCAGGTGCTGGGGCCGCCCTCGCCCTTGGTGTTCTGGGAGCCCATTGTCTAATTTTGCTCGGGCCTGGCCTGCTTCCTTTTTAGTTCTGGGCATGTGGGCAGAGTACAAGCTAATTGGCAGGGCTGTTCCAAATCCTGACGAACGCGGGCGCTGCCTGCTCGCCAGCGGGAGGGCCGTATGCCCAGCTTGCGCCCTGACATTTTCCGAGGCCTGGGCGAGGCCACCTGCCTGACGAAGGCTTACCAGGGAAAATCAGGTCCTGACAGCCTGACAGGGACAACAGCCCAGACGAGGGAGATTCACCTGCTCGCGATGCCTGGTCAGCAAGGAGGAGACTCGACTTAGGACGAGGAAGGGGCCTTGGAGGCACAGAGGATCCTCCAGCCCCTGGCCAGGGAGCAGCCACGAGGACCCCCAGGTTGCTGGGCGATGATGAGGGGAAGAGGAGATCACCCCCAGCTCCGCAGCGAGCGCCCTCACTTTGGGGAGACGGAGGCGTCGATCCCTCCTGCTGACGGCTGGGGGCGCTGCGCTTCAACCGAAGGCAGAGATCCTGGACCCGGGCGAGGCAACCCCGCCCGGAGGAGAGGAACTCTGAGGGGGGAAAACAGCTCTGCAGAGTGTAGAGGAGCCGGACTTTGCAGCCAGGTACCTCTGTGCAAGTCTCAGCTGTGCCTCTGAAGTAGCTAGCCGTTACCCAGCGCTGTGCTAAGGTCTTTTCATCACTGTGTCATTGAAGGCTCAAAGCCACCCTTTAAGGAAAACGATCTTGTGGTCATTATTTTGTAAGAAATGGAAGCTCGGTGCCACCCCTCCCCCATGGACACATTGCCAGAGAGCGGTAGTGTGTCTGGCCTGGAACTTAATGAATTCTGTCGGACAGAAGTCCATGCTCTTAACCATTAAGCCTCCCATACAAAGATACTTTGTGCGGGGACATGAGATAGAGCCTCATAGCACAGAAATCACAGAGGACGAGTTTCTTAGCTTTGTCATCTCTGAAATGGGAATAATAATATTACTCCCATCTTGCAAGGCTTTGGGGAAGATGAGAGAGAATGTGAAAAGGTCTATGGGAGAGGTCCTTGTGGGTTAAGGTGTGGGGGGAGTCCCCAGCCCCTCCCCGGGCACTTAGAGGGATGTGGGAAGACTGTGAAGCCTATGCTTATTGATGCTGTTTCTTTTCAATTAAACCTCTGTCAGGAACAATTCATGGCATCAAAATGGAAGAGATGTTGAGTTTGAACGGTGAGGGCATAGATTTTGTTTTTATTTTTATATTTTTCAAAGAAAAATAATATGCATAATGTTTTCTCATCATAATTGTAATATGTGATGATGTATCAATTATGGAAAATACAGAAACCGTAAAAGAGGAAGTGAGGAAAACCTTTGCTTCTCACTGTTCACAGTTAACTACTGTTCAAAATTATAGATAACAACTCTGGAGGCTGAGGTAGGAGGACTGCTTGAGCCCAAGAGATCGAGGCGTAGGTGAACTATGATTGCACCACTGCACTCCAGCCTGGGTGACCAGCAAGATCCTGTCTCTAAAAAAAATAAAAATAATAAAAATTTTAAAAATATTTAATTAAAAAATTATAATTAACAATAATTTATTGCATATTTCAAAACAACTACAAGGGAAGAATTATAATGTTCATGACACAAAAAAAGATAAATGTTTGAGGAGGTAGATATCCCAATTACTTTGACTTGATCATTACACATTGTATACATGTATCAAAATATCAGATATATATAACCATGATATATCAATTAAAACATACTAAAAAGATAACTACTCATTTTTCCTTTACTTACAGTGTTTCATTAATACATTTACTGTTTTACAGAATTGGTATCACATTGTAGGTTACTATACTATACTCCATTTTAAAATGTAATATTTCACAAACATTTTACCATGACATGAAATAATCTTAACACATATAAGAATTAATGGTTGCTTTCCAATTTTCTTTGCAAAGTGCTTTATTACTTTTGTCATGGGAAAATAAATTTATGCTTGAAAGAACTTTTTGTGTTAAAAAAAAAAAACTTGTAAGAGGGGTGCACTGTTTTGCCCAACAATGCAGTGTGTTATGTTTTATGTCTAGTGCAGGTCTGATGAAAGGTGATAAACCTCCAGTAGTAACCATGGTATGTGAAATGGAGATAAAGATGGTTGATTTTGTGGGGATTAAATGAAATCAGATAGGCAATGTGTCTCTAAGACAGTGTGGGCCATGGCGAATGCTGTCATGACAAAATTATGTTAGTCAAGGACAATGCTAGGAGAATAAGATGGGTGCTGGTTGGGAGTGACCTGGAGAATTGGAGGATAGCCGCGCAGTGGTTGGTGAAGCCAGCTCCTATAGGATATCAAAAGCTAATGTTAAATACGCAGGAACTTTACAAGCTGGTTGTAAAAGGCTGTGAAATTTCGCTGGTAGCTTGAAATCTGTTATGGTGTGAGCATTTACACCACCGAAATTGGAAATCAGCAAATGCTATATTATTCTTTGTGTATGTATGTACTTTTCAGAGAGCTGATTTTACCAGCACACCACTAGCAGGGAAAATTCAAGGGCTTTGCTGCTTCTCAAAGTGGTGGAGCCTGCAGGAAATGCTTGTGAGGGCTTGTAAAGCATGAGTAGATTTTGCTGAGATGGTGTGTGATAAACATGAGCTGTAATCTTCGGTCTGATTGCTCTTGCTCTAACCGGAGGAAGGAATAGGGAAGCATAAGCTTTGGGGAACCCAAAAGGGCAAACCAGGGGAGTTCTTGTTTATGCTCCAAAACCAGAAATAACTGGATTAGAGGATAAGACTGCAGGAGATGGGAAGCCTTGTCTCTTGGAGTGACAAAGACCTATTAGTAAATGGGAAGCTCAGGGCTGAAGAGACATTCTTGGCCAAGAGAAACTTGTGGGAAGGAGTTTAATTGATGAGCAAACACAGCAGTCTCTTTTGCCATAGAAGGCAGGTGGCAAGGATCAGAGTCAGAGTGTCCATGCGCTAGAAGAGTTCACAGATCACTGGTCCATCTTATTCATCTGACCCTGTCAATTACTTCTGACATCCCCCACCCCCACCTCCAGGTGCTCAGGTGCAGGCTATAGTCTTCCTCTCCCACTTCTCTGTTCTGCCAGCATACCACTGCTTCTGTGTCCTTTGCCCTTGCAGTTTGGGTTTTTCAAAGGCAGAAGCAAGCACAGCATTCTTCAAGAGGACTTCATGGTGTTTTAGAGATCAACACCTTGGAAAGGAAGAAAAGAAAAAGAATAGGGCTTGGGAAGAGAGCTTCAATGCAGACCCAATAAAGCTTCTGGCAACCAGGTGAAGAATCTCTGGAGAGACCATTGCCCTTCAAATGTTCTGTGCCACCTGGGCCAGGATTTTATAAGCTGCTTTGCTCAGTCCCCATATGAGAGCTGCCCAGGAAGGGAATGTCAGGGGCAAGGAGACTGCCTGCAGTTGAGGCAGACCCTGGAGGGATAGAGGCAGGGGACTAACTGCACTCCCGCAGTGGTCTGCTTTTGGGGAGGTGGCGTGGCAGAGAACACACAGCTTTCTCCCTCTTTCCCAGCGAGGGAGCAGCCTCCTTCACTACCCTCAGTATTGCTGCTCTTTAGAGGAATTTTCTGCAGGGCTGGGAACATCAAAAAGGAAGTAGGACACAGTAGAGAAGAGGTCATAACTGATGTTAGAGGCAGCCACTGTCAGGGCTCACAGGTCCAGGCGGGCCTGTCCTTGGCCTCTGCAAAGGGTTTTGGGGCCAGGATCCGCTGGCTGGGCCTGCTCACCCCTGCATCATGACTTCCTGTCCAGACCCAACTGCCCAAGGTCAGGAGAGAAGAAAATGCTCTCTGCCTCAGCCCAACTCAGGGCCTGGCTTCCCAGGCTCCATTTCTTGTACTAGGATCTACCCTTTCTCAGCAGTCTTCAAAGTGGGAATGACTGTCTCCTTCTTGGGGAATGCCATTTTACACCCACAGGTGGGGAGGAGGTGGGACAGCCACCTCATGCTGGTTTCTCCTCAGCAGATTCTGGGTGGCCTAATCTTGCAAAATAGTTTAGACTGAGCTGCCCAGGCCAGTCCATTTCTTTCTAACTGTGTCATACATGGGATTCGGTCTTGTAGCACTTCTTTCCAGCTCTCTACATCTTGCAAATTATGCTTTAAAAATCCTCATCAGTTTGTTACCGGGTGCATTCTAAATCATTCAGAAAAGGAAAACATTTCTCCTATTTTTCTCTTTCCCTCCCTCTTCACCATGAAACAAACATGAAATGCTCCAGACAGAAGAAAACATAACCTAGTCTACAGAAATCTGAGCTCTGGCACAAGCAGACACGTGTTAGCATCACCCTGCAGAACACTCAGCTTCTGACGCAAAAATATTTCTTTTGGGAGAGGGATAATTTTACTATGTTTTTTCTGAATAAACTTTATGAAACCACAAGCTTTCTTCATATGGTTTTCCCAGAATAAAAGGGCAGTCTACCAAAAGTGAATTTGAATTTTAGTCTTTTCAGGAAACAGTGGCTTGCATTTTAAAATCACTGTTTTCTCCAGCTTTTAGTCAATTAATTAAAAAACAAATTAGGAAGAAAATTCTAGCTACAGGATTCCATAAGAGATACACATAACTTTGAAAATAAGAAAAAAATTCCCTATGAATAAATTGAGAATAACTTGAATGGGAAAGCTTTAAAAAGTTTAAAACAGAAGAAAACTATCAACCAAGCATACTAATACATAATATTGCAAAAATGTTTAAGAAAGAATGAGCAAAGAGAACAATGTATGATAATAGTAATAATGTTTGACCAAGGAGGGCTTATCCTACAAATACAAGAATATAAGAATGGTTCAATATTAATAAATATATTAATGTAATTCATTATATCAATATATTAAAGCACACTATTAGTCAAAAAACTAAGTAAAGATATAAATAGAAAAATACGAAAATATGATACAGATGAACAAATATCAATAGCAAACATCATTATAAATAATGAAATGAGAATACTATTTTCATTAAAATCAAGAACAGAAAAGACATGCTTATTATCCCCTAAATTCAACATTAGTTAATTCTAGTAAATGCAAGAAGGCAAAAAATTGAAATATTTTGTGTAAATATTGAAAAAGAAGAGATAAAATATCATACTTTAGTAATGTAATTTTATACCTAGAAAATTCAAGAAATATCATAATATTAGAACTAATATGAACATTTTACAGGATATAAATATAGATCAGAAAGGCACAGGAGCCATATGAACTTTAGCTATAATATTTTATCAAATGATCTAAAGCAAGATCAGAAAAGGAATCAAAAGATATAGTATGGAAGGGAAAACTTCACACCATAAAAATGTCATTTTCTTCAATAGTAACATGTATAATTAATGGAATTTTAAGTGGAATTTAAGTAAATTTTTTATTTAATTGGATACAGAATTTTTTAAGATTCATGTGAAAGACTATATATGTCCAAGAATACACATAAAATAATGTAGACAGAGTAGCAAAGGAGGACTTTCCTACCAGTTCAACTCCTGGAAGTCCGTTCTATAGAAATAAAGCCACCAATACAAGGATATTCACTGCAGCATTGCTTGTGGTGGCAAACATCAAGAAACAAACTGAGAACTCATTGAAAGGGGAATGGTAAAATCATGCCATATTCTCAACCATGTAATGTTGGGCAATATTTAAATAGAGCTTTACCAATTGATTTGGAGAGATTTTCACAAAATGTTTTTAAGTGATAGAAGCAAACTTCAGAGAATGTATGGGAAAAAACATTTTTGTAAAACAAATATTGACAACCCTTAAATACATGTATACATGTTTTTGTATTGTTACATGAACACGAGAATGTTAGAAAAACTACACACGGGGTTATTAATTAAGCATCTGACCTTATTGCATGTTCTAATTATATATACATATATACACACACACACACACACATCTCTTTTTGCATATTCATAATTTTATGTGGACAGAGTGAATGCTGTTTTTTAAATCACAAATTCCTTTACATATAAAGAAAATAAAATAAATCCAGTTTCATTTGGGGGAGTAAATTCCAACAAACTCTCACATTGAGTGAGATTCTACTATGTGAGTAAAATTCTGGAGTAAAAGGAGATGCTGGGAAGTGATGGCTCTTGTCAGTTAATTACGTACATTTGAGCAAGTCATTTCAATTCTCTGGGCTCCCATTCCTCCTATAAAATGAAGGTGAAGTAGATGAACTCTTAGCTTCCTTTCTGTTCCATCCAATACAGGAATATCTGATGCTCCTGTATTGTTAGCTGTGAGAAAATCAGAATGATGGACAGGAGGGAAAACACAGGCTCTAGAATCAGCACTGAGGTGAAATACCAAGTTTGTTATGACTGCACATCCTTGGGCTAGAGAGGTAAATTCTCTAGAGGCTCTTTGCTTGAAAAATGGAGAACTAACAATTGCATTACAGAATTGTTAGGACTGACTGGAAAATATACATACAGGATTAAGCATATATTATATATACACACACACACGGTTAGTGCTTTATGTAGTTTCCATGCTTAGTGCTTTATTTATATATGTGCATGTATACATGTGTGTATATGTGTAAATATACAGAGAATATAAACATTTATATATATGATTATTATCTAAATTATATAATATATAATATACAATGCTTATATATTATATGCATAGCAAGAAATATACATAACATATATGTACATATGTCTATGCATATATGTAAATAAACATAGCGGCACTCTTTTGGATCTAATACTAATTAAGAGACAGAATACTTTTTAATAAGCAAATTAAAATAATAGACTTTATATATAATTTCCAAAGGGTTGCTTTGTCACTTAAGGTGAAACATAGTTTAAAAATAGGACAGGAAACTCCATGGGGGGAAAATAAGCAAGGATGAAACAGCAGAATAACTTTGCAGCTCTTTCAGCAGGCTCATTTCTGAGCACGGTCTATTTCCTAAACAGTTTACTAATGGAACGTTTCTATTTTGGAGATGCTTGTTGAAGTTCACCCAAACAGGTGCTATTGAACAAAGCCTCCCTGGGTTTAAGCAAAATGAAAAGAGACTGTATTTTCTTGCCTGTGCGAATGCTTCAAATTTTCCATAAAATCAAAAGGGAAAAAAACGTTGTGAGTGAAATTTCGTTAACCAGGACATTTTAGAAATGTAGAACCTGGACTTTTGATTGCACACCATAAATAAAAATGCAGGAAACCATAGTTTTCAACTCGTGGCACCATCATTTTGTATCTTTGGGGCTACATCTTGCCCTGGGAAGAGCTATGGCATTTTTCAACAATTCTAACACTTCCTCTGAGGAATCCCAGTTACTACTGAGAATGAGTCCAAGAACTTCCTTCAGTGATAAGTCAGTGATCCAGTCAGAATCAGAAATAGTCTTACAGAGTAAAACAATCATTAGAAAGTTTCAGGCCGGGCTTGGTGGCTCATGCCTGTAATCCCAGCACTTTGGTAGGCCAAGGCAGGTGGATCACCTGAGGTCAGCAGTTCGAGACCAGCCTGGCCAACATAGTGAAACCCTGTCTCTACTAAAAGTACAAAAATTAGCCAGGTGTGGTGGTGCAGGCTTGTAATCCCAGCTACTTGGGAGACTGAGACAGGAGAATCGCTTGAACCCGGGAGGCGGAGGTTGCAGTGAGCCGAGATGGTGCCACTGCACTCCAGCCTGGGCAACAGAGTGAGACTGTCTCAAAAAAAAAAAGAAAGAAAGAAAGAAAGTTTTCGTCATGCAGACTCCATATTGAACCTTTAGCTTCATTGTATCATGAAAGATACAATTCTTTCAAAATTAGAAAGCTTTCAAATGAAAGGTTTCTTTGAACTGGCTGAGTGGGAGAGTCACGGCTTGGGTAAAGTCCAAAGAGGAAAATAAACAAATGGGGTGGAAGAATTTGGGGAGTGATCTTTTCTCATGACATAAATTTATGTTATTTATTATGCGCAGAAGACAGGAAGGTGTTGTCTGGGCCGGAATCGTATTATCTCACCAGCTACCAGACTCAGAAGTAAAACAGAAGCATTCTATCCAGGAAGAGAGCTGCTCTGGATGGATTGGGATGATTTCTAGTCCCTAAAGAGCTGTGTCCTAGGACTCTCTGTATGGGATTTGCTGTACTGGAATTCAGCTTTCTCCAGTGAATTTCTCCTCTCTTAGTAGTCTCCTTTTGTCTTGTGCTCTGTTTTTAATTTGACCACCAGCTTTTGGCACTGAATGAAAAGCTTCAAACTCATTCAACCAGAGGGTTGCTGTGTAGAAGAACAAACCAATTGTTTGGTTTTAATTTATTTCTTTTCCCGACCCAAATACTAAATTGAAATGACATTGAAAGTATCATTCTGAAGGATGGGAAAAAGAATTCAAGGGATTTGTTCCATTTGGAAAATGTGTGTCATTACTACAAAGTCTAAGGGCAAGCAGAGCTATGGCGAGCCCCAAACACATAACCAGGTGATTAAAACCCTTTCAGGTTAGACTCCTGGTTTTGTTGTGTTTTTACTTTACAATAGAAATAGCTGACTTGTATGCCAAGTTATAATTTATACATTGTTTCAGAGTGCATTCATTGCCTAATTTGATTCTCAAAGCAGCATAATGATAGAGACACCATTATTATCTCTATTTTACAGATAAGAAGACCAGGACTCTGAGACAGTGTTTTTCTTTTCTGTTTTTTCTTTTTTTAAACTCACGTTTTCCAGCTAACCAGGGGCAGAGATTGAAATTGAGCTTAGGCATTCTGCCTTTTCATTCCTTGTTCTTACTGTTGCTTTTTTTTTTTTTTTTTTTTTAAAGAAGAACTAAAACTATGGACTCCTTGAACTGAAAGAGACCTTAGAGATCTTTTAGGTCAGCCTTTGGTAGTGCTGCAGGATGTGAACACGTGCTTCAATAATACAAAGTTTGGGCAATGCCAGGTGAAAGGATGTTAAATAGATTTCTTGACTACAGAATGTCCTAGGGCCTTTATTATGCTAATAGATCTTGGTAGCCTTTCTGATCTTATTTGGCTATGGACTTCTCTTTGGGAAGCATCCATCTAAGAACCACATCCTTGGGTCCCAGGCCACTGAGATGCCTTTGTAGTGCTTTTGTGTGAACCCCAGAGCTAGCAGAACTAGGACAACACTACGGTTTTAGACAAAACGATGAGAGGCAATGGGAGTCTCCTCTGACTCTTGAGGCCCTTCTTGTTTCTGCTGCTTGTCATCCTGGGGCTCCTCAATTAACACAGGCCACCGCCCAGTAGGCCCTGCTGGAGAGCCTCATCCCCACCTTCCAGATGTCCCACCCACCTCCACTTGCGTCTCAGTCCCCAGTATTCCAGGCTCACAGTGAGAACTTTCAGAGGACAGACTCTGGATTGCCCAGATTTAGATCCGGACTCTTCTGCTCACAATCTGTGTAATCCAGAGTCTCTGTGTGTCAGTTTCCCTCTCTGAAACTGGGGTTAATTATTGTATTAATCTCACAGGATATCGTCAAGATTGAATTAGATCATGCATGGAGAGCATCAAATTTATTGCCTGATCCCTAGCAAGTGGTCAAAAAATGCATACTATTGTTCTTACCATCTTAATTTGGATACTAGGTAAGTATTACCAAAAGACATGTAGGCTGTCTTCCATGCACTCTTCTAGATGTGCCAGGCAGACGTGACTCCTGCAGAATTGCCATTATTGAGTGGTAGCTTTGAGATCATGCCCTCTGCATGCTCATAGGATGCCATAGGCTTTTAAAAAAATAGTGATTATAGCTCCCCTAGGGAGAGTCTTACATCTTTCTGTGTGTTTTATGGTGACTTTCTCGTGAGACATTCCTTTTAGAATCAAGCTCTGGAAAAAGTACTTAGTATCTCCTTGTGACCCTGATCATGGTTCTCTGCTCATTTTGGCTTAGAGCCCAAAATTTTGTCTCAAATTATTTTTATTTTCCTCCTCACTTTAGTCTTTTTTCTCTTTTGATTTGTGCTTTGCATATTCCTGGGTTTCTGTTTGTTTTTCATAGCATACTTTAAAATTTTTCTGTCTTTCTTTCCTTTCTTTTTCTTTTTTTCTTTTTTTAGATAACATCTTGTTCTGTCACCCAGGCTGGAGTGCAGTGGCACAATCATAGCTTATGGTAACCTTGAATTCCTGGGTTCAAATGACCCTCCTACTTCAGCCTTCCACTAGGACTACAGATGCACACCACCATGCTTGACTATTTATTTAATTCTGTAGAGATGGGGTCTTACCATGTTGTCCAGGCTGGTCTCAAATTCCTGGGCTCGAGTGGTCCTCCCACCTTGGCCTCTTAAAGTGCTAGTATTACAGGCGTGAGCCACTGCACGTGGCCTTAACATTTGGTTTCCGATGTCTTTATTCTGCAATTCGTTAAAAAAAAAAAAAATAGAGATGGTGTCTTGCAATATTGCCCAGGCTGGGCTTGAGTTCCTGGGTTCAAGGGATCCACTTACTTCAGCCTCCTGAGTAGCTGAGACTACAGGCACACACTACAACACCCAGTTGAGATTGGTTTTTTTTTTTTTTTTTTGGACACAGAGTCTTTCTCTGTTGTCCAGGATGGAGTGCAGTGATGCAATCATAGCTCACTGTAGCCTCAAACTGGACTCAGGTGATCCTTCTACGTCAGCCTTCCATGTAGCTGGAACTACAGGTACTTGCACTATGCTCAGCTAATTTTTGTGGAGGTGGGAACTCCCTACGTTGTCCAGGCTGGTCTCGAATTCCTGGACTCAAGCAGTCCTCCCGCCTCAGCCTCTCAAAGTGCTGGGATTATAGGCGTGAGCCACCATGCCTGGCTGCAATTGGTATTTTTGTAAGCCATTTAAATGTTATTGGAGAAGTGGGGGCACAGTGTATACACACACACACACACACACACACACACACACACACACGTACACAAAAATATCCCAGATGGATAAGCTGAGTGTCAAACCAAAATTACTATATTAGATAAACATTTACTGCCATTTATGTGGCATATCTTAAGTAATACTCTTTAGTGGTTTATCCATTTTTCTACACTGTACAGTATACCCATTTATAATTCTTCAGAAATTAAGGATTCACAGAGGTGTCATGGCACAATTTAATAAGACCTACCATTTCTTAAGTATTTATTGTGTGCCGAGAGATGGACATGGATTTTCTCTATTTCTCATAGTATTTCAGCAAAATGAGTAATATTATCTCTTATCTTAAACAAAGGAAAACTGAAGCCCAGGGAAGGTAAACATCGTCTTTGAATTCATGCAGCTGGTAAGTGATGGGTTTGAGATGTGAGTCCTGGAATGTCTAATTCTTCATCCAGGATCTTTTCAGTGCATCATGCTTCCTCTTACACAGAACCTCTCTGCCTGGTAATGGCTATTGCACATGTTTCTCCTGCTGGGACCACTTTCTTCACATTAGCTGGTGTACTGGTTTTAAAATACGTCTACAAATTCGTTAATTCTCCTCCGTTTAAGAGGTGGAGCTTAATTTTTCTTCATTTGAATATGGCTTGAAATTAGCAACTCACTTTCAACAAATAGAATATAGTGGAAGAGACTGTTTGACTTCTGAGATGAGGCCATAAAGGCATTGAGGCTTCCCTTTTGCTCACTCTCTCTTGGATCACTTGCTCTGGGGGAAGCCAGCTGTCATGTCATAAAGACCCTCAAGTGGCCTTATGGAGAGGCCCTGGTGGTGAGGATAACCAGTGAGAAACTGTCAGCAGGCATGTATGTGAGTAAGCCACCTTGACTCTCCAGTCCCAGTCAAGCCTTTGGATGACAGCAGCCCTGACCAATATCTTGACATCAACCTTGTGGGAGACACTGAGCCAGAATCACCCAGCTAAGCTGCTCTCAAATTCCTGACCCATGGAGACTATGGGATGATACATGTTTGTCATTTTAAGCTGCTAAGCTTTGGGGATAATTTGTTATGCAGCAACAGATAACTAATTCAGATTCCATATCATACAGATATAGAATTTAAGGCATTACAGATTATAGAATTTAAAGCATTACTCCAGGAACTTGGACTCCAGTTCTCTTACAGGATGCCCTGGCTCTGCCTGTAGCTACTCCAGCTGTCCTTGTTCCTGCTGAAGTTAGTTCGCTTTTTCGGAGGATGAGGGTGTAAATCCAGCTCTTAAGCATCTGCAGGTGAGTGGCACTTTGCCTTGTTGTCCGGTAGCTAAACCAGAAGGTTCACATTTTAAGCAATCTTGAAGAGCTGTACTTGGAGTAATTGCTGGGAAGTCCAATTAAGAGCAGACCCTGAGTGAAAGAAGCTTGCCAAATCTCACTTAGGCTCCTGATGTTTGAGACAGATGACAGACCCAGGAACTTGTTAATGCAACCCATTTATAGATCCTCCACATTCTATCCCCATATGAAATTGTATTATAAGAAATCAAAGTACCTGGGAACATGTTATATCATACTCATCAGAGAGTCTTCCATAATTACAGGTGTCTCCTTTTAAAACAGTTTCTGTCACTTCCAAAAATCCTGCTTGAAAATGTCCTTGATTCACAATTCAGCTAATACATATTTAATGCTTGTTAGATACCAAGTGCTAATCTAGGACTTGGGAATACAGCAATGAACCAAACAGAAAAAATCCCTGCCCTCATGAGGCTTATAGTTTAGTGAAGGAACCAGAAAACAAGCAGGCAAACACATAAGTAATGGGCTTGGATGAGTGGAGTGTAAATGCAACGGAGAGAAATAAAGGAAGGCAAAGTGTGGTTTGAGTGTGGTGCTAGGAGTGGGTGCTGGGGGGCAGGATGGCTGCTCTGAGGGGACACTTGAGCAGAAAGGTGAATATGAATATCAAGAAGCTCTGCAGAACATTCCAGGAGATGGACGAGTCCTGGGCAGAAGTCAGTGTGGCTTATTTGAGGAACAGCTAAATGACACTTTAGTTGTCAGGGGTGTCCAATCTTTTGGCTTCACTGGGCTACACTGGAAGAAGAAGAATTGTCTTGGGCCACACATAAAATATACTAACAATAGCCAAAATTACAAAAAAACTCATAATGTTTTAAGAAAGTTTACAAATTTGTGTTGGGCTGCACTCAAAGCTGTCCTGGGCTGCATGCGACCCGTGAGCTGTGGGCTGGACAAGCTTGCTTTAGGATTTCTGCCTTTTTTTTTTTTTTTTTTTTTTTTAAGACAGAGGCTTGCTGTATCGCACAGGCTGGATGAAGCGCAGTGGTGCCATCTCGGCTCATTGCAACCTCCACCTCCCAGGTTCAAATGATTCTCCTGCCTCAGCCTCCTGAGTAGCTGGGACTACAGGTGCCCACGACCATGACCGGCTAATTGCTTTAGGATTTCAGTGTAAGGATTCACATACCAAATCACTCTTGAGTTAGTGAGTTTTCGGAAAACTTTGCAGACCGATTTGTGATCTTTTGGGTGAGTAAATGAAAACCATACTGCCTACAATGTCTTCCTTTTGGCCTGGGCTTCCAGGAAGCTCAGAGCCAAAATCTGTGCCTTCTGATGGTGGGTAATCAATTTATCTCGGGGTCTGGGAGCAGCTGCCCACTCTGCTTCTTTACAGAAAGAAATGATGGAATAAATGTTTATTTATAAACATTAGACTTTTTCCATGTAAGCTGTTTTCACCCACATGCTACCTCGAGTTGACTTGGAAGGGGCAGGAGGATTAAGCTTTTAAATGTCATTAAACAGGTTTGCCATTTCAAACAAGGAAGTTGTAGCAAGTGGCCGATGTCATTGCCTTGCTGTTGGTTCATTGCACAAACATTTATTAAGTGCCCAACAGATTCCAGGGACTGGGTGGGGACCTGTGTAGAAAGATGGAGAGGATGGTTCCTGCCCTCTAGAATGCGTTCCCTCACATTCTAGAATACAGTGCAGTACAAAAATCAAATAATTACAAACATCTGATGTAGACTGACACAGGAGGGGAGCCCAAAGTGAGTGACAGCTAGTCCTGGGAGGTTTTGATGGAGGAGGAGGGGACTGGTGCACGGAACTCCCTTCTGTCTTCGTGGTAGGAGAAAGGCCACATCAGCCCCTATACACAGCACCCATCTGAGGACAGTGGTGACCAGCTTCCCAGCCTGTCCTCCCTACCTTCCAGAATCCATCCCAGCCCCAAGGCACCCAGGTCTGAGCTATGCAGCAAGAGTTTTCCAGACAGAAAGAAAAAATAGGTTAGAAATATCTGAGCCCCACATGTCCTATTTTTAATTGATTTGCAAGCAGACTCTTCAATCACAGTATTAATATTTAATTGTCCTGTCAGGTCAGATCCTTCCCAGTCAGACAGTTAAAAATGGCTTGGGACAGAGGAGGAAATGAGGGGCGGGGGTGGCATGAAATGAGGAAAGTGAGGTGCTTGCCCTGAGGGGATTAGGCTCTGAGGGACAAGGAGGAGCAGACCCTGGCTCTGGGGTCCTGGGAGAAGGAACATCTCACGGGAACATCTCACTTGTTTTCTCTCTGTCCCTGTCCCCTCATTACACACATGTGGCATTTGTGTAATATACACAACATACACAACAGCATTTCCCCAAAAAGCTATTAAAGAAACCACATAAGAGTTGAGACAACACCACGGTCTGTGGAAACAATGAGGTGCTTCTTCAAGGAGATGCCAGGAGGCTGGTCTCTGGGGGAGAGTCTGGAGGATGAAGCCTTCATGTCCTCAGTGTTTCAAGTTTGTGAAGGGCCAATTGGTGTTTTGACTCTGGGCCCCGGCTCAGCCTGCCCAGGTGAAACCTGATTTACATGCATGTTTCTTCTTCGAGAAACGGCGCCTGTGTTGGCTGCCCCAGCATCACAGCAGCATAGAAATATGGCTTGGGAACTATTTTGGGTAAAAGCGCTCTCAGAGACAGCCAATAAATGTCTCAATGTGACTCATTCAAAGAGGCTATTAATAGACAGGAGATGTAAGGGACAGGAGAACTGAATTTCATTCAGTTTCAGCCTCTTGCTGTATTTGTTCTTCCTTTTTAAAAGCAGAAATCAAGAAGTAAAGTTTGTCTTGTTGGGTTTGAGTGGGGTAGGGAGGAAGGGTTTGTCTGACGAGCAGCCTTCTACCTCCTCCTCTTCTCCCAGGGTCCTGAGAGGGAAAAGCCAACAGGACACTCACCTTGGAGGCTACTACAGTCTTTTCTGTTCATTGCTGATTCCTTTGCTGAAGAAAAAACCTAACAAGTCTGGATAGCAGGAAATCATGTTGAGGTGATGTCTCATTATCTTTGAGATCTGAGGAAAATCTTGGAGATCTGTCCACTATTCCCATTCACCTCTCTGTGTGTCTTCTTGATTTGGTGCAGTGATTCTCACTGGGAAAGCATCTGTACGGGTGAATTTGGTTGTCTTAATGGTTGGTCATTAAGAGTTGGGATGGTCTCGCCATTTAATGGGAAAAGGCAGAAATGCTAGACAGCCTGCAATGCTCTGGGTGATGGCTCCCAATGAAGAACTGTTCCTGTCCTGCATGATGGCTAGGTGCCCACTGTGCATTCTGTTTTTTTTTTTTTTTTTGAGATGGAGTCTCACTGCGTCGCCCAGGCTGGAGTGTGGAGGCACGATCTCGGCTCACTGCAACCTCCACCTCCCTGGTTCAAGCAATTCCCCCACCTCAGCCTCCCAAGTAGCTGTAGCTGGGATTATAGCTGCACGCCACCATGTCTGGCTATTTTTTTTTTTTTTTTTTTTTTTGTATTTTTAGTAGAGACGGGGTTTCACCATGTTGGCCAGACTGGTCTCAAACTCTTGACCTCAGGCAATCTGCCTGCCTCAGCCTCCCAAAGTGCTGAGATTACAGGCATGAGCCACCGCACCCAGCCCACTGTGCATTCTTGAGTGGAGAACATGTTCAGAATAATCTGAGCCTAAAATCAAACTCCATTTGACTCATGACCATGGAGTATTAGCTGAATATTTTTAAATGCATGAAGTTTTTCCAGGAATGCGACTGTTGTGAGAATCAGGGATAAACTAGATTTTGCGTTGTTCACCTTTTGGAAAAATCACATCCCTAATGCCAATACCACTTGTGGTATTTGAGTTACCCAAGCCACACACACCTGTGCCAATCTGCATTTGCAGCTGTCAGATTTGCGGTGGTGCTTTTTCTGCACGCAAGCATCTGACTGTTTCCTGCTGGCTGCTAAGGTAGTTGCACCAAACTTTAACATATTGAAACACATGATGTCATCATAGACGACTTTTATTTCTCTTTTATATTTCGATTAGGACATTATACTAATTTTTTAAATTGTGTGTGTAGGTGGGTAACATTAATTTAATTTCAGGGATGTAAAGAGAACACGCGGAATATTTGTTAGGCACTTGGTCTGATCTAGGTCCTAAACCAGGATTGAAAGAACTGTTGTGGGTTTTCTGTTGTTTTGTTGTTTTGTTTTTTCTTTTGAGACAGTCTTGCTCTATCGCCCAGGCTGGAGTGCAGTGGTGTGATCTCAGCTCACTGCAACCTCTGCCTCCCAGGTTCAAGCAGTTCTCCTGCCTCAGCCTCCAGAGCAGCTGGGATTACATGCATGCGCCACCACGCCTGGCTAATTTTTGTATTTTTGGTAGAGGCGGGGTTTCGCCATGTTGGCCAGGCTGGTCTCGAACTCCTGGCCTCCCAAAGTGCTGGGATTATAGGCGTAAGCCACCGCACTGAGCCTAGTGTGGGTTTTTAAGTGGCAAAAAGTCCTGAGGGAAGAGCCAGGCAGGGGGTTCACCAGCAGTTGGATTCCCTGAGTTATGTTCGACTCAGAGGCTCAAACGCTTCAAATAAGCTTCAGGGCAGTTTTTAAATTGCAGTTGTCTGCAAGAATCGGGCAGTTTATAGAAAAGGGTGAAGGGTCAGAAAAGCAACAGTTCAAGGGCTGTGGCAGGGACACCAGACCTCAGATCACCGGGCACGGTGGGATCTGTGGCAAACTGTGACTTGGTGCCTGCTGACTGCTGCCCTGCAGGACTGTGGACATAGTGTTGCTAGATCTTCCACTTTTTTGGTGGATGCTGGAAATCTGAAATCTGACACGTTGGCAACTGTATTCATTGAGATAAGCCTGTGCTGCCCTGCCAACAATACAGTGGCTTAAGGGACCAGGATGGTGGTGTCTTCTGCATGTCTTGGTCATAATATGAAAGGCCATGATCAAGGCTGGGTCACCACCTGCCCAAGTGTCAGCCGGGGGAAGAGAGGAAAGGGCGGTGAGCGGGGCACGTGCAGCATTGTGAAAGCCCAGCCTTGGAAGTGGTCCACCTCAGCTTCACACATGTCCTATGACTGGTGAGGAAATGTCATCCTTAGCGGGGTGGTCACAGCCTGGCTACAGCCCTGATGGTCTCTGCCAGAGCACCTAATTCAAATCTTTAAAATACATCATGTGGGTCCATCCTCTGCTGACCATGGGGCTGGACTTGGCTAAAGGGCTGCTGGTCCTGCCCTGCTGGAGTTTCAGTCCCACACATGGAGATAGGATTCAGAACTCAGGACTGGGAGGAGGGCAAGTGGGCAGGGTGTTTAAGTCGGCTAAGGAGTGCCTTACTCAGAGCCAACACTCGGAGTGGGGACAGCTTGGAAGAAAAGGGGCCTAGACCTTGAATGCAGACCAGGGAGTTTCTGCCCAGATTAGCTGTCCGACCCCAGGAAACCTTTCCCCGCCCAGGTGAGGTGCTGGTGGTCTACACCTCCCTGACACTCCTACGTACTTCCTAGGACAGCGCTCATCACATCATTGTTTTGCTCGCCTATGTGGCTCTTCCCATCTACACTGCAATTCGATTCTGCTCATGGTTGTATCCTCAGGGTCTTGTAGAGTAATTGGTATATGGTAGGTCCTCAACAAGTACTTGATGAATGACTGAAAGAATCCTATGAACAGTGGAAAACTAATGGCTGTTTTTGAGTCAGTGTAGGGCACAATCACAGTACTTTGCTGGGAAGATGAATCTGGTTCCCATGTGCAGAAGACCAGAGTAAACAGCAAAAAGACAGGCAGGGTTGCCTGTGAAATCCTCTGCAAGTGAGGGAGGAGAGATCCTGCAAGAAAGAATGGGTTCAGAAAGTGTGATGGATTGCAGGGTTCTGGGTGGGGAGAGGAGAATCAAAGACCCTGGCTCTGGGACGTTTCAGACCATATCTAGTCAAGTGCTAACAGAGTTAGCTGCAGTACCAGTGGCTGAGAGAAGTCTGGCCATTAGGAGACAACTGTGAGCAGTAAGCCCTCATAGTTCTCTGTGCCACTAATTTAATTAAAATAGAAATTGTAGGAGGGGCTTCCTGAATGAGGGAGCATTTTTCATGGACCTCGAGGCATGGGGAAAGTGAGTGTTCCAGAAAAGCATGTCAGCTTCTGTAATGTTCCAAAAATATAGTGAAATCCAGTAAATTTGTTTTTGTTTTTTTGTTTGTTTTGTTTTGTTTTGTTTTGTTTTGAGATGGAGTTGGCTCTGTTGCCCAGGTTGAAGTGCGGCGGCGCGATCTCGGCTCACTGCAACCTCCACCTCCTGAGTTCAAGTGATTTTTCTGCCTCAGCCTCCTGAGTAGCTGGGACTACAGGTGTGCACCACCACGCTTGCCTAATTTTTGTATTTTTAGTAGAGACAGGGTTTCACTATGTTGGCCAGGATGGCCTCAATCTCCTGATTCCATGATCCACCCACCTCAGCCTCCCAAAGTGGTGGGATTACAGGCATGAGCCACTGCTCCCGACCTCCAATATATATATATACGTATATATACACAGACACATATATATGCACACACATATATACACATATATATACACACACATATATATATAGACACACATATATATATATATATATATATATTTTTTTTTTTGAGATGGAATCTCTCTCTGTTGCCCAGGCTGGAGTGCAGTGGTGTGATCTTGGCTCACTGTAAGCTCCACCTCCCGGGTTCACACCACTCTCCTGCCTCAGCCTCCTGAGTAGCTGGGACTACAGGTGCCCACCACCACGCCCGGCTAATTTTTTTGTATTTTTAGTAGAGACGTGGTTTTGCTGTGTTAGCCAGGATGGTCTCGATCTCTTGACCTCATGATCTGCCCGCCTCGGTCTCCCAAAGTGCTGGGATTACAGGCATGAGCCACTGCGCCTGGCCTCCAATAAATATTTTTATGAGTGAAAAAATATGAGAAGAAATGGCCTGCTGGATATGGTTTGTACTAGACTATTTGGGAAAATGATCAGGAAGACAATCGAGGTTCTTCTCAAGTTAGGTTTTGTTCGCCATGTCAGGCCTTAGCCACTCAAGCCCATCCAAGAAAGCTGTGATCTCTGAGGAACAAGATTCCTCTGGAGGGGTGGCAGGGGGTTCGAGGAGAAGCTGAGTCACTTGCTACCTGAGCCAGTGATCTAAGATACACCATGCAGGTGCTGCCTCTGCAGCCCAGGATCCTACCAGCTGCAGAACATGTGAGTCATGCCAGCTGGGCTCTGAAGACTCCCTCAGCCCCTGGGGCCAGTGGACAGCGCCCACATCCTCTGTGGCCCCCTCGCAGCTATAGAAGACAGGCACAGGTCTTCTGTTGTGTGTGGGTGAGTAGGGCTGTGGGCGTGGGCCTTAGACAGCTAAGGGGTATGAGGGGAGGCAGGCTCCACCGTCAAATAAAGACTTGGTTGTGCTAGAGGGTCTCTCAGTCTCTTAGGGAGTCAAACATTTAGATTACTGGGCTTGGATAAGGAAAGGGAATTCTCTGCAAATAGCATAGGTGCCTGGAAGTCACAGTGCCAACTAAAGATGCTTGTGGGAGGCAAGATTGAAAGGTTCAGTGAGGCCAGTGGCCAGGGTCATGACATTACCAATGAGCCTTGGTAGCTGGGTGAGGGAGGGTTGGGGCTTGGTTCTGGGTCTGGGAGAAGGAGGCTTTGAATGTGGTTGGAGGGGAAGGGGAGATGGGATGATTATATCAAAGGGGAACTGGACTGGAATTCAGAACACTTGGATTTCATATTCTAGCATGACCAATTAGCTGTTAACTATGAATACATCATAGTCCTTCTTTGTGCCCTGTTTTCTGGATCTGTCCCGCCTCTGACCAGGGTTCTTGGGGGTGCAAGAGCAGATAGATGTGCTTGGAAAAGGCACGGAGTCCCACAGCACTGTGAATGGCTAATGGATCAGTGTTTCTGATTTCTCTGCACCTTACAAGGACATCATGGTGCTCAGTAAATATCAAACAAAAACAGTAGTTCCAGGCTTACAGACACTAACCTGAAATATTCTCTACTAAAGTCAAGTGGGTTTCAAATAACCTTGAGGAGGAATTTCCCTTTCCGTAGCTCCCAGGATCAATTCAAAATAATAAAATTTGGGAGCCCAAGAATTAAAAATTGGGATGGATCTAAAGTATTTCATCTCAAATATCTCATTCTTCCAAAGAGGATGATCCAAATTACCCAATTCTGAATGAGACTAAAAAATTTACTTTGGGAAAGAGATTGGATTCCTTTGCTGAACTTACATACAGTGTTTTTGAAATGACTAAGAACAAGAAAGATAAAATATCCAAGCTTATCTCATGAATGAATTAATTAAGGAAACAGATATTTCCATTACTCAAGATAAGTTAGCAAGCCTTGAAATGTAAACTTCTGAGAAATACCAGACTGTCCTATTTGGAAGGGACTTTTAAAGATGAATTTAGCCCAGCATACTCACTTTACAGATGAAGAAACTGAGCTCCACAGAAGAGGCTAGTGTAAGACAAAATCTTACCTCCTCCTCTGATGAATGTAAGATACAAAGCTTACTTCCTCTTCTGATGAATGAGGACAACTGGACATGACTACAATGTATCCCAACATGGCACCTGGCTGCCTGGGACGTGTGCATGGCTGATGTGATGGGATCTGTGGTTTTATTTTTCCCCAGCATCTCTTCCTTTGGGGGAACACTCCTCGCTTTCTCTTGAGTCTGTCAGTCACGGTGCTGTCCCTCATGGGAAGGCACATGACACGGGCTGGCAGAGATTGAGCTGGAGTGGGCATGTGATCAACCAGAATCAATCAAAATCCTCTCCTGGGCTTCTTTTCTTTTCTTTTCTTTCTTTTTTTTGACAGAATCTCACTCTGTCACCCAGGCTGGAGTGCAGTGGTGTGATCTCTGCTCATTGCAACCTCCGCCTCCCAGGTTCAAGCGATTCTAACGCCTCAACCTTCCAAGTAGCTGGGATTACAGGTGCACACCACCACACCTGGCTAATTTTTGTATTTTTAGTGGAGATGGGATTCCACCATATAGGCCAGGCTGGTCTCAAATTCCTGACCTCAAGTAATCTGGTTGCCTCAGCCTCCCAAGGTGTTGGGATTACAGGCTGAGCCACTACATTCTGCCCTCTCCTAGTATTTTTATTTGGATGTTATATAAGTGCTTCCAACGCTGTGGGGGCCATGCAAACCTGTTCCCGTGGTTGCAAAGAGGAAGCTGTTTAAGTAGGAGAGAATGAAGTTATTTCAGAAGGAAGTAAACCCAAGATTAGAGAGAGAGATATATAAATACAGACATGCACACATGTGTACATAGAAACATAGATAAATAGCAAGAACCATCTCCTACACCTGCTTACTTTTTAGCTTGAGGAGTTGGAAGTTTCTGTTGCTTGCAAACAAAAAGATTGAGGTTAATGTGGTGGAAATATGAAGTCCCTGTGACTTTGTTAATGATCTAAAGGAGATAAGTTCATGGTAGAAGGGAAAGAAGTGAGAAAAGCTAGGTTGTCCTCTGCCACTTTCCTGTAAATCTTCGATTAAACTCATTTTTCAGAATGTTGGGCCACTTCCAACAAGTCACTGTTCCCTGGAAGCTCCACACTTTCTTCTGCCTTTGCAAATGCCATCCTCTGTGCATGCTCTTGGGATTGCTTGCCCCTTTCCTTTTTTGTTTCATTTCTGGTTAACTCCTCTTCATCCTTCAAAGCATTGTGCAAGTCATTCATTCATTCATTATTCATTCTTTTTTTTTAGCAAGAATTTGTTGATTCAAAGGCTGTTCTAGGAGCTGGGGATATGACAAGGAAGATGACATTTATTTATTCATTCAACAGATCTCTTGAATGCCTGGTATGTACAAGAGGAGGGAATCCAGTGGTGAGTGAGCAAGACAAGGTTCCTACCCTGTGGGGGTTATTCTATTGGGAGATAAAAGAATAATTTAGGAGTGGGATGTGTATTCTGCAACTTATCTCAATTCTCCTCAATAGCTATTTCTTGCATTTTTAAAGAAACTATGAGAAACGTGAGGAGAGAGACCGTGTCCTTCATCTCCTGTCTCCACAAGTGGCAGAGGTCCAAGGAAAAGTGGCCTGGTTTGAGCCCAGCAGGGCTTCATTATTCATAGGGGATGCAGCCCAGTTTTGGCAGGGAGGAGGGGCTGCTTGTGGGAGGAGGGACAGGGCTTCCCAGAGGCCTGGTGGACTCCCCTCCAGCAGTGGGTGGGAAGAGGAATTTAATGAGCCTCTAAAGAAGACAATAAAGAAGATCCAAAGACCTGGCCATGTGGACTTCTGCTCTTAATGAGAAAGTAATCCTGGCTCCAGAAAACCGCTGGTTAAACTCAAAAGAGAAGCCATGTACGTTTAATTTCCATTGAAAGCTGTTTGATAGGCTCCATAGGCAAGGCTGTGACAGTCAGTGCCACTTAATGAGGCTGCCATGGGCTTCTCCAGCTCAGGGAGAGGGAAGTCAGGGGACCAGGGAGGTAGGATCAGGGCAGGGAAAATGCTGGAGGCCCTGGGAGGTGATTCCCTGGGTGCAGAGATGGGGCCAAGACTCCTATGGTCAGGAGACCTATGGTGCCCTTAGAATCAGAGCTGAAGGAACTGTGGAGTTCATCTGGCCCAACCCCTTTATTAGATGAGAAAGCCGAGGCCCGTAGAGGTTAGACAGCCTGATCAAGGTCAGACAGCTAGGTGGTGACAAAGCCAGCAGTTAGCCCTGATTTCTCCTGACTCAGCAGGGAGCCAAGCCCCCTCAAGTAGGATACGGGAAACTTGGCTGCTACCCCACCATATATAGATATGTTTCAAGATTAGTGTCTGGTCCTCCATTCTTTCCCTCTCCCTCCCAAGAAGAACTGAACGCCTGTATGCTCCAGGGATTGGGATAGGTGTTGACGACAGAGACTTCCAGGTATGGTTGTAGCCCTGAGGAGGTCACAGGCTTCAGGGGAAGGAAGACATAATAACCACTAGGCAATTGCAGTTTGATGTGGTCATGCAGGACACTTAATGACCTCTTAAGTGCACAGAGCCCTCCTGGCTGTGCCTGGGAACTTCAGGGACCACCTTCTGGAGGACAGGATGCCTGTGCTGAGTCTTGAAGAATGAGAGGGAGTCCAGCATGGGACAGGCTTTGAGCAGGCAAAGGAGATTCTGAGAATTTCATTTCAGACAAGTGACTGGTGATGATGTGAAGGGTGAATTGAAGAGGAGCAGAGGCTGGCAGGGGAAACCTGTGAGAAGGCAGTCATCTAAGGAAGAGATTATGAGGACATATGGTTGCAAGCGGTAGGCAGGAAGGAAAAGATTTAAGAATACATAAAAGGTAGCATAAGCAAACCTGCCAATTGGTGAAGAGGGGGAGTGAGGCAGAAGGAGGAGCCAGGCTGAGTCCTCAGGCTCTTCGTCCCCAGCCAGAGTCCTGATGACTCCCTTCCACAGCTCCAGGCTGCTGGCTGGACATCTCCATGGACACAGCTTTCTGGCCTCTCAAACCCAAAGCTCCACTGGATTCTGCACAAAATTGTCTCCACCTCTTCATTTTCTGGTTTCAGTCAATGGTCCCCTACTCTCCTTTCCTTCAAGTCCCATTTCCAGCTTTTTGCTCCCCTTGTCACCAGGGCCACCCTGTCCTTACCTTGGCTGAGCAGAGGACACCTCTCAGAGCAGCCCAGTGTGCCTGGCTCTCCCAGAGGCTGAGTTTTAAATGTGCATTTAATCACTTCCCCAAGTGGCTGCTTTTTACTCTGAGCAGTTGATTTATCTAAAATTTAGTTCTAAGTCCATAACACATTTACCAAAAATTCGCTATTTGCTGAGCCCTCAGAATCTAATGATGAACAGGAGGTCAGTTTCTGCCCTCCAGGAAATGCTCAGAATACAAGGAGATCCTTCTCCACTTCTCAACTGCGAGACCCTCAACTCCAGGTTGCTTTCTTCACCTGGCTTTGGTGCATAGAATGGCAAAAAAAAAAAAAAAAAAAAAGAAATCTGATGTAAAAAACAAAATAAATGAACAATGCAAATCCCCTTTGTTTTTGCTTTTGTTTTTGTTTTTGTTTTGAGACACAGTCTCACTCTGTTGCCCAGGCTGGAGTGCAGTGGCGTGATCTTGGCTCACTGCAAGCTCTGCCTCCTGGGCTCATGCCATTCTCCTGCCTCAGCCTCCTGAGCAGCTGGGACTACAGGCGCCCACCACCACACCCGGCTAATTTCTTTATTTTTTAGTAGAGACAGGGTTTCACCGTGTTAGCCAGGATGGTCTCGATCTCCTGACTTTGTGATCCGCTCCCCTCAGCCTCCTAAAGTGCTGGGATTACAGGCATGAGCCACTGCGCCCAGCCAAGCCCCTTTGTTATAATGGGCCAGAGGTTAGAACAATTTAGGATCTAGTGATAAGTCTGTCTGAGAGAAAAAAAATTTTGGCTTTTAGCTTTATTGTAGGTGCTTGCTAAATGTTTGCAGAATAAATGATCATCGGGGCTAACGCAGCATTCATTGCATAGGCCTGTAAGACCTGCCTGAGAACAGGGCCAGGAGCCACCCCTTGGCATACTCTACGCCTGTCGCTGGGCCCAGCAATCACAGAACTCAGGACATGGTGAGTGGGTAAGCTCTCATTTCTTATGATCACATTCACACTTTGTAAAAATCAGTGGTATTTATTTGCTCTGGAAAATAGCTGGATATTTAAAGTAGGTCCCTGCATCCTGAAATCTTTAATTATTCAAATCAATTCAACATTTACTAAGTAAGCGCAGTGCAGGTTGTTCAGAGACATGACAGAACCAGTTCTGAGCCCCTGAGAATAGCAATCAGGTGGTGGGGGGATGGGGGTACAGCATGTGGCAGAAGTGTGAGCTCTGGGTGTCAGGCCCGTGTTTCACCCCAGGTCGCCCCTCCCCAGCCACTGTAGTTCGGGCAGGCTACTGACACTCTCAGAGCTTTGGGCTTTTGTCCCTGCCTATCTCACTTTAGTGTGTTGGGTGGACTGTAAGAGATTGTATCAGGGCTGGATTAGGGCTGCTAGGACAAAATACCGCAGACCGAGGAACGTAAACAGATACTTATTTCCTCACACTTTTGGAGGGCAGAAGTCCAAGATCAGGTGTTGGCAGGGTTGATTTCCTCTGAGGCCTCTTTCCTGGGGTTGCAGATGGCCACCTTCTCACTGTGTCTGCATATAGTCCTTCCCCCGTGCACCCCTGGTGCCTCTTTTTGTGCTCTAATTGTGCCTTTTAAGGACCCCAGTCAGACTGGATTTTAACAATCTCATTTTATCTTAATCACCTCTTTAAAGGCCCTGATCTCCAAATACTGTTATATTCTAAGGTACTGGAGGTTAGGACTTCAACATATAAATTTTGGGGAACACAATTTTGCCCATAACAAAGACCAAATAAAATCAGTGTACCACACCACACCATACTGTACAGTACCATATCCTACTATACTAGATTGTACTATAGTACGAAATACCTAGTATGATGCCAGCCTGGTACATAGTAATTTGAATCTCTCTCCTCCTTCCCTTAGAGGGATAATAAAAGTTCACAGTAGACCAGGTGTGGTGGCTCATGCCTGTAATCCCAGCATTTTGGGAGGCCAAGGTGGGCAGATCACCTGAGGTCAGGAGTTCAAGACCAGCCTGGCCAACATGGTGAAACCCCGTCTCTACTAAAAATACAAAATTAGCCAGGCGTGCTGGTGGGTGCCTGTGATTCAAGCTACTCAGAAGGCTGAGGCATGAGAATTACTTGAACCTGGGAGACGGAGGTTGCAGTGAGCCAAAATTATGCCACTGCACACCATCCTGGGCAACGGAGTGAGACTCTGTCTACAAAAAGAAAAAAAAAGTTAACAACGACAATTTTTAGATAGAGGAAATGTAAAATTTAGCCTCTGTGGGTATAAATTGTCACTAAAATATGAATAAAGGGGATCCAAATTAATGAGTTTCCATTATCCAAGCTAGTTTGGAGATTAATTTTTTTTGAAAGTTAGATTTATTGAAGTATAAATATACATACCATATAATTCACCCCTTTAAAGTGTTCAATTTGTCCAAGGAGTTTTAACAAATGTGAATAGTCATGTATTGACCACACAATCAAGAGGGGCCTTCATGTTCTTTTGTGATTTCCTTTCCACTCTTGGCCTTTTGCAACATTGATCTGTTTTCTGTCTCTACAGTTTTGCCTTTCCCACTGTGTCATATAGATGGAATTATATGTGACACAGTCATTTGTAATTAACTTCTTTCACTGAGCAAAATACTTTTGAGATTCATCCATGTTGCTGCATCTGTGAGTTGGTTATCACTTACATGGATTTTTGTTATCAAGTAGTATTCCATTATATGGATATACCACAATTTGTTAAATCATCTGCTGGTTGATGAACATTTGAGTGGTTTCTACTTTTTGATGATTATGAACAGAGCTGTTATGAATATTAAAATACAAGTCTTTTTGGACATATGTTTTCCTTTGTCTTGGATAAATATCTAAGAATTGTGTTGCTGGTTGACTAAGGAAATGCTGAACTTTTTCACATACTGCCAACTGTGTAGCATTTTTGCACCTGCCATTGGCAAAATATGAACGTTCCAATATTCCACACCCTTGCACTTGGTACTTTTAGTCTTTTTTAATATTAACCATTCTAGTGAGTGTGGAGTGGTATTTCACTGTGGTTTGGCTTGTATTTCCCTAAGGGCTAATGATGTGGGGTGCACTTATCAAATATGTGCAAACATATATACACCTATGTCAGATAAATGCTTTTCACATGTCTTATCACAGTCTGTAAAATTTTTCTCAACGGTGTCTTTGAAGAGTAGAAGTTTTAAATTTTGGCAAAGTCTAATTTGTTAATTTTACTTCTGTGATTCATGATTTTTGTCTGCTATCTAAACATCTTTACTTAATCCAAGGTCACAAAGGCTTTGTCTTCTATTTTTTCTTCCAAAAATTTAGACTTTAGTCTTTACACTTAGTAGTATGATCCATTTCAGGTTAATTTTTGTGCGTGGTTTGAGGTAAGCATCAAGGTTAACTTTATACATATGAATGTCCAATTATACCAGTACAATTTTTTAAAAGGCAATCCTTTCCCTCATTGAATTACTTAGACACTTTTGTCTAAAATCAGTTGGCCATATATGTGTGGACCTATTTCTGGATGCTATTCTGTTCCATTAATTTGTCTATACCAATTGTAACATCATACTATCTTGATTGTTGTAGCCTTGTAATAAGTCTTCAAATCAGGTAGTGCCAGTCTTCCAAATTTGTTCTTCTTTTTCAAAATTGTTCTTGCCATTCTAGTTCCTTTTCATTTCTCCATAAAGTCTAGAATCAGTTTGCCAATTCCTACACAAAACCAATCAGGATTTTTATTGGGATTACTTATTATCTACGAGGAAATTCAGTTTTTATAAATTAGATGAATGCCATTCCAAGTTGTGGATAATCTTTGAAAACAAGCTTTTGGTATTTCAGTAAACTGGTTATTTTTAATTAGGTTGAATATTTACAAACCTATGATTGACACCTTCCCTTCTGATCCTAGGATGCAATTAAATAAATAAAACCTCTGTCCTTCTCTGGTGCTGACAACACCCTGGAATGTATCTACAGCTCCAGGGCCGCCATTTTGTCCTAAGAGGAAGCCAGCTTCCTCCCTCAGGTGAACTCTGTGTATGTTTGTGATGGTGAGGGAAAACCTAACAACCCAGGCCCAGGAGAATCTGTCTGAGGCCCTCCCAAGTACTCACCCTTCTCTCATTTGTCCAGAGCAAAGTTCATCCGGTTTATAAAAAGTGGTCTCCCTCACAGCACAAGAACACCGCAGGCCCCCGGAGGGAAGTCTTCTGGGAAGAGGTTAAGGAGAGGCTGAGAAAAAGCCAGGACAGAGGCATGATATTCTGGAATCATTGCCACCACTAGTGCAGGGTCTTCCAGAGTAGGGGCCAGAATTGCCAGACAGCCAGCTCCCCTGGGGCTACTCTCAGAAATCCGGCATTTCAGCAGCAGAATTGTTGCCTGTTTTTCATACTGTGAATTGTTAGCGGGTTCTAAATAGACCATTCATGTTTTCCCTTTAGCACAGAAGGGGCTTACAACTCCAAATACCGCCATGGGTCTGACTGTTTCAAGTCAAAACATGCCCCAAACCACAGCCCTTGGGTGAGAGGAAGGGCTGGCCAAGGGCTTTGGAGGAAAAATAACCACCCACCAGCCTGGAAATTAGGGAGTTTCACAGGAGGCTGAGTTGCCTTGCTCACAGATGCTGTAAGACTGAGGAGTTTTACCCATCGGGGTTAATCTGACAGTCACCTTCCCCACCAGTGCCTGCCTCCACCTCCCGTTTGCTCCAGGAAGGAAACCCAGGTCAAGAGGATGGAATGGTTACTCATGTCATGCGTGCTTAGTGGCTGCCCATCTCAGCGTCAGCGGTATGAACAGAGCACTCTGGAGGGGCAGGGTGAGGTTGCTTTGTGGGTAGTGGGATGCCACCTTCACTGTCCTTCCATCCAATAAGACACATAGCAAATGTAAATAAATCCAGTGACGACACATGAACAAGTCGTTGGCAAACGAAGTTCCTTTGACACAAAGCAGGAGGCTGCTGAGAGCTGTGGGAAGCCCTGGGCTGATGGGCCAGGATGCCATAGTGACTCATAGGAACAGGTCTCCCTGGAGTGGCTTGGGGAGAAGAGGGCAGAACTCATGACCAATAGAGACTATCTCCAGGTCTTCTGGGTGATGAGCAGAAAAGCTCCAGAACATAGCAGGAAGCTTGAGAAGGCAGCGTAGGAGAAAGAAGAGGGAGGAAGGATCTCCACGTGGTAGTTGCTGGGAGGAAGGTCTGCCTGGGACCCAGGCTGGCCAGGGGTGGGGACTGGCTGCTTCTGCTCATAGTCTCAGCAGTGCTCACCCACTAGTGAGGGGTTGTTGGTGAGATTTGGTCCAGGAGGAACAAATTTAGGACAGCTGTTTTGGTTGAACAAAGGAAGGCTAGGACATACTGGATGGGAGGTGGAGAAGGTGGCAGTGATGATGCTGGCAAAGGGTGTAACCAAAGTGTGATGATGGCACGGTAACCCAAGGCACGTGTGTGAGTGGCACTGAATGGTTGTGTGCCTGGGGACCTGAGTTGGTATTATGGCTCCATCACTTCCTGCTGTGTGACCTTGGGGACGATACTCAACTTCTCTGAGGCTCAGTTTCCCCAGCCGTAAATGAGTGATCAGCACCCATTTATAAGGGATTGTCGGGATTACGTCAGAGAACATTTAGTCACTGCTCAATAAGCAGCGGAGACCGTAATGCGAATGGATCAACTAGGGACCCAGCAATGGTCTTGAGGCCACATTTCACCTGAAGGATAAGGACTTTGCCACAGTTTGGTAGACAAGGCTTCTGCTAAGAAGGCTGTCTCACTGGTAACTTGAGGGCAGGAATTCAGGGCTGAGCATGTTTCAATGTGGGAAGAGGCCTCAGTGTGCCCTGGGGTCTTCTTACGCATCCTGAAGACTCTACTTATTTCTATGTTGGAGGCTACTCAAGCTTTTCTTTTCCAATTACGTCTAAAGGGGGAACGGGGAGACAGGTGTTTGAAGCCACTTCTGTGGCTTGTAGCAGGAGCTAGAGAGGGCCCAGGGCATCCGAATCCCACTGTATTGGCAGAAACACAAATACACAAATACCAGATGGATAATCTCAAGGATAAAAGAGGATTTAGGGTGACCTGATTTAAAGCTTCCCTTTTTCCTTTTTTGGGCAAAGCCTGGGAGTAGGGGGTGGGAACTCAAGACAGAGCCTTGTTAGAGTCTTGAATTTTCACTTGTAGAGTGATGGAGCTTTGGGAAGGGGTTTCTCCTTCATGTTTCCCTCCCATCACATGCCATCAAACCTAATCTTTAAATCTAAAACCCCATTTGTATTCCAGTCTGATCATGGGAGACTTGCTTGCCTGTGGGCCCCAGCTTGAGTTTGTGATTGACAGGAAATGTCCAGAGGAGTCTTCAGCAGACACAAAAAGCCTCTGGGAAATCAGCCAGCACTCTGCCCAGCATCCCCACCCCCTAGATGGGCCACTGGGGAGCAGGATAGTGGCAGATCAGTCTCTACAATGGCTTTTTATTGGATTTTCTCTGTTGGTTGTATTCCACGCTATCAGTCCCTGATAGGACAGCAAGCCACGAGAACCTAGCGTCAAGTTGATGGCCAAGTGCCGAGCATACCAATGACCAGAACTCTACAAACAATTGGAGCAAGTGCTTGAAATCCCAGCCATGAGCCTGGCCGCTCCACATGAGGTCATGCATATGTCTTAGGTAACATACCAGTTGGCAATTACCATACTCATCAGGATGATCTTCTTTTACCAGGACTCCAACCACTGCAGGTCCCATTATAGTAACAACCCCTGATCCTCCTTCCAAAGCCATCAGGTGTGTAAGTCCTGCTTTTCTGTTTATTCAGTGGAGGGGACCCTGCAGAGAGGACAAGAAGCTACTGTCTTCAGCCCCTTTAAGCCAGGGAGCCCTCCTTCATACAAAGGCGTTCCTGGGGATTTGCTTTCCTTGCGGTTTGTCGGTCATGTCTTATAGGGAAGGGGCTCATTGCCTGGATGCCTGTTCTAGCCTGAATGTGCCTTCCACAGCCGGCGTGTTCTGAGGGATGGGGGGCAGTTGGTTCGGGAAAGGGTAGGACAGGAGCAGGTCTGGGCTGTTGCCTTAGGCTAGCTCGGAGGGATAAAACTCCTGCACAGTAAAGGAGTTCTCAGCAGAGGTTAGCAGGTCTCCTGTCAGGGTGGCTTCAAGAATTCTTTCTTCAGAATGGCTTGAGCAAAAGCATATCTGGGAGCCAGATGAACTTGAGGCCTTTCCCTAGCCTGAACTCTTGGTCTTGTAGGGGCTGGTTCACTCTCTTATCCCATTTCAACAAGAGGGACGCTCCTTCGTGCATCAGCGGGGAGTCCTGCACAGAACCTACCCATTCGTGGTTGCCCATTCTCACCACCTTCTCCTGAAGGATTCTTTCGAGTTCCTTTCCTGGGCTCTTGAAGCCCCTTGGAGTACGTGCTTGCAAACCTGCACCCTACCATCCCCGAGATCTTCAGAGGCGGGCTTTAGTCTGTTCAGATTTGTTTGCTGGTGCTCAACTCAGTGGCATACGGGGTGGACAAGTGGTTCTCAAACCCTCCCTGTGGCTCAGTTGCCTGAGTTGAGACGATATTCACAATGCCAATGCCTGGCCCCATGCCCAGAGATTCTGACTCAATTGACCTGAGGTCTGGACATGGGCAGTCTAAGCTCCCCAGGTGATTCTATGTGCAGCTGTGATGGAGGCCCAAAGGAGACCATCAACGAATCAGAAAGGTGACTCTGACCAAGTGTCACCTCCTTTTTTATTTCTCTTTCTGGTGGTGAGGAAGCAGATTCTCTTGACCTCTATTCATCCTTAGCATTTATCCATGGTTAATATCATTTGTTTGAGCCATACAACTCTTGAAGAACCAAGTTCTGGAGGGAGAGCTATTGGCAGCAGTGTCTGGAACTGCACTGAATAACTCACTAAGTCTTATGAAATCCCTGCCTGCAACAGGCTGCGTGCTCTCATTCTCCTCCAGCTCTACTCTGTGCCTGCCACGGTTTACTACGCTGTAGATCCTGGCTCCCAAACTTGGTGCCTGTCAGAATCCCCCACTCCAGTAGTTACAAATCAGACCTTTTGAGGGGTCAGATGTGCGAGGCGGTGTGTGTGTGTGCGCGTGCGTGTACGTATATGTGTGTATTTAAAGCCCCTTCAGTGATTCTTCTCACGCATTTGCAGAGTGGGAATTGCCGTCCCAGGTCATCTCAGCTGGTCAGTCCATTTTACTCAAAACTCTGGGGCGTGCTCTCCCCTGAGGGACTCTGAGTCCTTGTGGAAAGGGTTGTGGCAAGTCCGAAAGGGCTGTGTGTGAGGGTCTGGTGGGTGGGGGGCAGGCAGCCCTGGGGGGAACATCCATGTGGACAAGATGTTTTGTGCCAAATTGTGACACACCAAAGAAGACTGAATAGAGCCTCATCCAGGGCGACGATGAGTGAGATCTGATCCGAAAGCAATCGTTGAGGTCCAGTCCCACATGCGGCACGCTAGAGCTGTGGGACTTCAGAGGAAGAGACAGTCTGGGACTTTGGATTAGTAACTATGTGAACGGAGGAAGTTAAAGGTTTGTCTCCTTCTTCCCATGTCATCTACATAGGAAAACTAGAGACAAGGACACAGAAATAGGAGATGAAGCAGATTTCAAAAGCCACCAGAGCTCTGAGAGGAGTGGTACCCATTCTGTGTCATACCATCACCGTTCTCACCTGTGGCTGACTGCAGCACCTGAAGCTCGACCAGCTGCAGTCTGTCACCAACATGAAGTTGCTCCTAGAGCACTCTTTGTTCCTTTAGAAATGATAAAATACTACAAGCACGCAGGAGTATAGAGAATATTGTCCCTATGTCTCCATATTTGCTTCAGTTGATGTTTTAAAAGACTAGAACACTGTTAACCCTCACCTGTGCTATTTCCTGCCCCCTCCCTGCTCTTCTGAAATTGGTATTTATGTTTCCCATGCATGTTTTTATACTTTTACTATACATGTAAGTATCCACACATAATAGATGATATGGTTTTGCAAGCTTTCAAACTTTACATAAATGGTGTCTTACTGTATCCTTTGCATGTTTTTCATTCACTGTTGTGTTTCTGAGGTTTATCACTGTTGATACAAGATCAATTTCATTATTATTTATTCATTCTTTTTCTGATGGGTGCTAAGATTGTGTCCCATTTTTTACTGTTAGAAATAACGCTACAACATTATTTACAATATATGTTCTGTAGCCATGTCCTTAAACACAGGTGTTCCACTCTCTGCGATCATCGCGGCCCTCAGACCTGCTCCTCGCCTGGACTAGGCTCTGCTCTGGGGTCACCCTTCCCCAGCATGCAACTTGGCTCTTGAAGACCAAGTTGCACTTGAAGACCACGTCTTACACCAGAATTCTCCCTGGATCATCCTTGTCAGGGATTCCTACCCCACCTTGCCACCCACACCTGGCCCCTCCTAAAAAGAATGTTCTTTGGCAGGAACGAAGAGCATGTGCTAGGTCACAGGGTGAGGAGACCTCGTGTGAGTGGTCAGCTTTAACTGGACCTCAAAGGAGGCTCTGTTCCTGGAGGGGAGGAGAAATGGGTGAGTTTTCTTGGTGAAGGGACAGCAAGAGCCAGCATAGGCAAAGGAACGTGGCAGTGTCAGGAGAGGACCAGGCAAAGAGCTGGCCAGCAGATGGAAGCTGAGTGCTGCTGGAGAGTAAGAGGCTGGATTAGTAACATGATGTGAACTGAGGAAGTTAAAGGTTTCTCTCCTCCACCAGATCACTGCATTTCAGCTTTGTAGAAGGAAGTGGCCTGGAGACCCTGAGGAGCAGAAACAGTGGCTCACTCCTGTGCTTCTGTGGTCCGTTTCCTCACTCCTCCCCATCCATCAAGTGTTGAGGCTCTGTGGAGTTCAGCTTCCTTTTCCCTCCATCACTCACATCCCACTTCCCATCACCTGCTTCCAAGCAAGAGAACGCCAGGTTACTGGCCTCAGGCAGCAGTCCAGCTGTTACCAGTAAACTGGAAGCTGACGTCACTAACAAGCGTTCAGGGAGCACCAAGAGGCAGACGAGAGGTCTCCTAAGCCTGACTCCTCTTTGGCACGAGACTAAGGAAGCGCCCCAAGTCCCAATCAGAGGTATGGGAGACCAGCTTGTGTGTGTGTGTGTGTGTGTGACAGGGGAAGGTAGGTGGAGTTAGGGAGCTTTCAGCTTAGCTGGGCTTTGTGATTTCAAGTGAGCCTCTGCTGGGAGAAACAGGTTTGTTGTTACTGAAAGAACAAGTTTGGGTCTCAAGTTTTCTTTTGCCTTACTTGACAGCTCATAAAACGCAGCAGCAAATCTGAACTTCCAGCTCCATGGCTTGGAGGAAGAAGCCTAGGAATAGTTACTGACTCCTTCCCCTGTCCTTGGCTTGACCTCCCTCCCTCCCTCCTTCTCACCACACCAGTTAGAAATCATGAAGACAATCTGTTCCCAAGAGCAAGGGTGGAGGGCGGAAGGCTGGCTGGGCGGATGGGACCAACGCTTGTCAGAAATGAACAGGCCCATGCGACACTGAAGACAATGCAGAGGGAAAGAGCTTTTGGCTTCATGCTTTGACAAAGTGCCATGAGACTGTATGGGTACGTGTGTGTGTATTTCTGTTCGGTAAATCCTGGAAGGCCAGTGCAGTGGGAGAATCCATATGTTTTCAGCCTCCAAAATGTGCCAGGTAGTTATAGTTGACAGTGGAGTATGTGAGAAACTATATGGTACTGGCCTCATTCTTCATGCTGCCACTCTGGCCTTTGACTTTGGAGTGGGGAATTCCTTAAATTCACACATCCCTGACCCTCTTTGTGGGTGACCCAGGCCCTGGCATACACTGTGCAATTAACAAATGTCAGCTGAATGAATAGAATGAATAAACAAAAAAGAGTCATTGTGTAACAGAAGGTTGTTTATTAAGCACTTCCTGTGGGATCTCCTCAAGTCAAACTTCATGAGAAAACGACTGTTTTTAGTAGGCTCCAGAAGGTTAAGTGACTTGTCCAAGGTCTCATAGACAGGACTGTGTGTGTGCACATGGCATGTGTGTGTGTGTGTCTGTGTGTGGTGGGGAATGTGCAGGAGAAAAGGTTCATGGCATTATTTTATGCATTGCCCATTCTTGCACCTTCATCAAGTCTGAATATGTGAATTTGCTGAGGCTGATAGGACAGTGTGGGTTGTCCCTGGAAGTTGGAAGAGGTGACAACAAGGTTAGGGGCCTTCCATGTGGATGCCTGCTGTACCACATATCCTGTAAAAACAGAACATTTACGAATGGTAAGAGAAGCCCTTATGTACACAAAATAGGGAGGGCAAAAGAGAGGAGGGACAAGGACACCAACGGGGTATTTTGCAGATATTTAGAATGGCCTCCTCCATGAGAAAGGAAAGAAGAAAGACATAAAAGAGAACAAAGCCAGACCAACTCTTAAAAATTATTTAATAGAAAGTCCAATGTCAAAATGTAACAATAAACAAAAATACACATGTATAAATATGTATATATAATTAGACCTATACACTTTCTCAGACCCTTTTCAAAATGGAATAGAATCATCATTACATCTTGGTGGTCAAATCAAAAATAATATTCAAGCGACATGGGCCCACTGCTGCGTGGGGGGTAGTACTACTGGAGCACTTCGAGGGTTCAAAGAATTCCAATCAGGAGAGAGCTGGGGATATTGCCAGTGTCCTTTTCTGGAGACCCAGAGAGGGAAGAGGATCAATCGCATGAGTCTGTCCAGTGTACCTGACCTTTGCTTAGCACCTGTAGCCACTACTGTCTAGGGATAGCTCTCCTTTAGGGTTTTGAATTATTTACATTTATGTTGTTTGTGAGTGAGTTTTCTTGCCTCATCTCCCAGATTTGAAGTTCCTGGGGACTCTGCCTCAGGACTTTCTTATTCTGCAGGCCAAATGTTGCACAGTGGTTTGGGGTGCTATTCTGGCATGCTGATTTGCACTAAAGCAAAGGTGTTCAAAGTGAGATGTGTACATACCAGGAGGTACCCAAAGTCTCCCTCAGGAGTTCAGAGAGAAAATGCCAGACCTCTGTTTATAATATTTTGTGTCTTATTCATTTAAAGTTTCTATGCTCTGTACTTTTTATAATGTGCCTAATATATTAGTACAAAAGTAAAGGGATATATGCTTTACATAAATTAATAAACATACAGAGAGAGTGCATCTCACGAAGATTTTGCTGACAGGCATGTGTAATTGAAACAGATGGGGGCCCACTGCTTTGCAGAATTCATGTGCAGGCAGAGTGGTTAGGGAGGCCAGCTTCCGGGCTCCCACGCTCACCTGAGGAAGCCTCTGCAGGTGTTCAGAAGAGCAGTGCTCCAAGATACCTCCCAGACCTGATTGAGAGGTGATGCTTCGTAATCTTGATGCAAGATTTTCCTTGAATGTAAGGCCATGTTCCTAAGTAAAATGCAAATACCCTTGGGAAGAGCAAATATGCAGCCATTAACAACCGGCATGGAGGCATTTTGATCCTTTCCTGGCAATGAGGTGGAGGTGAGTGGGAAGTGGGCCAGAGTGGAAAATGGAGAGAGGTGCCCTAAGGCAAACTTGGCTTCTATTCCATGAACACATGGCCCTAAGGGGACCTGCCGGGCTCTAGTTTTTAAATGGGTGAATGTGAGGCCAAATGTTTGTTGGTTTCCAGCATCAGGATTACCGCTGGACGAACTCTAATCTAAACACCTGGGCCTGTGGAATATCCGAGTGGGAATTGCTAGCCACAGAATTACAAATTCCTCAGTGAAGAGCAAGAGGAAGATCTGGAAAAAGCGGGTGTTTGAGCTAACATCTTTCCGAGGGTCCAGAAAGCTGGTGTTGCTGTTGAGTATGCCAGGAGGGAAGGGGTGGGGGTTTTGCAATAAAGGTCAGCCCCAAGGTGCAGCAAGGCCCAGCGTCCCTTAGCTAGGAAAATTGCCTTCAGGCCCAACTCCTCCAGCCTCTCAGGGGAACTGTCTTCTGTTTGAGCTTTTTCTTGAGTTTCTGTAAACAGTGTTGGCTTATAGCTGGTATTTTGATACGTCTAATTCTTTTCCTTTCTCCAAAACATTTTTCTAATTATTTTTCTGGGGGTGGGGAGGGGGAGAAAAAAACCCAATGCTCTAAACTCTGAGGTTATTCGGAAAACCTAAAAGGCACTGCAAGTTGTCTCCATAGGGAGATTCCGCTTGTCTCTGAGCCTTCCCTGACTCACATCTGCAGAGCTCCCAGCTCTGGCAGCCTCCAGGTGCCTGCGAGGTCCTCCCTCCACAGCTGGCTAGGCCTGTGGGTATTTTCCACTTGCATACAATTTGTCTGTGCTTTTACAAAATCTCCTTTCTTTGGCAGGACTCGGGTGTGTATTTGGGACCCAGCAGAGGCTTGGCCACCGGGTGTATGTGACCTAATCCAGGGGAAGGCTGTTCAAGAGAGCTGCCTTTAGTTAGGATCACACACTAGACAGGGAAGCCCTCTGCTGCTTCCCGTATATTTATTTTAGGGTGCATTCTCATCCCTGGGTCTAGGCCAGCCTGGTCCCAAAAGGTATTTTTAGCCTTGGTGGCTCTAAAGAAGGTCATGCTGACCCAGAGCTGTCCCCTTTATGTCTCCAAACCAGATCCAGCCCAGGTTAAAGTCCTTGAATTCAAATAGCTTTTGGCAGAGGAAGACGAGTTGGGGCTGGGTAAGGGACAGAGGACACCCTGGGAGAAATCATCTCAGCAAGCACCCGTGCACTGCCGCAGTGAGGAGGGAAAGCCCGGCCCTGATTGTGACCACACCTTACCTGTCCGGAGGACCTCAGCAGTGGGCTGCAGAGGACACAGCACCACCTAAAGCTCATATTTATGCTCCCTGAATCCCCGGCAAAGCCCCAGGAACCCTCTGTGGCTGGCCTGGCTCACTGTCCTGTCCTTGTCTCTTGCTCTTCTCTCTCCCTCTACAAATCTAAGCTCCAGCCTCTGTACTGCAGGCTGGCCCTGGACAGTCCACACTGGCCCTCCTTTGGGCTGAGTCCTGTGTTGTCCTCTCAGCCTGAAAGTCCTTTAGTAACACTCTCCCTCAGCCCTCTGACACATCTGGGCTTTGATATCACCTCTTTCAGGAAGCCCCTGATTACCAAAACTGGGCTGGCTGCCACCGTGAGATGCTCCCACAGCACTCAGGACTTTTCCCTGCAGGGCACTTCCATACTGCCGCTCCCGCTATGGCTAGGTTCCTCGAGGGCGGGTTTAGTTCAGTTGTGCTTTGCTTGCAATTAGCACAGTGCCTGGAGTGTACCAGGGGCTCCAGAAATAAATGAGTTCAATGAGTGAATCCTTAAGACTGGAAGGGCAATGCTAAAAATGCTACACCTGGGTCAACCCAGATGAAGGGACCCCAACTCCACACACTGGGGTTAGAGCATCCCAGTGGAGCTGCTGAAATGCCACAGTCAAGTCGACATGGATGAGGGGGATGGTGCGTGAGACATGCGGTGGTTGTATGTGGCTGGACCACGCACACGACATTAGGGATGTGTCCATTATGCGTGTAGGGCTGGGAAAGGATGTCAGCCACAATACCCCAGCTGGCGGCCCAGATGAGTCAAGCAGATGGAGTAGGGCATCCGGGCACAGACGGGGCACACAGCGAGATGAGTAGCAGACCTCGATTCTCCCATGTGAGTTGAACTCAAACACTCAAGAGTGATGGCTGGTTTTTCCTGTTTCAGTATCCCTATAGTTATACTAATACTTTCCTAGACATTATCTTGGAGATTACAGAAAGGCAAAATACAGCTCTTTCTTGAATTATTTCAATGATAAATTTCCTTTCTCCATGTATCTCTCTGTATATGTATGCACGCATGTGTATGTGTATGTGTGTTAAGAAAGTGGATCAGAATCTAAAATCCTAGTAAGGCAGCTGCCTGGATCTATTCCAGGAAAAGAATAATTTTATGAATTTGCATCTTGGTTTGAATGGAAAAACTGGCTTGAAATCTATTGCAAAACTTTCTTTGCTTGCTCGCCTGTCAAGAGAGAACAGTCCCTGAAGGTCTTGACTGAAATGCCAGGACACAGGGGCTATTCTCTCCCTTTGGAGTCAATGTCAAGAGGTCCCCCTAAGGCGCTAGAATTATTTTCAACCCTAGAGACCCTAAGGGACCTCTGCCTGAGTTTATGGTGTTCTTTATACTGCCTCTAAGTCTTAACCAAATTCAAAGCCTTGGGCTAAAAATGGAAGCAAAGAAGGGCGAAATCAGGGTAGAGAGGGCAGACACTATTAGAATGGAGCCTTCAGTTTAGAGGTGAATCTTCCCGAAAGAGAGCAATTTCTGTGGTTCCCAAGTTATAAGGGCCATTTCCCACATCATCATGAAGGGACATGACAGCTGCCAGGTTAGAAAGAAGCAGGATCTTGGGGGCCACATTTCAAAGGAAAACTGGACATGACAGCCCCTTTACACAGGGACATTCTTTTGCTTCCTTCGAGCAAAGTAAGGAAGGGTGGGAGCAGGTCCCTTCTAGGCAGTACCTTTACCAGTTGCTATGGAGACATGAGTCATCTTTAGAGGATGTGATTTAAGAAGCAAGAAAAGGAACTCTGAGGAGTTCCTGGGCTCTTCCGACCTTGGAATAAGTTATTTAAATGTCTGTCCAAGTCATTACATGACTATCTAAAACATGTAAGGTCTCAAAAGAGATTCCCGTCTAGTTTCAGTGCTTAAATGGACCTGGAAGATACAGATCCCCAGTCCAAAGATCAAAAAGAGACAGCAAACCCTAGCCCACAAGAAAGGATTTCAATACAAGTCAGTGGTCCAGTCATTGCCTTTCCTCCATGCTTGGAGATCAGATTGTCCCAGACCCCCAGGAAGGTTAAGACTTTTAACCTTAAAAAGATACAGCCTGTGATGAAACAACAAGCCTTGGGAACCCAGGAAAGAAATCACAGCACTCGAAAGCCTGTTCTGGTTGCATCTGGTTTCTAACTGCAGAAATACCAGGTTCCTTTTCCAGATGCTAGAAGGATTCCAAGGGGTGAGACATGTGCCTAAATTCCCAAAGCCTCTTCCTCTGGGCACTGAAGTCCTCCTGTTAGCCAGTGGCCTCTCCTGGTGTGTGTGCAGCTCAGATAGGGAAGGCCAAATAAAACACTCCCCATGAGGAAACCAGGCTGGTGAGGAGCCAGAGAGAGATTCTGGAAAGCAGATGCCCCCAGGGGGGTGTTCTCACAGT
The DNA here is from genome assembly GCF_002776525.5 of Piliocolobus tephrosceles. NCBI lineage: Eukaryota > Metazoa > Chordata > Mammalia > Primates > Cercopithecidae > Piliocolobus > Piliocolobus tephrosceles. The sequence continues at coordinate 41,313,124 of NC_045434.1, read as the reverse complement.
GTTGTGAAGGGCATACAGTCATAATCAAAAGAATGTGGAAAATACTTGAATGACATCTTTCCTTCTTTCAACATAGGCATTTATGTTGGATAGATGCATTCCACACTTAAGATCTATTATTTAGAACGTGGCGGTAAATAGATCCACTTCACAGGATTATCAGGAGGATGACACAAAACAATTATAAAATGCCTAGCACAGTATCTGGCACAGAGTGAGTATAAATGACAAATATTAGTTCCTTTTTCCTCTTCTCCTGAGATTAGATTCCAGATAAGGTACAAGAGTCTCCTGAAAAACATGGCATAGCTTGTGAGTCCTAAGGTTTGTCCCGGAGGTATTCACTCATAAGCCTCATCTTTACCATAGCTTTTTGACCCCTTTCCAGAGACATACAAAAAGGTGACTGCTGAAGTCAAGGACACCATTCCCCCCTTGGAAAAACACATCCATTCATTGGCAAAAGGCAATTCATAGACCTCGTTCATGGAACTCCAAAAGGTTTATTGCAGGCACATGTGTAGTGTGACAGCTGACTGCCTAACCCAGCTCCCCCCAGGCACACTGGAGTCCAGGCATCCACTCATGACACCATGAGGCCAAAGTTCCTGCTTCAAGCCACCTTTTCATTATGCCCCTAAATACACATTCCCTCCCCACCAATCATGCCTTATTATTTTTTTGGTTGGGGTTTTAAACAACAAAAAGTCCAATCTCTGAGAGGTACGAAGACATAAAGCTCTGAGAATGCCTTCCAGCAGGGAAGCGTGGAAGGCAGATCTTATGTACAACTGTAGTGTGCAATCAAATATCCTTTTTCTTTAGGGGAGGCAGAAAGGACAGAACTTTAGATACCAATTATTTTGCCTTTCGTAAAGAACGTATCAGAGTCCCGAAGTCTAAGATTCCAACTCAGTATTTTCTTGGATTAAGAATTTGAAAATATTTCTTCCTTTAAAACTCAACATGTTTAACCATGTTTCTTTTCTATGATTAGTAGAGCTAGAACACTTAAATTCTTGCCCAGTGTCAAAGCTGGACTTGTAATCCACATGCCAACCTGCTTCATAGGCAACGAGGTAAAGTTTGTAAGAGGTATCATCTCTGTTTTTTAGCAGGCTTATGGGAGAGTCTTGCCCTAAGAGAAAAACAGGGATGAGGCTGGGAAGAGGATAAAGTTATAGCAGGATAAAGTTATAAGAAGATAACAAAGCAGGATGACGTCACATGGGACTAAGAAGGGGACTGCATCATCCCTGGACCTGCTCCTGGGGGCTGTCGGCTTGTGGGCGTGGCCGCTTCAGATGTACAGGTGAGCCCGGACACAGAGGTGCTTCCTCACCTTACAGTGAGGAGTGGATGGGGCCAGTACAAAGACTAAAGAACCAGCCCTCCTCCTGGGTCCGTCTTTGCTAAATTGAGTTATCCCAGCCCAGGCTCAGCTCATGGGCACTGCGGACAGAGAGAGACCTGTCTTCCAACAGGCTGCTGTGTGCGTGGCTGCTGCAGTTTCTGAGGACTGACCTAGTTTTCTCATCTCTGGACTTTATACCTTCTTTGTCCCTAAATAGACCACAACACCACTCTGTGTTCTCTGCAAGCCTGGGGCTAGGAAGCATCGCTGAGGTAAAGGCCTTTTTTAAGGTTCTCTGCCAATAACAAACACGTCTTCAATTATGAGAGCAGTACTCCATGATCCTGAATCTCCGCCAACCAAAAGAAAGCTGTGCACACACTTGCTGAACTTTTACAACTCTACAACTCAGAGGACATAAGGCGTGTGCAAGCCAGCTGTAAATCTTGTTGACAGTCTTGCCCCACCCACTGGCCACTAGGCAGCTGGATTTTCAATTTCACCCCGCACACGGCCAGTCTATCAACCCTCTCTGCTTAATGCTCTCAGTTCATTTCTCATCATTTTTCTACCTCCACTCACCAGGCCACGTCCCCTCCCTTCCTCCTTCCAGCTTCCTGAGCCCCACACATATAACAACTAGCAGAGTGCACCAGCACATACATTGGATTATTCTTTTCATTGTGTCTGAGCCAATCTGCTTAATGTTCACATACACATGGGGAAAAAAAGGTAAAATATTTTTGCTTTAGATCCTTTCAGAAGGCATAAAAAAATAAAGTACAAACACGAATCACTTGACAATTTTATGATTAAAACCAACAAATGGAAAACAGACAGTGTTGGGTGTTGCTGACAAAATCAAGCACTTCATGCGGACCCGCTCAACCACCCCATTTCTCGGATCTATTTCTGGATGTACCAAATGTGTCTGAAGAACTCACTTTCGCACAACAAAGATGTATCCAGTGTTAAACACCAGAGCCAGAACCCGGGTGAAAAGCTGGTGGTTCAGGGCAACATCACTTCCGGCTTTATTAAACACTCAAAAGTCAGGTTCCCAAGAAACGCTTGGATCTATGCACAAGTGTAACATGTCAAAAGTGTTCAATGTGACCATGAGAGAAATGACATGAGCATGTTTCATCTTCGGGTAGAGGGTGGTGGTTTTCTGGGAAGACTGTCTGAGACACCGAGTAAAGAAATCAAATGGAAGACGTTTAGCATGTGCTTAATTCTTGCTTGATAAGAACAAGAAATCCCGGAAAAGGTCATCCACAGAAGAGTGAACAAAGTCCCCAGTGAACAAGTTTGAGGTGGGGTTTAGCAGTTCGTTTACAGTTGTGGAAAACTATTTTAGTCACTTGGCCAAAAACCGTAGGAGGGGAGGCAACCTGAAACCCTAGACTACTTGACTCTCTCTGCATTTTTCTACTTGAAGCAGGATAAAAAAGCCTAACATATTGGCTGCATCTCTATTTATGTAACAGCCACAGCTGCTCCCCAAAATAGCTGCTGTTGGCCAAAAGAATTACGGGATTTTGTTGCTAATATGTGAATCTATTGTCCTTAGCAGTCTGCTAAGTCTCCTTCCCTTCCTTTTTGCCCTCCCAGGTCTAAAAGGAGATAGGGAATCTCACTATTTGCACATCAGTGGTGCCCTCAGTTATGTGGATAGATTTTAAAATCGAGGCTCATCTTTTCGGCAAGAGCAAATTGACACAGAACATCTTAACTCTCTACCTTCTGCGGGTGGCTAATATCGAGGCCCTTCAAAGTCACAACCCCAAAAGAGAGAAATATACAGTGCTCCTGTCTTTTTTGTGGGACAAACCCAAACCCGGACTGCTGGCGTGGCATTTAATAGGATGCCCTCCCCTGAAAGTAACAAAGAGAACCCTCGTCAAAGCTATCAAACACATTAAAAAAATACAAAAGTTATTTTCTCCTTTTGATTGCTATTTACTTGTGACAATATTTGCTAAAAATATCACTTCTGTCTTTGAGAAGAGATCATTCTCTTCATATAATATGGAAAAATAAACTCTGCTGAACACTCAGTCAACATTCCCCACCATTGCCAGGGGCTTTTGGCTTTCACATCTCCAAATATCATCATAAGCATAAAAGTATTATGTTTTTGAGTAGGCAAACACTTTTGCTATGTCTAGTGTGCTGGAAGTAAGAGAAAAAGGAAGTGGCAAGGCTCATGTAGCATTTTGAAGGGGGAGAGTTACGAAATAGGATGGTTTATTTGCTAACAAAACGAAAGGTAACAAGGTGGTTTCAGGCCCTCCTAAAAAGTCATAGGATGTCCCCTCACCTCTTCAGACCACTTTCAGCCTTGCTAATGATTGATAAGTTATTAATGGAAGGGTAGGGAGCCCTTTAGGCTAATTATCAGTGTCAATGCAAAGGAGGGCTCAACTTCTGCACCCAGGATCGTCTTAAAACACTGAGCTGGATGAATGGGAGAAGACAAGGATCCATAAAAACAGTAAAATGTTTATTTTCTTAGAAAAAAAAGTGAGGAAGAGGGATTCAAAATGATTGTGATCACACTTCCATCTGCATCTGAGCAAAACCAATGTTGCAAGCTTAATTCTTGATTAAGATACCTATTAAATCAAACAACCTGCCACTCATTCCTACGTCACTTCCAGGAGTCACATCACAGCATGCTTTTAATTGATAATAGCTTCTCTACTTCTTCCGAGCAGAGAAACAAGGCTTGGCATAGCAACCATCCCATCTCCAAAGCTCAACACTGCCAGTAAGAAGCAAGGCTCAGTCCATCTCTAGACTGCGTGCGAGAGATGGGGAGGAAGGAGAGAGGGCAGGAGATGCTTGTCTTAGAAGCAGAACCAGTTTAGAAGAGAAGTTTGATATCTGAGTTCACCACTACCTCATCTTATAGAAAATAGGTTGGAGAGCATCTGTAAAACCAACAGTATCTTTAAGGTGAAATTGCAGAATTTTGCTGCATACCTGGACACAAGAGAAGTGAAAAGTTGCAACAAGTTTTAACTAGCAGCAACAAAGAAAGTTCGATAACAGTTTTTTTTGTTTGTTTTTAGCAATATTCCTTTGCAAGTTCATTAAGAAACACTGTAATTTAATGGGGCGTACGATATGGAACGATCTTCTTTTGCTATAGTGCTGTTCGCTGAATAGAACCGACCTTTGCAAAGATTTCAACTGGGGTGTAACCTATTTACACAGTAGTAGCTCCTGGTTTGAGTGGTAAAATTGGTGCTATGTGATATCCTCTTCTTCCGAACAGTAATCCCGACCCTTGGAGGGAAAAAGAAAAAAGAGCGTGTGAATGATAAATTCAAAGCAGAGCCTGAAATAGTTACTTGTAATCAATTTTCTCTCAGTATGTCTCCTTGCAACAGAATCCAGGCTTTGTCAGTGATAGCTGGCACTGGGGTAGCTACGTCATAAATACATGTTAGCTGATTTATAAGCTATACATACCTCAAGGCATGAGAGTTTTACCAAGCCCCAAATAAGCCCTTATTTTATGTTGGTAAGAATTTCTATTATAATAGCCATATTCAAGAGTCAGCCTTTCACTAAGAAATTACAAAATGGCCAATCCATTCAGGAGATCAATTTCTTATCAGGAAGAATGAACAAGCCACATTCTACAGCTACATCCCCGTGCCTGAAACTCAACATTCTACAGAGGGAGAGCGTACAATCCAGGGATGTCTGAGTTTAATTCACTCTAAAACGGATTACAAACAACAACAAACAAGAATCCTTTAGACATGCATGACAGGTCTATGCTTGGTATGTGTGGGATGCACAAGAAAGGCAAAGATGCTTCTGATTCATTTGCTAACAAAACAGGTTATCTGAAGCTCTAAGGACTGTGTACAATGGATACCTGTGAACATATTTTATCCTTTCCCCTTTAGGTCATAAACTCAATGAAGACATGATTAGGGCTGAGCTTTAAGGATCCACATTTAACCAAGCCAGCTGGTCTTGGTCAAAACACATGACTCTCTTGGTCTGTAACCCATCACAGATAGTAAACAACAAAGGCACCTGTCCTGCCTGTGTTCTGATGTCATAGATAAGGGTTTTCTAAAAAGTCAGGTGTTATTATCATTTGTTTCCTTCAACTTTTTCTTCTAAAATACACACTACATGTTTCATTTCTTTTTTGGCGGGGGTAGGGGATGTTCTTTTAAAGGCAGAATTTTCAAAATAACTGAAACTTATTTCTAAAAGTACCAATACTTAACGATAATAATAATTTTGCATATAACTATTTCTCAGATGTATTACATGTTTTTTGGTCACATTATCTATCTAACAGAAATATTTTACATTTTCCTAATATTTAAGCATTATCAAAATGGATTATTTTGTGTCATGTGGCTGGGTGCTAATCTTGGCTCTGTGACTTCCTAGCTCTGGGATCCTGGTAAAATTACCTCTCTGTGTCTCAGTTTCTTCATTTGTAAAATGAAGAGAACAATAGTACCTATTTCACAGAATTGTTGAAAATTAAATGAGTTAATAGTATTAAAGTGATTAAATCATTTCTGGCATATACTTTTACACATGATGTATATGTGCCCATGCCTGTGTGTTTGGTAAATTAAAAAATACTGCTGGCTGAGCATGGTGGCTCACACCTGTAATCCTGTACTTTGGGAGGCCGAGGCGGTTGGATCACCTGAGGTCAGGAATTCGAGGCCAGCCTGGCCAACGGTGAAACTCCATCTCTACTAAAAATACAAAAACTAGCTGGGCATGGTGGCGGGCACCTGTAGTCCCAGCTACTTGGGAGGCTAAGGCAGGAGAATCGCTTGAACCTGGGAGGCGGAGATTGCAGTGAGCCAAGATCACACCATTGCACTGCAGCCTGGGCAACAGAGTGAGCCTCTGTCTCAAAAAAAAAAAAAAAA